>NC_054597.1:18959981-19278315 GCF_004785595.1 Juglans microcarpa x Juglans regia | reverse complement strand
GCCTTTGGTGGGGGCACGGGTCCATTAATTGCCCTTTTTATATTCCTCCTTCAAATCCCACTCATTCTCTCTCCTATACCTCTTGCATGGATGACAAGTGGCGGTTTCTTGCCCTAGCTGAAACCTTAAGTGCCTCTTACCATCTTGTTTTGGTCTAGATTCAATTAATCCATGCTATGGACAAAGGGTCGTGTACCTTGGCCGAAACCCTAGAGATATTCCGTCATGATTGCAAGCTTCTATAAACCCTAAGGGCTAAATGCATGAATGCCAAATGGCATTTGGCGTTGTGACCCTTGCCATGCCCAAAGACCCATTTTCTTCCTTCCTTCTTCCACTTTTAGGTCTAAATACAATGAATCTAGTATAGGGATATGGCACAAATGCCATGTGGCATGTGGCTCCTCAAAACTGAAGCCCTGGCTTCTTCCCTTCTTGAAAACTCATCATCTTGCATATGTACCAAATGACACTTCCTTCCCTATGGCCAAAAATGGTCTTTCCCTTCCTTCTCACAAGCTTCTAGAAAGAAGCTTGGTTGCATGCTTGGCAAGTGGCAAGTTGCTTGACAAAAACGGAAAATCCCTTCCCAAGGCTCTAATTGTGGCTTAGGAAAACTCAGGGATCTCTTCTTGCATTGGGCACCTCTTCCATTAACCTAAACCCTATGTGGGTTCTCCTCCAAACCCTAAATCCTAATGGCCGAACATCACTAGTTCTTTGGGGCTCTCTTTGTGGGCTTGGTCGCCTATCTCTTTAACAAAAGGTAGGGTCCATGTCAGTTACTAGGTTCCCCCATCTTCACAATCCATTTGGCTAAATTCTAATTGGACTAAGGCAGAAAAGTAATAGGCGAGGATTTGGCTAAGTCTTGGTTATCATACCTTGCCTATTGCCCAAAGCTTTATAGGTCACTCACAGCAATGATAATCACCATAACACCCAGCTAGCTTCTTGGATTGGATAAGACCTACGAATTTGCGACAATGATCTCCATCTTTATGCAACCAAAAACTTCATCCATACAAATAGAGCTACATGGCTAGTAGAGCGATGTCGGAAAATTAATTTCTATATGGCCACTAGGAGCAACTTGGCCTAGCTAGGTTGATAAAGATTGGTTGGATGAGATTGTAGATGTAAAAGTTTGGCTAGAACTAGATAACTAAGTTGATAAGTTTGTATAGGATTAGGTAACTAAAATGATAGAGTTTATCCTATTATTAAGTTGGTAATTTTGGATGAATGTAAATTATTTATTGACTTTATCTATAACAATATTAAGTTTATCTAAGAGGTATGAGAGGTTGTTTAGATAAGTCATAAGTGGAAAAATCGAGTCCCAATGAATCTGCACTTATCAAGAGAAGAGCTTGATCTGAAATCTATTACTGCAGTGAAGAGTTATTGCGGGTGTCAGCATTCTGTCAAGAGTCGTCTTTGCGATAGACTCGTCTCATCAGCAGAGTCCAACTGCAGATCAAATTCCTACCAGACTCATTCCGTCAGTAGAGTCCTATTGCAATTCAAACTCCTATCGGATTTGTTCCGTCAGCAGAATCCTAGTACAATTAGAATTGATTTTCAGATTGTTTATTTAAGAGATCCTATTTGTTAGAATCTGTAGAGATGCAAATCTAGATATTTTCTAAAACACTTTCCAATGGATATCTTGGTGAGAAAAATTCTTAGAGAATTTTACTATTGTTTCTCTCAAAGAGTGTGATCGTGTTCCATGTTGGAGATTTGATTGGATGTTTTTCAGCCACTAGAGTTTCAGGAGAAGAGCCAATGTTTGAAGATCTTCAGAGGTTCTGGCTGCTACTACAATAGAAGACAAATTGGTCATTTGTCTAGTCAAGTAAGAATATCAATTGACAAAAGTTTTGTAATTGAGTTTTACTTTTAATTGATTTTCAAATAATAAAATTAATTTTTCTAAGTTTGGCTGCCCCATAGGATTTTTTCTTTAAAGAGTTTCCCTTCAATACCAATCTTGGTGCTATATAATTTATTTATTTTACGTTATTGCTTAATTATTAAATTAATTGCATGCTTGACAACTAATCAATTTATTAAATGAATTGATAGATATTATTGCTGCGTTACAGGAGTACGTAGGTAATTTCAATTGGTAAATATACTGGCCGTGAAAAAATAGTTGGCAGGCCTCTTTCGTGGGGATTGAATCCATTATATTTGAAGTCGGTTTTTTGCCTGTGTATCGTGTTTTCTTTTCATTGAGGAGAGCACGTTACTAGTTTTTTCATACTTAATATGTAGATTTCTATTTTTTATAGTTTGGACAGACATTTCAAAAGGGATACTAACTTGGCTTGTAAAATATAATTTCCAAGAATATAATGCACTTGTTAGTTGCTGGGAAAAAAAATCTGACCGTGGCCCCATTGTAAAGACTTTGATAAAGTGTTAATGGGACAAGAGAAAAACAATTATCAATAGACAAAATGATAAAATGAGAAAAGCCAAGAGGAAAAGGGAAGATCCGGGACTATAGAGACCTCAAGACTGATTACTTCTTCTCTAACTTCATCTTCTTATCCTTCTCCCTGTAGCAGAGAGCAAATAGGATTTCAGATCTTTGTGCAAAACTCATTCAGAGTAGAATTTCTCCCCCAAGTCAAATGGAGCATGGACTTCTATGCCGAATCAAATAAATAGTTTTTTTTTTTTATTTATTTTAGCAAGTCATGGGCACCCGTTATCAACATCAACACCACAGAGACCTCAAGACTGATTACTTCTTCTCTAACTTCATCTTCTTATCCTTCTCCCTGTAGCAGAGAGCAAATAGGATTTCAGATCTTTGTGTGAAACTCATTCAGAGTAGAATTTCTCCCCCAAGTAAAATGGAGCATGGACTTCTATGCCAAATCAAATAAATATTTTTTTTTATTTATTTTAGCAAGTCATGGGCACCCGTTATCAACATCAACACCAACGCCTATGGTTCATACGACAAACTATTGGCCATCGAATTCGGAAATGGCATCAACACGATTGTGGACATTTCATTACCTTCAAAAGAGCAGTTAAATTGTTTATGGCTCAAGTTTATGAGATTCTGTACAAATATAGACATTGCTACCTTTGAACAGAAATCCGAACATACATACCATGTGCTACCTTTGTCGAAGACAAATATTAAGATTGTTTTTTGTTTTTTGTTTTTTGTTTTTGTTTTTGTTTTTGTTTTTGTTTTTGTTTTTGTTTTTGTTTTTGTTTTTTTGTTTTTTTGTTTTTTTTTGGTTCAGTATATTAAGATTGTTATTGAGGACGCATTCATGCTCATGCATGCAAATGTATCCGTACATCTTGCTCTAAATCATATTGCCCTTTGACTCAAATTTAGCTCTCTCCCCTACAGCCACCTTGGCTTAATGATGTCAACCTATAATTGTTCAAATCTTTTAACTAGGATGGACGTAGAAAAGTGGTGCTCTGAATTTCAATCAATACAAGCCCCCGCATTGTATAAGTTGAAGATAAATTCTAAACCAAAGTTTCTGAGCAATGATGAATGTATAAGTTGAAGAAAGAAGTCTGCAAAACCCTATTCAACATATTAAATTTAGTTCGAAGCCTGCCAACCCTATCAGCCACAGATCAACAAAATATAAAGATCAACAATCTATACAAAGCATGATCAAACACAACTAACTCCAGGTCTGGGCCACATGCGAGCATGAGACAATTCTGATTACATATTATGCATCATATTCATACGACCAACGTACCAACCATTTCATCTTGAGTTCCTACAACGTTAATGTAACTGAGCTGAACAGGAATTCATCCCAAACTTACATAGTTATGAAAGGGACAAAGAAAACCGGATAAGAACCAAATATTAAAAGTACTTACAAAATAAAATAAAATAAAAAACAGGCAAATATCAGAAGTACGAACAATCAACCATATCTACAAGAAATGCCAAATGGCAATTAATTGAAAGACTTAAAATCAAAATTCTCTAAAAATTAACAGAGACCTAGAGGAGCTAAAACTAAGAAAAGCAAAAAGGGACCTGTATTGGTCAGTGGAGGATCACTCTTAATGACGCAACAGCAGGGAGTTTTGCTACCTGCAAACCTTTCTCTTACCGTAGTGTTTGGAGGTGGCAGCCGTGAATGCGGCAGCCCATTCTTGCATGGTAGATTCAGGTACCTTTTCCTCACCAATGTAAGGAGCCCAGGATCCCTGGGAGGAATCTGTGAGAACCCATTGGACCTTCTCAGGCACATTCAAATAATCAAATTTTAACACACAACTCTTTGCCTTCGTGGCAGACTTCTTTTCTTTCTGGCCTTCAGAGCCCTCGATAGATGGAAAAAGAAATTTAAAAATGCATGTCAGTGAGAAGGGGACACTACAAGAGTGAAACGGAATAATTTCCAACATCTTCAATCAAAATTATCAAATAACCGTCTGCTTTTGACTCACCACGGTATCAGCATCAGAGTTCTCCCCTAATTTTCCTTTTTTCCGTTTGGTTCCCGTTTCTAGAAAGTATAGAACCTCATTTTTTGACCGAAATCGACGGCCCGAAACTGGCTCAAAAAAATACTGCACGAAACACAGTTAATTTTGGCCTTATTTAGATACCTATAGAATTCAATAGCCAATTTATAGGATAGAAAAATTAGAGTGCTTGGAGTCATCAAAGCAACCAGAACTGTGAAATGTTGATTTATAAAAACTAGGAGTAGACCCTATACTTGAAGCAAACAATTCATTCTAGATGTGACAAAAACAGAAGAAACTTCAGATTCAACCTTTTCTTTTTCGTGTTACAGAAGAAACTAATGACAGTATAATTCTATTATATCTGACGCCCAAACTCTCTCATTACAACAAAGAAACACACTTCAGCTTCCTAGGATAGAGACCTCAAAAACTATACCAAAAGCACTTAAAATCAATACCAGAGTCTAGAGTTTGCTTACCAAAAACAAAGGGATATCGGAATCTTTTCTCTTTCCAGCACAAAAAAATATTATCATCGTTTGGGAGGGGTAACAGGCACCCATTACTCAGCCCACCTATATATCTGCCCAGCCCACAAGGAAAACGGGCGGAAATCCACCTGTTAACCAGGGCAGGCTGCGTGAATGTTGTTAAACGATATTATAGGGCAGGTGGGTTCGTATATATCTGCCTGCCCTTTGATATAGATGTATATATCATATCATTGAGAAACCCTAAACTAAACACCACTTGTCTTGTGCCGCTCTCCCTCTCCCTCTCCCTCTCCCTCTCCCTCTCCCTCCTCCTCCTCCTCCTCCTCCTCCCGCTCCCTCTCCCTCTTCTTCTGCTTCTTCTTCTTCTTCTTCTTCTTCGAATATTGTTATTCCCTTCTCCTTCTCTCCTTCTCTCCTTCTCTTCTTCACATTGCTCTCATGAGCAAGGAGATCCATGGCCCTATGCTCAAACAGAGACTGACAGCAATGGGTATCTCATGACTAGAGACCCACACGTGGTCTTTGTTCAAGTGAATATGTGATTTTAATTTTTTACATTTTGAGCTTTGATGTTTTTTGGCAGACTTATGGACGAATGGGTGAAAAAGCAGTCCACCAGGTCAAAGGGGATGGGCGGAAGGGCTATAAACCCACTCCACCAGGTGCGGAGAGGGCAGCTACAAGCCCACATAGGGTGGTATTAGCTCTAATTATTACTAACCACACGAAAGCCCTTAGGAGTGGAGAGTAAAGGACAGGTGTATCAGGATTAGATAGATTCAATTAACTTACCGTCTCCAAAATTCTTGTAATATTTTAACGAAAGTAGCTGTGCCTAGAAAACAGGAAAAAAATTAACCAAGTTCCACTTCTAAACACATGCAGCAAAAAATTGTTTACCTCTGAAAGGTCACTAATATCACCTTCAGTGGGGGAGTAATATGAAAGGCAATATCAGATTGTTGAAATCATACCTAGAGTTTCTGCAATTTCCTAGAAAACCAATGATATATCACCCCCCCCCCCCCCCCCCCCCCCCCCCCCCCCCCCCCCCCCCCCCCCCCCCCCCCCCCCCCCCCCCCAACCAAAGAAAAAAAAAAAGCTGAAAAAAAGATTTGAGGTATTGGGAACTTGAAGTTCTAAATAGGAACTCTAGAAAGTAATCTATTCATTATGAGGGCAGAAAGAGTCTACATTTGTGACAATTAAGAACAACCTATCGTCTAACAGCAACTTAGTTCATGGTAGCTCCATTGTACCATACACCATACTAACTGGTATTCATATTACCAACAGAAAAACACAATTCAATTGCCTAGAAAAGAGAGCTAAAAAACTCAACCAAAAGCAATTAAGACGATAACTTTGCTTATTACCAACTAAACAAACAATTATCATCTCTAATCACATGAAAGTCCTTTGCAGTGGAGTAAAAGGGCGGATGTATCAGTATTAGATTCAAGCAACAACAGACTGCTTCCAAAATGCTTTGAGAATTTGAAGTAGTTGTGGCAAGAAAAACCGGAAGAAGTTATCAAGCTCCACTTCCAACCATATCCGAACATGGAAATGACACCAAGAGTTTCTGCAATTTAAAACAAAATGACCTACACTCCACCCCCCCCCCCCCCCCCCCCCCCCCCCCCCCCCCCCCCCCCCCCCCCGCGCGGGGGAAAAATAAAATGAAAGAAAACCAAGTAAACTGCAAGCAGTGAAAAAGAGGTCGAGAAAATGGACACTTTTATAACATCAAAATATTTTCTTGTTTGTTCATTATTAATAGGTACTCTAAAGTAGTCTACCTGCTTCATAATTCATGAACGTTTTTCTAGTTTCTTCAATTAAGTCCCTTCACAATACAGGCGTTACAACATTACCCAGGATGAAAATAAAATATATTATCCCTCAAAATAATGAAGGAACAAATACAGCATGGATGGAAAGAAAGAAAAATCAACTAGTCAGTAACATAACTCAGTCTCCAAGCGAAAAGATTATCCATCTGCAAGCTTCATCATTGTTCCTTTTCAAAGACCTTATCAATATAAATGGAATAACAAACCCCAAGGCTTTCCAGCTCATCTATACAGGATACTGAGAAGATATTTCTTTATTTTCTTTCTTTAACATGGAGAAGCTCTGCGATAGGCCAAATTGAGCGTGACAAGCAGGCGCTTGGCATAAATCATAAATCCAAATCAATAAACCTATAACTTGAATAAGTCAACCAGGAAAGATCCCAACATAAAAATCAGTAAGCATAACCGAACTGACTAAAGCTAAAGGAGTTGCAAGGACGAGCAGGCCAATAAACAACATGCGTCAAACACGCAAGAAACGAGATAAAATGCTATTGGTTTGACAGAGCACAAAATATACCATAAAATAGGTATAAACTTAATTCATGAAACACTTCCAACTCAAGAGCTTAAAATCTGTATAAAGAAGCAGGAAAGAGCAACTCTAGCGAGTTTGATACGACTCTCTGGCTCAGTGACCAAAAAGCTTTCATTTATCGGATAGTAAAGCTTATAATAAACATCTCTTTCGATATTTCATTTTCTCGGTCAGTTTTCTTCGCAGCCCCACGGTCATTTGCGGACATTACACAGTTCTAGGATAAAATATTGAATTCTATGGTTTTAGAATAGTAATTTAAGAACTGAAATTTAATTTACCCTATCTATCACTCCAGCTGAGGCACCCGAGCTCCGAACTCTATCTTCGACTAACCAACCAGGCGGCAACCAATCCGGCAGCGGGGCCGCTGCGACACGACGCTGCTGGGCTCCCGCTGGAGACGCCATGTTCTCTGGAAGCGGTGTCTCCGCACCGTTAGACTTCTCGGAGGCCATGGAAGGCGACGCGCCGTCTGACGATCGTCGCATGCGTGGGGTCTCAGCAGTCCCCTGACGGCCGGAGGCGGTGGCCTCAATGAAGGAGTCGGATTTAAGCAGTGGATCGGACGGTAGCCCGGCGGTCAGGATTTCTTCGGGTCTGTTCGGGTATCGTTTGAGCGAATTCCAGTGCGGGTTCGGATCCTGACCCAATGAGGACATTAGAGTGAGAGGAGTGTGCAAGGAGTTGGGTCGGACAGTAAAGTGGAACCAGAAATAGCTGATTTGGGAAGATTGAAGCCGTTGATATGGTGATCAGGTTATAGAAAGCTCGAAGTCTGGACAGTTTGGGCAACAGCAACTCACTCTATATTGGGCTCGGCTTATTTAGTCCCATTTCCCTTCCCATTGAATAAATGAACCATCACTTATTTAATACCATAAATTATTTATATGATATAATTTTATTTGTTAAGTTTAAATTTTAAATTTTATCTTATCAAACTATGTTATGTGAATAGTCTGTGGTGTAAAAACATTCAAATAGAATTATTTCTAGCTAGGTGCATAACTTGAAGATCAGTCTCTTCTAACCGTTTTCTCTCTCGTTGTCTTCTTGGAGACAATTAGGGCGATAATGCCTTAGGTGGTGAGGGTTGGATTTACTCACTCTGGTGAGGGATTTGGTGCGAGTCCTTGTTAACTGGGGTAAACAAAGAGTGTTTCTTAGAGAGGGAGCTTCTGGAAAACAAGGAGTTTTTCGTCTGAGCGTGTGCGAGATAGGGATGGAAACAAAGCTAGGGTTAGGACTGGTAAGTGTTTCCATGGAAGATCTGGAGGACTCTTGGAGGTAGATGAAGCTATCGGAGGAAGAACTAGAGACCATCGAATTGAATGTTGAGGAATCAGAGGCTGTTTCAAAGAAGGAGGAGTTGTGCTTGATTGGAAAAATCTGTATGGAGAGGACTATTAGGAGGAACGTCATCTCAGCAACCATGGCTAAAATATGGAAGTTGCTGCTATGTTCTAGGAGGTGGGGGCTAACTTGTTCGTGATTATTTTCAACACACATGAAGACAAATAAAAGGTCGAAGAGGGGAAGTCGTGGCTATTCGATAATTGTCTGTTCATCTTGAAGAAATTCTCAGGGGATATCCAGCCAGGTAAAATGCTTTTCACACATGAGGTTATGTGGGTTCAATTACATGATTTGCCTTTTGCAATGATGAGTAAGGATGCGAGGCTGAGGATAGGGATGTTGATTGGGCAAGTGGAGGAAGTTGAGGTAGATGAATGAGGGATAGGTTGGGGAAGATATCTCATATTGAAAGTAGAGGTTAATCTAACAAAGGCATTAGCAAGAGGTAGGACAATCATGTCTAATGGATCGAAGATTTGGATCCCGATTAGATATGAGAAACTGCCTAGGGTTTGTTTTACATGTGGAAGGGTTTTGAATGATGATCAGTTATGCAAAATTCAGAAAGAAAAAGGGGATGAGAATGTGAACCAATATGGAGCATGGATTAGGGCAGAGTCTGGGGGTAGGTTACATTTTTCTAGTAACTATGAAGGGGTGGGGGAGAATAAAAAATGGAGGGAGGAGCTTGGTGATTGAGCTGAGTTATTGCATATTTTATATATTTAGAACCAATATATTTTATTTATTTCATTACATTATTATTAGTTTTAGATGGAAAAATGGTTAAGATGAATAAATTCGAGTTGTAATTTAAATTGGTTAATAACATGATTTATGCTTAATTTTATAACTTGTGATTTAATTGGATAATGTTCATTCACATGCACAATATATTTTTGAGATTCTATTATTCTTTTTATTTTATTTTATTTTATTTCTAATTTCTATTATTTTTATAGGTCAAGAAATGAAAAGTTTGAGAAAAGTCAAGGTACCAAAAGGTCAAGAAATGAAAAGCTTGAGAAAATTCAAGTTTACAGAATGGACATACTTTAGTATTTTAATCATAACTTTCCACTCAAATATCGGATTAATACGATTCTTAATGCGTTGGAAAGTTATGTTAAAGGGCTACAAAGTTTTCTCTAATAAGGATTTCCAAATTCGAACTCCTAAAGCACATACGTGGCTGTCAAGTTGAGTCCTAAAATTTAAGCGATTTTATGTGTAGGAATATGAAGATATTATGGTTTCTTTCCTATCCTATTTAAGCATATCATTAGCACGAAATTGGAAAATTTTTGGCGGAGCAGCGCCGCACATTTGAAGAACTCTTCCAGGGTCCAATTGCCGCTCCAGCCGCCTTCTCCATTGCCTACCACCTCCATCTCCATTCATTTGGCTTGCTCTTTTCACTCTCTACTGTTTATTTAATTTTAGTTTAAAGTTTATGAAGTAATTTTGAGATTTTTGGCTTAGAAATTTGGGCAATTTATTTGCTATTTATTTTACTTAATGTCGCTATTTTTCTTACTCTTTTAAGATTTCATTGAACAATGATCACAATTGCTATAGATTATTTTTGAGAATTTGTGATTTGAATACAAGGATGAACCCTAGAATCTTGATTTTGGGGCTTTTCAATTGTCAGTTCGTATTTTGTTCATTACTTTCTAATCTAGTTTAATTCTTAGCTTAGTTTTTTAATCTCTTAGTTCCATTGCATATTAGATTGATTAAAGTTTAATTAGGAGTTCAATAATTTCAGTTTTATTGTTTAATTTTCAGATTAATTAAGATTGTTTAGTCTAGTTGATTCTTTGATTGTTAATTTCAATTTGTTAGTCTTTTACATTTCATTTCGACACTCAAAAATCAAAAAATATGAATCTAGTCCATGACTAGTGCCCCTTTCATTCTTGTTGCACTCTTCAATCCATTGCACATACCATCATTTTTTATTTTTTTTTGTGAATATTTTCACCATTTTAAACGAATTTGATTTTAAGTAACTTTCCCTAAGGAGACGATTTAGGAATTTATTCTTAATTATTACGCGACACCCTCCTGCACTTGGGATAGCCTTTGTGCTACTCATTTTTGAGTGAGTCAAGTTTTTGGCACCGTTGCTGGGGATAGTTGCTTGACGTAAATGTAGACTCGTTATTTTTTATTTTCTTATCTCAAATGTTTCTTTCACTATCTGATCTCTGATTACACATTTCACTTGTCACCTACTACTCAGTCACTTGAACCTTACTTATGCTATTTGGACTGATGTTTAATGTCATGGGTGAGAGACAATTCAAATAGATTGGTTAGAGTTACATTGAGCACTGAGAGTAGTATACACAGCTCAGAGATAGATAGCTCTTCTGTTTTTTCTACAGACGAGGGCATTGAAATTGAACAAACCATGGTTGCACCTGCACCACGCACTCTTAGGGATTATTTGCAGCCCACTTGCACCACTACACCATCATGTATTATTTTACCTCATGATGCATCTAATTTTTCCATTAAGCATGACATGATGTCAATGATACCTCAGTTCCAAGGGATGGATTCTGAGAGTCCTTATCAGTACTTGACAGATTTTGAGTTGGCATGTACTACTTTTATCAATAGAGCCACTATTAATGAATTTATTAGACTTTGTTTATTTCCTTTCTCTTTAAAGGATAAAGCGAAGATTTGATTTAATTCTTTGAGGCCTAATTCTATCTCTAGTTGGTCTAATATGCAGCGTGAGTTCTTACAAAAAAATTTTCCTTTCAAGAGAATTCAGTATTTACAAGAGTAGATCAGCCAGTTCAACTAGAAATCCAATGAGACTTTCCAGGCCAGCTGGGAAAGGTTTAAGGATTTGGTGAACATCTGTCCACATCACGGTTTTGAATCATGGAAGGTTGGTGAATTATTTTTACACTGGTCTCACTCCACAATGAAAGCAGTTTGTTCAGACTATGTGCAATGGAGAATTCTTTAGCAAGGAACCTGATGAAGCATTGCCATTTTTTTACTGTCTTGCTGAGAGTGCACAATAATGGAACACTCGCACTGATCGAGTTTCTTTGACAGTACAGCCACTGAGGGCTATTGCTGGTGGGGGCAGATATGAGCTTAAGAAGGACACTGACGTTCAAGCCCGAATAGCTGCATTGACTAGAAGATTAGAGGTCATGGAGATGGAAAAGGTGAAGGCTGTGAAAACAGTAGAAGCATGCTCTATATGCGATGATTCAAACCACAAGACCCAAGATTGCCAGATTACGCTAGTATTTCAGGAGAGTGGCTTTGAGCAGATGTAATCAACGAACTGGGTAAATAGAGCAGAAAATCAGCCTTTCTCCAATACATATAATCCGGGGTGGAGGAATCACCCAAATTTCTCATGGAGGAATGATCAGTCTGGCCGGTCTCCACCACCTTCTCAACAGCCATTTCATCAGGCTGCTCCTCAGCACTAGTATCAGCCATATCAGAGTTCTCAGAGTTATCCTTTTGTAGCACCTCCAGGATTTCAGCCTCATGTGGCTGCACAGAGTTCTCAACCTTAATCATCTACGAAGAAGTCTTTAGATGACAGTATGGCACAAATTCAGGCCACCACAAACAATCTGAACACTCAGTTCATAATTGACTTGCGGGGCACCATCAATAAGATGAGCATGACATTGAGTACTCTAGAGAAAGGGAAATTTCCAGCACAGCCTCAGCCTAATCCTCAAGTATACCGACAACAGCAACAACAAGTGCATAATGTCTTAGGAGAGGTTTTTGAGACAGCGAAGGCGTTCTTACTTTGAGAAGTGGAAAGGAGGTTCCCCAACCAGAGATGACTATGGACACATAGGTAGTTGCTCCTACACCTGAAGATGCAGCAGAGACTGGTGAAGCTGAAAAAGAACCAGAAGTAGTGAGACCAGAGCTGAAGAAGCCTGTGAGTGCAGATGCTGAAGCTAGTAGGGTGTACCAACCTGTGGTTCCCTATCCTCAAAGATTGGCAGCTGGCCAAAAGAACAAATACCACACTGAGATTCAGGATATATTCAAGCAAGTAAAGATTAATATTCCACTCTTGGATGCCATACAACAAGTGCCTTCATATGCAAAAATTTTGAAGGACTTGTGCACAGAGAAGAGGAAGCTGAATGTAAAGAAGAAAGCTTTCCTAACGGAGCAAGTCAGTGCATTGATATTGTGCGAGACTCCTCAGAAGTTCGGAGATCCCGGCTCTTCCAACATTTCCATTATGATCGGTGAGTCACGCATTGGGAGAGCTTTACTTGATTTAGAGAGTAGTGTGAACTTGCTACCATTCTCAATGTATGAGCAGTTAGGATTGGGTGAGCTGAAAAATACCTCCATCATGCTACAGTTGGCTAACAGATCAGTTAAGGAGCTGAGGGATATTGTAGAGGATGTACTGGTCCAGGTGGACAAATTTTACTATCCAGTGGATTTTATAGTTCTTGATATGCAGCAGCCAGCCTTTGAATTTTTAGACTGTTTTGCAGATTCTTCTTTACCACTTGAAGTACAATTTGCAGGCGCAAGATGGAAACCCCGGTTTGAAACTCTACCATCACTAGACATACTTGAGTTTTCAGAGGAAGAAGTTCCCCAGTTGGAACTGAAACCACTTCCTCAAGATTTAAAGTATGTGTTTCTTGGTCCTGAAGAAGGCACTTTTCCTGCGGTGATTTCCTCAAAGTTAAATCAGAAGGATGAAGCTCAGTTGATTGAAGTCTTAAAAAAGCATCGAGGCGTAATTGGTTGGACAATAGCCGACATCAAAGGTATTGATGCTGCTGTTTGTACCCAGAGAATCCATCTTGAAGATGATGCTAGACCGGTTCGTGATGCTCAACGTAGGCTCAATCCTACCATGAAGGAAGTTGTTAAAGAGGAAATGCTTAAGTGCTCGCAGTGGGTATCATTTACCCCATCTCAGACAGTAAGTGAGTAAGTCCAACTTAAGTGGTACCAAAAAAATCTGGTTTAACTGTTGTAAAAAATGATAAAAATGAGTTGATTCCATCTAGAATGGTTACTGGTTGGAGAATGTGCATTGATGATAGAAAACTTAATTCAGCCAGTAGGAATGATTATTTTCCTTTACCATTCTTGGATCAAATTTTAGAAAGAGTGGCTGGTAATGCATTTTATTGCTTCTTGGATGGATACTCTGGTTATTATCAAATTTCTGTAGCGCCTGAGGACCAGGAGAAAACCACTTTCACCTGTCCTTTTGGCACCTTTGCTTTTACCAGAATGCCTTTTGGCTTGTGTAATGCTCCAGCTACTTTTCAGAGATGCATGATGAGTATTTTTTCTGACATGATCGATGATATTTGTGAAATATTCATGGACGACTTCTCTGTTTTTGGAAAATCTTTTGATAGTCGTTTGCATAATTTGGCATGTATTCTTCAGAGATGTGAGGAAAAAAATATTTTACATAATTGGGAGAAATTGCTTACCACTGCCCCTATTATGCAACCCCCACAGTAGGACCTTCCCTTTGAAATCATGATAGATGCAAGTGATTATTCCTTAGGAGCTGTTTTGGGGCAGCGTGTGGATAATAGACCTTTTGTGATTTATTATGCCAATAGAACCTTGAATGATGCCCAGAAAAATTATACCACTACTGAAAAAGAATTGCTTGCAGTGGTTTTTGCACTTGATAAATTTCGGACTTACATTCTTGGTTCTCCTATTACTATTTTCACTGACCATTGTACTCTTAAGTATTTGTTGGCTAAGAAAGATGCAAAACCACGATTGATTCACTAGATTTTACAACTTCAAGAGTTCAACATCAACATTAAGGACAAGAAAGGAGTTGAAAACGTGGTAGCTGACCACCTCTCTAGATTGCCATCATCCTCCTCTTCAATGTTAGCCTTCCTCTTGATGATAGTTTTCCAGATAAGCAGCTGTTTGTGATTAATAGAGCTCCCTGGTATGCTAACATAGTCAACTATCTGGTGACTGATCGAATGCCTTTTGAATGGTCCACCCAAGATAAGCGTCGATTTCTCTCTGAGGTATGACACTTTTACTTTGATGATCCATACCTTTTCAAATATTGTTCAGACCAATTGATTCGAAGATGCATTCCTAATGATGAGTTTTCTTCTGTATTGAGATTTTGTCATATAGGTGCATGTGGTGGTCATTTTTCAGTAAAGAAAACAGTCGCTAAAATTTTGCAAAGCAGTTTTTACTGGCCTTCCATGTTTAAAGATACTTATAATTTTTGTAAGACTTGTGAGCCTTGTCAAAAATTGGGATCCATTAGCAAAAGAGACACGAGGCCTATTTCTCCTATTCTTACTTTAGAAATTTTTGACTGTTGGGGAATAGACTTCATGGGACCTTTTTCGGTTTCTTTTGGAAACACATATTTTATTGGCTGTGGATTATGTTTCAAAATGGGTGGAGGCCATCGCTTGCAGAACAAATGACCATCGTGTTGTCCTAAAATTTTTGCAATATCTGTTTGTTTGCTTTGGCATGCCCAAATTTATCATTAGTGATAGGAGTTCTCATTTTTGTAACAAACCATTTTCTACACTCATGAAGAAATATGGTATCACACACCGAGTTTCTACATCTTATTACCCTCAAACAAATGGGCAAGCAGAATTGGCAAATAGACAGAATAAAATCATTTTAGAGAAAACTCTCAACCCTAATAGGAAAGACTGGTCAGTTAAACTTCTTGATACTTTGTGGACTTATAGGACAGCTTTTAAAACAAATCTAAGCATGTCCCCTTATCGATTAGTTTATGGTAAAACTTTTCATTTACCTGTTGATATTCAGCATCGAGCTCTTTGGGCTATAAATCATGTTAACATGTCACTTAATGAAGTTTCATGGTTGAGAAAATTGTAGATTAATGAATTGGATGAAGCTTATCGGGATGCCTATGACAACACTCAGCTGGCGAAGGAACGCATGAAAATTCTACATGATCAGAAAATTCATCCCAAGCATTTCACACTTGGCCAGGAAGTTCTTCTTTACAACTCTCGCTGATAGGAACCAAGGTGGGCCTACTCTTAAAGATCCTTTGCAAGTTCCAGATGGGCCAATTACAAGATCAAGGGCCAAGAAGATCAAGGAAGCAATGCAAGGATTGGTGCAATCCACTTGGGATGAAGCCAGCAAGAGCCCAACACTGAAGATGGGTCTGAAAGAAGAAGAACCAGCTTTGATCCACTTTATTCATGCTGAGGAAGACATGACTTAGAGATACGGCCTATTGTTATTGGAGGCTTCTAATTTGGTTAAATGATTTATTTTAATAGTTTAGAATAAGTGGGTTTGAAAATGCTTGGCTCACATGTCTTATTTCTTATGAACTATGTTTTTGGGAAGGCCTTGTATTTTGGCCAAGGGCTTATTTGGAAAGTTACATTTTAGGAACTAGGGTTTCATCAATTTATTGTTGGGGTTACTGTAGCCGCGGGTACTGTAGCCGGTACTGTTCATCAAGGGTAATTTTGGGAAAAAGGGGCTTTATTTTGGCTAGGGCTTTGATTAGGTTTGGGTTTAAAAACTCTTTGTAGCCTCATTTGAGAGATCAGACAATATTGAATTTTATTTGTGAGTTGAGTTTTCTCCTCTTGTTCTTGATTGAACTCTTGAACTTATCAAAGGTAAATCACAACCTTTGTGGCGTTCCTCCTTTGTAATCTGGGTTCTTGAGACGGGTTCTTCAACGGGTCTAGATTTTAATATAATCTAGGTTCTTGAAACGGGTTCTCATCGGGTCTAGATTCTCCATCCTTGACTTGATTTTTGGCTTTCTTGGGGAGTTTTCAAATTGATTGTGGGTTCAAGGGAATTCATTCCCACGGGTTCATATCACTCGCTTACATATTTTCCTGGTAAATTGAAACCCCGATGGAGTGGGCCGTACATTGTAAAGAAGGTTCATCCTCACGGGACGGTAGACATTGTCAATCCGAAGAATGACAATAGCTTCACTGTCAATTGACAACGTCTAAAGCCGTTTTTGAAAGTTTTTTATTCACACGAAGAGATCTTGCTTGTGTAAGATTCCAGGGAAGTGTTTTGATCTTTTCACCCTTTACATCTTTCTTTACTTGCATTTTGTTTGTTTTTATTTGTTATTTTGCTTTGATTTTATATTTCATGTTGATTTTTTTTTTGTTTTGCTTTCTTATTTTTGTGCACATTGTTTTCTTTTGTTTGATTCATTGAGGACCATGTCTCTCACTAGTTGGAGGGTTGCGTGTGTGCACGGATTTAAAAAAAAAAATTACATTAATATGATGTGCATTGATCATATATGATTGACACATATTCCATTTCTGGTATTTTGTGAAATCAGAGCATCTTGGTGGAGTAGTTGAGCGGAATCATTTTGTGAAGATTTATTTTCAAACTTAAGCATAGAGCATGATTTTTGATGCATCATATTTTGTTGATGTGTAGGTTGAAATACCGGGATGCTATACTCATTAAGATGAGACTTGTTAAGATTTTTGTAGAACGAACAGAAAATTTTGAAGGACATTTTGCACATGCTTACACTTGTAATGTTCCTTATTTACTGTTTACTGATTTAACACATGTGAAGTAAACTGCAGGACTACCGAGCCATACTTTCCAAAAAAAAAATAGATTTGAAAAAAAAATCAAAAGAAGGATAAAGGTGACTTAGTGAACTTTCCCAAGTGAAGGGCTAGAAACAGTTACCCAAGACTTTGGGAGTTGAGTGTTCAACCTTTAAAAACAGAGCTGGCGTGAAAATTGCTAGTCCCTTGGGCTTTGAGGTAGTTAGAATCAGCAATGATTAATCTTAAGGTTGAAAAATCCTATGACAAATCATGGCTAGTAATGAGGAACACAAGGCCAGTTTAGCTCCACACACACATTTGAGTTATGAGTCATTTGCTTCAATTCTATGTGAAAGATTGTTGAGATAGTCTTGATGGGTATAGCCCCTGGGGGTTGAGTAGTAACGTGTCACTTTTGTGAGAATTCAGAACTGCGTTTGATTGTTTCTGTTTGGATTTCGATCTTTATGCAATATTTATCTTAATTAATTTTCATTATTTTGCTCAAGAATTAGCAAAAAGCTAGTTGGGGAGTGTGATTGAGCTGAGTTATTGCATATTTTATACATTTAGAACCAATATATTTTATTTATTTCATTACATGATTATTAGTTTTAAATAAAAAAAAATGGTTAAAATGACTAAATCCGAGTTGTGATTTAAATTGGTTAATAGCATGATTTATGCTTAATTTTATAACTAGTGATTTAATTGGATAATGTTCATTCACATGCATAATATATTTTTGAGATTCTATTATTTTTTTATTTTTATTTTATTTCTAATTTCTATTTTTTTATAGGTCAATAAATGAAAAACTTGAGAAAAGTCAAGGTACCAAAAGGTCAATGAATGAAAAGTTTGAGAAAAGTCAAGTTTACAGAATGGATATACTTTAGTATTTTAATCAAAACTTTCCACTCAAATATTGGATTGATAATATTCTTGATGCGTTGGAAAGCTATCTTAAAGGGCTACAAAGTTGTCTCTAATAAGGATTTCCAAATTCAAACTCTTGAAGCGTGTACGTGGCTGCCAAGTTGAGTCCTAAAATTTAAGCGATTTTGTGTGCGGGAATATGAAGACATTAGGGGTTCTTTCCTACCATATTTAAGTATATCATTAGCACAAATGATAGGAACCAAGGTGGGCCTACTCTTAAAGATCCTTTGCAAGTTCCAGATGGGCCAATTACAAGATCAAGGGCCAAGAAGATCAAGGAAGCAATGCAAGGATTGGTGCAATCCACTTGGGATGAAGCCAGTAAGAGCCCAACACTGAAGATGAGTCTGAAAGAAGAAGAACCAGCTTTGATCCACTTTATTCATGCTGAGGAAGACATGACTTAGAGATACGGCCTATTGTTATTGGAGGCTTCTAATTTGGCTAAATGATTTATTTTACTAGTTTAGAATAAGTGAGATTGAAAATGCTTGGCTCACATGTCTTATATCATATGAACTATGTTTTTGGGAAGGCCTTGTATTTTGGCCAAGGGCTTATTTGGAAAGTTACATTTTAGGAACTAGGGTTTCATCAATTTATTGTTGGGGTTACTGTAGCCGCGGGTACTGTAGCCGGTACTGTTCATCAAGGGTAATTTTGGGAAAAAGGGGCTTTATTTTGGCTAGGGTTTTGATTAGGTTTGGGTTTAAAAACTCTTTGTAGCCTCATTTGAGAGATCAGACAATATTGAATTTTATTTGTGAGTTGAGTTTTCTCCTCTTGTTCTTGATTGAACTCTTGAACTTATCAAAGGTAAATCACAACCTTTGTGGCGTTCCTCCTTTGTAATCTGGGTTCTTGAGACGGGTTCTTCAACGGGTCTAGATTTTAATATAATCTAGGTTCTTGAAACGGGTTCTCATCGGGTCTAGATTCTCCATCCTTGACTTGATTTTTGGCTTTCTTGGAGAGTTTTCAAATTGATTGTGGGTTCAAGGGAATTCATTCCCACTGGTTCATATCATTTGGTATTCAGAGCAAGGTTTCCAATCAGGTCTTATTCTATCTTTTATTTCTTGCATATTTAATTCTAGGGCTTTATTGTTCTAGGATTGATTACAAAAAAAAAAAAATATTGGTGGTTAGCAGACTTCTTCACTATTGTTAGGGTTGCTGAAAATCATTGTTCTAGGGTTTGTGTTGGCTGAAATCTCTTGTTCTAGGGGCTGCCGTATATCACTTGCCCAAGGGTTTCTGAGTTATTGTTAGGGTTTTCTCAACTGCTTATTCTTGTTTGTGATCAAATCAGTTGGTGAAAGGAAAAGAAAAGAAAAGAAAAGAAAAGAAAAGAAAAGAAAAGAAAAGAAAGGAAAAAAAAAAAAATTCGAGGATTTTTTTCTTGAGCCTTATCATCAAAGGGGGTGATTCTAGTTGGTATCTTGTCTTATTGTTAACTGTTTCATTCGTATAATTTTCTTGATTCACGTGCCATTTTTTTTTCATTCCTTCTGTGTTTCTCTTGTTCTTGTTTCTTGGACCTAATTACTAGTTGTGATAAAACAAAGTTGCTTTGTCTTGATTGAGTCAATTAGTTCTTAAAGAACTGGAGTGGGAAAACTCTTGAGGTAAAAGGCAAGAGAGTGTGAGACTATTATCGAAAAAAGCCAATTAAAAGTGAAACACGAGTGGAGTGTCATTATTCGAGTGTAAACACGTGAGGGAGTGTGTGAGGTTTATTTTATTTTTTTTTTCCCACTAACATTCTTTTGTGTAGCGCCTGATAATGTCTCATCGGAGTAGCGCATCACCAAGGGGGAGAGCAGATAACTCATCCTTTGTGTTGCAAGCCATGCAACAACAGTTTGGGCGGTTGAACTTGGTGTTGGGTGAAGTGAGGGATAGGATGGATCATCAAGAAGCAGCGATTAGAAATCTACAAGGTGGGAGGGACAGGAGGCGACGTGAGCATAGAGTTGAAAATCAGTATGAGAATGAAGGAGATGGTGAGGATGATAAAGACTTAGTGATGGGAACCAAGTGGGCCTAGTCTTAAAGATCATTTGTAAATTCTAGATGGGCCAATTACAAGATCAAGGACCAAGAATATCAAGGAAGCAATGCACGGATTGGTGCAATCCACTTGGGATGAAGCTAGCAAGAACCCAACACTCAAGATGGACTTGAAAGAAGGAGAACCAGCTTTGATCCACTTGATTCAAGCTGTGGAAGACATGGCTTAGAGATAGGGCCTATTGTTATTTGAGACTTCAAATTTAGTTAAATGATTTATTTTATTAGTTTAGAATAAGTGGGCTTGAAGATGTCTGGCCCACACGTCTTATTTTCAATGAACTAGAGTTTTCAAGAAGGCCTTGTATTTTGGCCAAGGGCTTACTTGGAAAGTTACTTTTAGGAATTAGGGTTTTAAGAGGTACTGTAGCGTTACTGTAGCCGTACTGTAGCTGCGCTACTGTAGCGTGACACTGTTCATCAAGGGCATTTTGGGTAAAAGGGGGCTTTATTTTGGCTAGGGTTTTAATTAGGTTTAGTTTAAATACTCCTTGTAGCCTCATTTGAAGATCAGACAATATTGAATTTTATTTGTGAGTTGAGTTTTCTCCTCTTGTTCTTGATTGAATTCTTGAACTTATCAAAGGTAAATCACAACCTTTGTGGCGTTCCTTCTTTGTAATCTGGGTTCTTGAGATGGGTTCTTCAACGGGTCTAGATTTTAATATAATCTAGGTTCTTGAAACGGGTTCTCATCGGGTCTAGATTCTCCATCCTTGACTTGATTTTTGGCTTTCTTGGGGAGTTTTCAAATTGATTGTGGGTTCAAGGGAATTCATTCCCACGGGTTCATATCATTTGGTATTCAGAGCAAGGTTTCCAATCAAGTCTTATTCTATCTTTTATTTCTTGCATATTTAATTCTAGGGCTTCATTGTTCTAGGGTTGATTACAAAAAAAAAAAAAAAAAAAATAGTGGTGGTTAGCAGACTTCTTCACTATTGTTAGGGTTGCTGAAATTCATTGTTCTAGGGTTTGTGTTGGCTGAAATCTCTTGTTCTAGGGCTGCTGTATATCACTTGCCCAAGGGTTTCTGAGTTATTGTTAGGGTTTTTTCAACTGATTATTCTTGTTTGTGATCAAATCAGTTGGTGAAAGGAAAAGAAAAGAAAAGAAAAGAAAGGAAAGGAAAAGAAAAGAAGAGAAAAGAAAAGAAAAGAAAGGAAAAGAAAAGAAAAGAAGAGAAAAGAAAAGAAAAGAAAGGAAAGGAAAGGAAAGGAAAAGAAAAGAAAAGAAAATTTGAAAAAAAAAAAAAAAAAGTAGAAGAAGAAGAAGAAGAAGGAGAAGAAGATAAGGAGAGGTAGCATATTTAAAGGTTGCTACATAGTTACAACAAAGACAAAGAAAAACATTTGTTGATTGAGTTTTATCCTCAAAGGGGCTGAATACATATTTGTAGTTGGTATCTTGTTCTATAATTACTCTTTCCCTCATATAAATTCCTTGAGTCCCGTGTCGTTTTATTCCTTCCTTGTTTCTTGTTTCTTGGATCTATATTACTGGTTGGAATAATACAAGGTTGTATTATCTTGATTTAGTTCAACTAGTTCTTAAAGAACTTGAGTGGGAAAACTATTGAGGTAAAAGGCAAGAGAGTGTGAGACTATTATCGGGGAAAAGCCAATTAGGAGTGAAACACGAGTGGAATGCCATTATTCGAGCGTAAACACGTAAGGGAGTGTGTGAGGTTTTTCCACTAACATTCATTTGTGCAGCATTTTACAATGTCTCATCGGAGTGGCTCTTCACCAAAGGGGATGGTAGATAACTCATCATTTGTATTGCAATCCATGCAACAACAGTTTGAGCGGTTGAACTTGGTGTTAGGTGAAGTGAGGGATAGGATGGATCATCAAGAAGTGGTAATTAGAAATTTACAAGGCAGGAGAGATAGGAGGAGGAGTGAACCTTGTATTGAACATAACTGTAAGAATGAAGGGTATGGTGAGTCTCTTGTTGCTAGGCATGCTCTCAATATACAAATTAAGATGGATGATATAGAGAAGCAGAGCGAGAACATTTTTCATACTAGATGCCACATCAACAACAAGGTATGTAGTATGATCATTGATTTGCGGAGTTGTATTAATTTGGCAAGCACTACTTTAGTTGAGAAACTGAATTTACCTACCTTAAAACACCCTAGACCATACATGTTGCAGTGGTCGAGTGATTGTGGGGAGGTTAGGGTCAATAAGCAAGTGCTAGTTACTTTTTCAATTGGAAAATACCAGGATATGGTCCTTTGTGATGTAGTGCCTATGCATGCTGGTCATATTTTGTTGGGGAAGCCATGGGAGTACGATAGGAAGGTGATCCATGATGGGTTAAGGAACATGTACAGTTTTGAAAAGGATAGAAAAACAATCAAACTTGCTCCTTTAACTCCAACACAAGTCCATGGGGACCATTTGAAACTGAAAAGTGAGGTTGCTCAAAAAAGAAAGAGTGAAAATGAGTGTGATCAAAAAAGAAAAAGTGAAAAGGTGATTGAGCTAAAAAGCATGAGTGAAAGTGAGATTGAGAAAAAAAGAAATAGTGAGGCCGAAAACGAGAGAGAGAGTAAAATGAGTGAGATAAAAGATGAGGGTGAGGCTGAAACCTCAAGAGAAAGAGAGAATGAGTTGAAAAACAGTTGTCAGGTCGAGAGTTCAAAACAAGATGAAGGAAAAGAGAGTGACAGAAAAAAAGAGAGTGAAAAGCAAAAAGAGAGTGAAAAAGAAAAGAATTGTGGAAAGAAAAGAGAGAGTGAAGAAAGTGAGAGAAAAACAAAAAGAAAAGTGAGTTTTTATGCTAAGGCGAGTCTTAATACTAACGAACTTGACGTATCTTTGCCTAGTGTTATTGTCTTTGTGTTGCAGGGATATGAGGTTATGTTTCCTAGAGGTGTGTTTAGTGGATTGCCACCTATTAGGGAGATAGAGTACTACATTGATTTTGTGTCAAGTGCGACAATTCCTAATCGACCTTTCTTTGAAGAACATGAGTCTTTTTCACACTTGAAGGGACAAGGTAAGTCGTTGACTATAATGCATGCTAAGCTGGAGAACTGTGTTGAGACTTTTCCTCATGTATTCAAATACACACAAGGTATGGAAAATTTTGTGGTTGATGCTTTAGCAAGAAGGTACGTCCTTATCTTCATTTTAGATGTAAAATTGTTGAGACTTGCATATAATAAGGAATTGCATGCTAATGATGATGACTTTGCTAGTGTCTATGGAACATGTGAAAAAATATCGTTTGGTAAGTTCTATAAATTAGATTGGTACTTGTTTAGAGAGAATAGATTTTGTGTGCCAACTAGTTTTATGCTTAAGTTGCTTGTGTGTGATAGACATGGTGGTTTGTTGGGTAACTTTGGTGTAAGGAAAACTTTCAACATGTTGCATGAACATTTGTGGAAGTATTACTTGCCATTCATTGAGTTTGCATATGATTGGAGTGGTGTAAGAAAAACTTCAGGTGTGTTTCATGAACGTTTGTGGGAGTATCTTTTGCCATTCATTGACTTGCTACATGAACATTTGCGGGAGTATCATTTGCCCTTATTAGAGTGTGCATATAAAACCTTGCATACTACTATTTCTTATTCTCCATTTGAGGTTGTTTATGGTTTTAATCCACTTACTCATTTACCTCTGATGGCTTTGCTTGTTGATGATAGGAGTAGCTTGGATGAACATTTTCAATTTCTTGAGAAAATTAATGAAAATACACGTGAAGTAGATCTTTCAAGTAAGTATCAAGTTTTTGCTATTTTCAACGTTACTAACATTTTTCCTTTTGATCCAGGTGGAGATTCGAGGTCGAATCCTTTTGAGGAGAGGGGGAATGATGGGAACCAAGGTGGGCCTAGTCTTAAAGATCATTTGTAAATTCTAAATTCTAGATGGGCCAATTACAAGATCGAGGACCAAGAATATCAAGGAAGCAATGCACGGATTAGTGCAATCCACTTGGGATGAAGCTAGCAAGAACCCAACACTCAAGATGGACTTGAAAGAAGGAGAACCAGCTTTGATCCACTTGATTCAAGCTGTGGAAGACATGGCTTAGAGATAGGGCCTATTGTTATTTGAGACTTCAAATTTAGTTAAATGATTTATTTTATTAGTTTAGAATAAGTGGGCTTGAAGATGTCTGGCCCACACGTCTTATTTTCAATGAACTAGAGTTTTCAAGAAGGCCTTGTATTTTGGCCAAGGGCTTACTTGGAAAGTTACTTTTAGGAATTAGGGTTTTAAGAGGTACTGTAGCGTTACTGTAGCCATACTGTAGCCGCGCTACTGTAGCGTGACACTGTTCATCAAGGGCATTTTGGGTAAAAGGGGGCTTTATTTTGGCTAGGGTTTTAATTAGGTTTAGTTTAAATACTCCTTGTAGCCTCATTTGAAGATAAGACAATATTGAATTTTATTTGTGAGTTGAGTTTTCTCTTCTTGTTCTTGATTGAACTCTTGAACTTATCAAAGGTAAATCACAACCTTTGTGGCGTTCCTTCTTTGTAATCTGGGTTCTTGAGACGGGTTCTTCAACGGGTCTAGATTTTAATATAATCTAGGTTCTTGAAACGGGTTCTCATCGGGTCTAGATTCTCCATCCTTGACTTGATTTTTGGCTTTCTTGGGGAGTTTTCAAATTGATTGTGGGTTCAAGGGAATTCATTCCCACGGGTTCATATCACTTAGCATCTGACGTTGGGTCGGGTAGAAATAGAAGAGTTAGGCATGAAAGAGGATTTGAGGGGAATCTAAGGGGTCGGGATGGTGTAGATGGAGACCTTGGTAGCATCAAAATGATAATACCACCTTTCCAAGGTAGAACTTACCCTGAGGTTTATCTAGAGTGGGAGAAAAAAATAGAGTTGGTGTTTGATTGCCATAATTACTCTGAGGAGAAGAAAGTGAAGTTGGCGGTAATTGAATTCACTGATTATGCTATTATTTGGTGGGATCAATTAGTGACCAATAGGAGGAGGAATTATGAGAGGCCTATAGAGACATGGGGAGAGTTGAAAGCTCTCATGAGGCGGAGATTTGTTCCTAGCCATTACTATAGAGACCTTTACCAGAAATTACAAAATCTTACACAGGGGTCTAGGAGTGTAGAGGATTACCATAAGAAGATGGAGGTGGCGATGATTCGGGCTAATGTAGAGGAGGACCGAGAGGCCACCATGGCTAGATTTTTGAGTGGGTTAAATAGGGACATAGCCAATGTAATTGAATTACAACATTATGTGGAGATAGAGGACATGGTGCACATGGCTATGAAGGTGGAGAGACAATTAAAGAGAAAAGGGACAGCAAGGTACACTTCGGTTTCTAGCACTACTTGGAAATCAAAATGGGATAGGAATGATCCAGGTGAAGCAAAGAGAAAGACCGAACCACCTAAGGGAAAAGATGAGGGAACTAGCAACAAACCCAAGGTAGAATCCCAACCTTCACGGAATAGAGATATCAAATGTTTTAAGTGTTTGGGTTCAGGGCACATTGCTTCTCAATGTCCAAATAGGAGGGTGATGATTATGCGTGACAATGGAGAGGTGATGACTGAGAGTGAGAATGATAGTGATGAGGTGCCCGAGTTGGATGATGCTAGTGATGATGATGGAGTGGTATACCCTGTGACAGGTGAGTCTCTTGTTGCCAGGCGTGCTCTTAATGCACACATTAAGGTGGATGATGCAGAGCAACAGAGAGAGAACATTTTCCATACTAGATGCCATGTCAACAATAAGGTATGTAGTATGATCATTGATGGAGGGAGTTGTACTAATGTGGCTAGCACTACTTTGGTTGAGAAATTGAATTTACCAACCTTAAAACACTCTAGACCATACAAATTGCAGTGGTTGAATGATTGTGGAGAGGTTAGGGTGGATAAACAAGTGTTAGTTACTTTTTCTATTGGGAAGTATCAGGATGAGGTGCTTTGTGATGTTGTGCCTATGCATGCGGGCCATATTTTGTTGGGGAGGCCATGGCAGTATGATAGGAGGGTGACACATGATGGGTTCAAGAACATGTACAGCTTTGAAAAGGAGGGCAAAACAATTAAGCTTGCTCCTTTAACTCCAAGCCAGGTCTATGAGGACCAATTGAAATTGAAAAGTGAGGTTGCTCAAAAAAGAAAAAGTGAAAATGAGAGTGATCAGAAGAGAAAGAGTGAAAATGAGAGTGATCAAAAAAGGAAGAGTGAAAAAGAGATTGAGCAAAAAAGAAAGAGTGAGAGTGAAAAAGAGCATAAAAGAAAGAGTGAAAAAGAAAGTAGAGAGGTGGCTGAGAGTAAAGAAAAAAGAGTAGAGCCACTAGAGAAAAAAGAAAGAGAGTCTTCTGAGAGAAAAGGAAAGGCAAAAGTGAGTTTCTATGCAAGAGAGAGTGAGGTTAAGAGGGCTTTCTTCGCAGATCGCCCTATGATTTTTCTTGTCTATAAAGAGTCTTATCTTACTCTTGATGAAACTAACCAGTTTCTTCCTAGTTTGGCTATTTCTTTGTTGCAGGAGTTTGAGGATGTATTCCCGGATGAGATGCCAAATGAGTTGCCACCCATTAGAGGCATTGACCACCAGATTGATTTTGTGCCCGGGGCTGCTATTCCAAACCGACCTGCATATAGGAGTAATCCAGAGAAGACAAAGGAGCTTCAGAGGCAAGTTGAGGATTTGATGAGCAGGGGGTACGTGAGGGAGAGCATGAGCCCTTGTGCTGCACCAGTGCTACTGGTGCCAAAGAAGGATGGGACGTGGAGGATGTGCATTGATTGCAGGGCGGTCAACAATATCACGGTAAAGTATCGCCATCCCATTCCTAGATTGGATGATATGCTTGATGAATTGCATGGCTCATGTATTTTCAGTAAAATTGATCTTAAAAGTGGGTACCATCAAATTAGAATAAAAGAGGGTGATGAATGGAAAACTGCTTTTAAGACTAAATATGGGCTTTATGAATGGTTGGTTATGCCATTTGGACTTACAAATGCGCCCAGTACTTTCATGAGATTAATGAACCATGTCCTACGTGCATTCATAGGCAAGTTTGTGGTTGTGTACTTTGATGATATCTTAGTGTACAGCAAGAACTTGAATGAACATATTGACCATTTGAGATATGTGTTTGATGTGTTGAGATGTGAAAAGTTGTATGCTAATTTCAAGAAATGTGCCTTTTGCATGGAAAAAGTTGTTTTTCTTGGTTATGTTGTTAGTACGAAGGGTATTGAGGTGGATGAAGAGAAAGTCAAGGCCATCAAGGAGTGGCCAACGCCAAAAAGCATCACTGAGGTAAGAAGCTTTCATGTGATATGAACCCGTGGGAATGAATTCCCTTGAACCCACAATCAATTTGAAAACTCCCCAAGAAAGCCAAAAATCAAGTCAAGGATGGAGAATCTAGACCCGATGAGAACCCGTTTCAAGAACCTAGATTATATTAAAATCTAGACCCGTTGAAGAACCCGTCTCAAGAACCCAGATTACAAAGGAGGAACGCCACAAAGGTTGTGATTTACCTTTGATAAGTTCAAGAGTTCAATCAAGAACAAGAGGAGAAAACTCAACTCACAAATAAAATTCAATATTGTCTAATCCCTCAAATGAGGCTACAAAGAGTTTTTAAACCCAAACCTAATCAAAACCCTAGCCAAAATAAAGCCCCTTTTTCCCAAAATTACCCTTGATGAACAGTACGGCTACAGTACCCGCGGCTACAGTAACCCCAACAATAAATTGATGAAACCCTAGTTCCTAAAATGTAACTTTCCAAATAAGCCCTTGGCCAAAATACAAGGCCTTCCCAAAAACATAGTTCATAAGAAATAAGACATGTGAGCCAAGCATTTTCAATCCCACTTATTCTAAACTAGTAAAATAAATCATTTAACCAAATTAGAAGCCTCCAATAACAATAGGCCGTATCTCTAAATCATGTCTTCCTCAGCATGAATAAAGTGGATCAAAGCTGGTTCTTCTTCTTTAAGACCCATCTTCAGTGTTGGGCTCTTGCTGGCTTCATCCCAAGTGGATTGCACCAATCCTTGCATTGCTTCCTTGATCTTCTTGGCCCTTGATCTTGTAATTGGCCCATCTGGAACTTGCAAAGGATCTTTAAGAGTAGGCCCACCTTGGTTCCTATCATTCCCCCTCTCCTCAAAAGGATTCGACCTCGAATCTTCACCTACATCAAAAGGAGAAAGATCAGAAACATTGAAAGTTGCAGAAACTTTATACTCACCTGGAAGATCCACTTTATATGCATTGTCATTAATTTTCTCAAGAATTTGGAAAGGTCCATCTCCTCGAGGATGTAACTTAGTCCTTCTATGGGCTGGGAATCTTTCTTTGCGCATGTGAACCCAAACCCAATCTCCTGGTTCAAAGATGACACGCCTTCGTCCTTTATTGGCTTGGGACGCAACCCTTTCATTCTTTTGGGCAATTTGAAGCCGTACCCTCTCATGAAGTGACTTCACTAACTCCGCCTTCTTTTGTCCATCCAAACTACTCTTGTCATCAACAGGTAAAGGCATCAAATCCAAAGGAGTAAGTGGATTAAATCCATAAACAATTTCGAAAGGAGAGTATGAAGTAGTAGTATGCATCGTCCTATTATATGCAAACTCTATAAATGGCAAACAATCCTCCCAAGTTTTTAAATTCTTATGAACAACAGTGCGTAAAAGTTGAGTTAAAGTCCTATTAACTACTTCAGTCTGACCATCAATCTGCGGATGACAAGTAGTGGAAAATAAGAGCTTAGTACCCAATTTCCCCCACAACACCTTCCAAAAGTAGCTAAGGAATTTAACATCCCTATCAGAAACAATACTCTTAGGTACACCATGGAGTCGCACTATCTCCCGGAAAAACAAGTCAGCTATGTTGGTTGCATCATCTGTTTTATGGCATGGAATGAAATGTGCCATCTTACTGAATCTATCCACAACCACAAAAATAGAATCTCTACCCCTTTTGGTCCTAGGCAGCCCCAAAACAATGTCCATAGATATGTCTACCCATGGCTCACTAGGAACGGGTAAGGGTGTATACAACCCATGTTGCAAAACCTTAGATTTGGCCTTTCTACATGTAATGCACCTTCCACAAATACGGTTAACATCTCTCTTCATCTTAGGCCAAAAGAAATGTTCATGCAAAATGTCTAAAGTTTTCTTGACACCAAAGTGTCCCATTAATCCCCCACCATGTGCCTCACGCACCAATAACTCACGCATAGAACAATTTGGCAGACAAAGTTTGCTTTCTTTAAACAAATAACCATCATACTTGTAAAACTTACCAAATGCCGCCTTATCACATGCCACATACACATTAGAAAAATCAGCGTCATTGGCATACATGTCTTTCACATATTCAAACCCAAGCATTTTAGCACTCATAGAAGTAAGAAGTACATACCTCCGGGATAGAGCATCAGCAACAATGTTCTCCTTACCTTGCTTGTAACGGATGACATAGGGAAATGTCTCAATGTATTCCATCCATCTAGCATGCCTTTTATTCAACTTACCTTGACCCTTGAGATGCTTCAATGATTCATGATCGGTGTGGATCACAAATTCCCTTGGCCATAGGTAGTGCTGCCAAGTCTCTAATGCACGAACAAGAGCGTAAAGCTCTTTGTCATAAGTAGGGTAGTTCAGGGATGCCCCACTTAACTTTTCACTGAAGAAGGCTATGGGACGCCTATCTTGCATCAAAACGGCTCCAATCCCAATTCCTGAGGCATCACATTCAATCTCAAAAGCTTTGTTAAAATCAGGTAATGCTAACACAGGTGCAGAGCACAACCTTTCTTTAATAGTGGCAAAAGCATTCTCTTGATTAGCCCCCCAATGAAACCCAACATTCTTTTTAATTACCTCAGTGAGTGGGGCAGTAATGGTGCTGAAGTCTTTAACAAAACGCCGATAAAAGCTTGCTAAGCCATGAAAGCTTCTTACCTCAGTGATGCTTTTTGGCGTTGGCCACTCCTTGATGGCCTTGACTTTCTCTTCATCCACCTCAATACCCTTCGTACTAACAACATAACCAAGAAAAACAACTTTTTCCATGCAAAAGGCACATTTCTTGAAATTAGCATACAACTTTTCACATCTCAACACATCAAACACATATCTCAAATGGTCAATATGTTCATTTAAGTTCTTGCTGTACACTAAGATATCATCAAAGTACACAACCACAAACTTGCCTATGAATGCACGTAGGACATGGTTCATTAATCTCATGAAAGTACTGGGCGCATTTGTAAGTCCAAATGGCATAACCAACCATTCATAAAGCCCATATTTAGTCTTAAAAGCAGTTTTCCATTCATCACCCTCTTTCATTCTAATTTGATGGTACCCACTTTTAAGATCAATTTTACTGAAAATACATGAGCCATGCAATTCATCAAGCATATCATCCAATCTAGGAATGGGATGGCGATACTTTACCGTGATATTGTTGACCGCCCTGCAATCAATGCACATCCTCCACGTCCCATCCTTCTTTGGCACCAGTAGCACTGGTACAGCACAGGGGCTCATGCTCTCCCTCACGTATCCCCTGCTCATCAAATCCTCAACTTGCCTCTGAAGCTCCTTTGTCTCCTCTGGATTACTCCTATAGGCTGGTCGGTTTGGAATAGCAGCCCCGGGCACAAAATCAATCTGGTGCTCAATGCCTCTAATGGGTGGCAACTCATTTGGCATCTCATCCGGGAATACATCCTCAAACTCCTGCAACAAAGAAACAGCCAAACTAGGAAGAAACTGGTTAGTTTCATCAAGAGTAAGATAAGACTCTTTATAGACAAGAAAAATCATAGGGCGATCTGCGAAGAAAGCCCTCTTAACCTCACTCTCTCTTGCATAGAAACTCACTTTTGCCTTTCCTTTTCTCTCAGAAGACTCTCTTTCTTTTTTCTCTAGTGGCTCTACTCTTTTTTCTTTACTCTCAGCCACCTCTCTACTTTCTTTTTCACTCTTTCTTTTATTCTCTTTTTCACTCTCACTCTTTCTTTTTTGCTCAATCTCTTTTTCACTCTTCCTTTTTTGATCACTCTCATTTTCACTCTTTCTCTTCTGATCACTCTCATTTTCACTTTTTCTTTTTTGAGCAACCTCACTTTTCAATTTCAATTGGTCCTCATAGACCTGGCTTGGAGTTAAAGGAGCAAGCTTAATTGTTTTGCCCTCCTTTTCAAAGCTGTACATGTTCTTGAACCCATCATGTGTCACCCTCCTATCATACTGCCATGGCCTCCCCAACAAAATATGGCCCGCATGCATAGGCACAACATCACAAAGCACCTCATCCTGATACTTCCCAATAGAAAAAGTAACTAACACTTGTTTATCCACCCTAACCTCTCCACAATCATTCAACCACTGCAATTTGTATGGTCTAGAGTGTTTTAAGGTTGGTAAATTCAATTTCTCAACCAAAGTAGTGCTAGCCACATTAGTACAACTCCCTCCATCAATGATCATACTACATACCTTATTGTTGACATGGCATCTAGTATGGAAAATGTTCTCTCTCTGTTGCTCTGCATCATCCACCTTAATGTGTGCATTAAGAGCACGCCTGGCAACAAGAGACTCACCTGTCACAGGGTATACCACTCCATCATCATCACTAGCATCATCCAACTCGGGCACCTCATCACTATCATCCTCACTCTCAGTCATCACCTCTCCATTGTCACGCATAATCATCACCCTCCTATTTGGACATTGAGAAGCAATGTGCCCTGAACCCAAACACTTAAAACATTTGATATCTCTATTCCGTGAAGGTTGGGATTCTACCTTGGGTTTGTTGCTAGTTCCCTCATCTTTTCCCTTAGGTGGTTCGGTCTTTCTCTTTGCTTCACCTGGATCATTCCTATCCCATTTTGATTTCCAAGTAGTGCTAGAAACCGAAGTGTACCTTGCTGTCCCTTTTCTCTTTAATTGTCTCTCCACCTTCATAGCCATGTGCACCATGTCCTCTATCTCCACATAATGTTGTAATTCAATTACATTGGCTATGTCCCTATTTAACCCACTCAAAAATCTAGCCATGGTGGCCTCTCGGTCCTCCTCTACATTAGCCCGAATCATCGCCACCTCCATCTCCTTATGGTAATCCTCTACACTCCTAGACCCCTGTGTAAGATTTTGTAATTTATGGTAAAGGTCTCTATAGTAATGGCTAGGAACAAATCTCCGCCTCATGAGAGCTTTCAACTCTCCCCATGTCTCTATAGGCCTCTCATAATTCCTCCTCCTATTGGTCACTAATTGATCCCACCAAATAATAGCATAATCAGTGAATTCAATTACCGCCAACTTCACTTTCTTCTCCTCAGAGTAATTATGGCAATCAAACACCAACTCTATTTTTTTCTCCCACTCTAGATAAACCTCAGGGTCAGTTCTACCTTGGAAAGGTGGTATTTTCATTTTGATGCTACCAAGGTCTCCATCTACACCATCCCGACCCCTTAGATTCCCCTCAAATCCTCTTTCATGCCTAACTCTTCTATTTCTACCCGACCCAACGTCAGATGCTAAGTCTTCCTCATCCTCACCATCTCCTTCATTCTCATATTGATTTTCAACTCTATGCTCACGTCGCCTCCTGTCCCTCCCACCTTGTAGATTTCTAATCGCTGCTTCTTGATGATCCATCCTATCCCTCACTTCACCCAACACCAAGTTCAACTGCTCAAACTGTTGTTGCATGGCTTGCAACACAAAGGATGAGTTATCTGCTCTCCCCCTTGGTGATGCGCTACTCCGATGAGACATTATCAGGCACTACACAAAAGAATGTTAGTGGGAAAAAAAAAAAAAAAATAAACCTCACACACTCCCTCACGTGTTTACACTCGAATAATGACACTCCACTCGTGTTTCACTCTTAATTGGCTTTTTTCGATAATAGTCTCACACTCTCTTGCCTTTTACCTCAAGAGTTTTCCCACTCCAGTTCTTTAAGAACTAATTGACTCAGTCAAGACAAAGCAACTTTGTTTTATCCCAACTAGTAATTAGGTCCAAGAAACAAGAACAAGAGAAACACGGAAGGAATGAAAAAAAATGGCACGTGAATCAAGGAAATTATACGAATGAAACAGTTAACAATAAGACAAGATACCAACTAGAATCACCCCCTTTGATGATAAGGCTCAAGAAAAAAATCCTCGAATTTTTTTTTTTTTTTTTTTTCCTTTCTTTTCTTTTCTTTTCCTTTCACCAACTGATTTGATCACAAACAAGAATAAGCAGTTGAGAAAACCCTAACAATAACTCAGAAACCCTTGGGCAAGTGATATACGGCAGCCCCTAGAACAAGAGATTTCAGCCAACACAAACCCTAGAACAATGATTTTCAGCAACCCTAACAATAGTGAAGAAGTCTGCTAACCACCACTATTTTTTTTTTTTTTGTAATCAATCCTAGAACAATGAAGCCCTAGAATTAAATATGCAAGAAATAAAAGATAGAATAAGACCTGATTGGAAACCTTGCTCTGAATACCAAATGATATGAACCCGTGGGAATGAATTCCCTTGAACCCACAATCAATTTGAAAACTCCCCAAGAAAGCCAAAAATCAAGTCAAGGATGGAGAATCTAGACCCGATGAGAACCCGTTTCAAGAACCTAGATTATATTAAAATCTAGACCCGTTGAAGAACCCGTCTCAAGAACCCAGATTACAAAGGAGGAACGCCACAAAGGTTGTGATTTACCTTTGATAAGTTCAAGAGTTCAATCAAGAACAAGAGGAGAAAACTCAACTCACAAATAAAATTCAATATTGTCTAATCCCTCAAATGAGGCTACAAAGAGTTTTTAAACCCAAACCTAATCAAAACCCTAGCCAAAATAAAGCCCCTTTTTCCCAAAATTACCCTTGATGAACAGTACGGCTACAGTACCCGCGGCTACAGTAACCCCAACAATAAATTGATGAAACCCTAGTTCCTAAAATGTAACTTTCCAAATAAGCCCTTGGCCAAAATACAAGGCCTTCCCAAAAACATAGTTCATAAGAAATAAGACATGTGAGCCAAGCATTTTCAATCCCACTTATTCTAAACTAGTAAAATAAATCATTTAACCAAATTAGAAGCCTCCAATAACAATAGGCCGTATCTCTAAATCATGTCTTCCTCAGCATGAATAAAGTGGATCAAAGCTGGTTCTTCTTCTTTAAGACCCATCTTCAGTGTTGGGCTCTTGCTGGCTTCATCCCAAGTGGATTGCACCAATCCTTGCATTACTTCCTTGATCTTCTTGGCCCTTGATCTTGTAATTGGCCCATCTGGAACTTGCAAAGGATCTTTAAGAGTAGGCCCACCTTGGTTCCTATCATCATGGCTTAGCAAGCTTTTATCGGCGTTTTGTTAAAGACTTCAGCACCATTACTGCACCACTCACTGAGGTAATTAAAAAGAATGTTGGGTTTCATTGGGGGGCTAATCAAGAGAATGCTTTTGCCACTATTAAAGAAAGGTTGTGCTCTGCACCTGTGTTAGCATTACCTGATTTTAACAAAGCTTTTGAGATTGAATGTGATGCCTCAGGAATAGGGATTGGAGCCGTCCCATAGCCTTCTTCAGTGAAAAGTTAAGTGGGGCATCCCTGAACTACCCTACTTATGACAAAGAGCTTTATGCTCTTGTTCGTGCATTAGAGACTTGGCAGCACTACCTATGGCCAAGGGAATTTGTGATCCACACCGATCATGAATCATTGAAGCATCTCAAGGGTCAAGGTAAGTTGAATAAAAGGCATGCTAGATGGATGGAATACATTGAGACATTTCCCTATGTCATCTGTTACAAGCAAGGTAAGGAGAACATTGTTGCTGATGCTCTATCCCGGAGGTATGTACTTCTTACTTCTATGAGTGCTAAAATGCTTGGGTTTGAATATGTGAAAGACATGTATGCCGATGACGCTGATTTGGTAAGTTTTACAAGCATGATGGTTATTTGTTTAAAGAAAGCAAACTTTGTCTGCCAAATTGTTCTATGCGTGAGTTATTGGTGCGTGAGGCACATGGTGGGGGATTAATGGGACACTTTGGTGTCAAGAAAACTTTAGACATTTTGCATGAACATTTCTTTTGGCCTAAGATGAAGAGAGATGTTAACCGTATTTGTGGAAGGTGCATTACATGTAGAAAGGCCAAATCTAAGGTTTTGCCACATGGGTCGTATACACCCTTACCCGTTCCTAGTGAGCCATGGGTAGACATATCTATGGACTTTGTTTTGGGGCTGCCTAGGACCAAAAGGGGTAGAGATTCTATTTTTGTGGTTGTGGATAGATTCAGTAAGATGGCACATTTCATTCCATGCCATAAAACAGATGATGCAACCAACATAGCTGACTTGTTTTTCCGGGAGATAGTGCGACTCCATGGTGTACCTAAGAGTATTGTTTCTGATAGGGATGTTAAATTCCTTAGCTACTTTTGGAAGGTGTTGTGGGGGAAATTGGGTACTAAGCTCTTATTTTCCACTACTTGTCATCCGCAGACTGATGGTCAGACTGAAGTAGTTAATAGGACTTTAACTCAACTTTTACGCACTGTTGTTCATAAGAATTTAAAAACTTGGGAGGATTGTTTGCCATTTATAGAGTTTGCATATAATAGGACGATGCATACTACTACTTCATACTCTCCTTTCGAAATTGTTTATGGATTTAATCCACTTACTCCTTTGGATTTGATGCCTTTACCTGTTGATGACAGGAGTAGTTTGGATGGACAAAAGAAGGCGGAGTTAGTGAAGTCACTTCATGAGAGGGTACGGCTTCAAATTGCCCAAAAGAATGAAAGGGTTGCGTCCCAAGCCAATAAAGGACGAAGGCGTGTCATCTTTGAACCAGGAGATTGGGTTTGGGTTCACATGCGCAAAGAAAGATTCCCAGCCCATAGAAGGACTAAGTTACATCCTCGAGGAGATGGACCTTTCCAAATTCTTGAGAAAATTAATGACAATGCATATAAAGTGGATCTTCCAGGTGAGTATAAAGTTTCTGCAACTTTCAATGTTTCTGATCATTCTTCTTTTGATGTAGGTGAAGATTCGAGGTCGAATCCTTTTGAAGAGAGGGGGAATGATAGGAACCAAGGTGGGCCTACTCTTAAAGATCCTTTGCAAGTTCCAGATGGGCCAATTACAAGATCAAGGGCCAAGAAGATCAAGGAAGCAATGCAAGGATTGGTGCAATCCACTTGGGATGAAGCCAGCAAGAGCCCAACACTGAAGATGGGTCTGAAAGAAGAAGAACCAGCTTTGATCCACTTTATTCATGCTGAGGAAGACATGACTTAGAGATACGGCCTATTGTTATTGGAGGCTTCTAATTTGGCTAAATGATTTATTTTACTAGTTTAGAATAAGTGGGATTGAAAATGCTTGGCTCACATGTCTTATTTCTTATGAACTATGTTTTTGGGAAGGCCTTGTATTTTGGCCAAGGGCTTATTTGGAAAGTTACATTTTAGGAACTAGGGTTTCATCAATTTATTGTTGGGGTTACTGTAGCCGGTACTGTTCATCAAGGGTAATTTTGGGAAAAAGGGGCTTTATTTTGGCTAGGGTTTTGATTAGGTTTGGGTTTAAAAACTCTTTGTAGCCTCATTTGAGAGATTAGACAATATTGAATTTTATTTGTGAGTTGAGTTTTCTCCTCTTGTTCTTGATTGAACTCTTGAACTTATCAAAGGTAAATCACAACCTTCGTGGCGTTCCTCCTTTGTAATCTGGGTTCTTGAGACGGGTTCTTCAACGGGTCTAGATTTTAATATAATCTAGGTTCTTGAAACGGGTTCTCATCGGGTCTAGATTCTCCATCCTTAACTTGATTTTTGGCTTTCTTGGGGAGTTTTCAAATTGATTGTGGGTTCAAGGGAATTCATTCCCACTGGTTCATATCAACAAAATTATGGACTTTTTGGCAGAGCAGTGCCGCACATTTGAAAAACTCTTCCAGGACCCAATTACGGCTCCAACCGCCTTCTCCATTGCCTACCACCTCCATCTCCATTCATTTGGCTTGCTCTTTTTACTTTCTACTATTTATTTAATTTTAGTTTAAAGTTTATGGAGTAATTTTGAGGTTTTTAGCTTAGAAATTTGGGCAATTTATTTGCTATTTATTTTACTTAATGTTGCTATTTTTCTTGCTCCTTTAAGATTTCATTGAACAGTGATTAGAATTGCTATGGATTAATTTTGAGAACTTGTGATTTGAATACAAGGATGAACCCTAGAATCTTGATTTTGGGGCTTTTCAATTTTTAGTTCGTATTTTGTCAATTACTTTCTAATCTAGTTTAATTCTTAGCTTAGTTTTATTAATCTCTTAGTTCCATTGCATATTACTTTCTAATTGTTTAATTTTCAGATTAATTAAGATTGTTTAGTTTAGTTGATTATTTGATTGTTAATTTCAATTTGTTAGTCTTTTACATTTCGACACTCAAAAATCCAAAAATATGAATCTAGTCCATGACTAGTGTCCTTTTAATTCTTGTTGCACTCTTCCATCCATTGAACATACCATCATTTTTATTTTCTCTTTGTGAATATTTTCACCATTTTAAACGAGTTTGATTTTAAGTAACTTTCCCTGAGGAGACGATCTAAGAATTTATTCCTAATTATTACGCGACAACCTCTTGCACTTGGGATAGCCTTTGTGCTACTCATTTTTTAGTGAGTCACTTGGGAGATGGACCAAAGTGGTGATTGCGAGAAGGGAGAAAAGAGAAGGTCAATGGGAAGGGCAATTTGGGGAAGATAGAGGATGTTTTTCCAAAGTAAGGGATGAGGGAGTTAAAACAAGAGATAAGGTGGTGGTGGTGGAGATTTATGAGGAAAATTCTGATGTGGGCAGGGAGGAACTTGTGTGTGGGAGACAAAATGAAAGGGGCCCCAACTTGTGTGAAGCAGGGGCCAATACTACAAGTAGCTCTTTTGAGTGTGCTGAGCAGAAAAAGGTACAAGGTGGTTTGGAAGGGAGGTCTGGTACGATGGTGCAGAAGGGTGGGAATTGGAAAAGAATGGCTCGTGCTAGTGGGAAGTCTTCTAAAGTGAATGTGAAGGTGGGTGAGAAAAGGATGAGCAGGGATTTTGATGAGTGTGACTCAGGGAAAAAATTAAAAAAAAGGAGTATGGAAAAGGGAGAGGAGGGAGCATTGAAACAAGATGTGTCATTGGCGGAAGTTGCTAGGCAACCCCACCAACAACAATGAAAACCTTAAGCTAGAATTGTCGGGGGCTTGGGAACCCCCGGACAGTTCAAGACCTTATCAATTTGGTAAGGAACAAGAAGCCCAATTTAGTTTTCTTAATGGAAACTAAACTGCAAAATGTTAAAGCAGAATATGTGAGGAAGAAGATAGGCTTTGAGGGTTGTTTTGCAGTGAGTGCAAATGGGAAAAGTAGGGGTCTTATGATGCTCTGGAAAAAAGAAATGCAGTTTGAGCTTATTAACTACTCAAACCACCACATTAGTGGTTGGGTATTAGATAAGCAAGAAAATTGCAAGTGGGTAATAACTGTTTTTTATGGTCAACCCGAGGCTAGTAGAAGACATGAGAGCTAGAATTTATTAGAATCCCTAAAACCACTTGATCATTTGTGGTGTGTTTTAGGTGATTTTAATGAAATCCTAGTACAAAAGGAGAAATATGGGGAAAGGCTAGGAGTGAATGCCGAATGGAGGGTTTAGTAAAGTGCTGGATAGTTGTAAACTTTTCGATATGGGATGGTCAGATTGCAGATTCACTTGGAGCAATAATCACTATAATGAGTCTTTTACGAAGGAGAGACTAGATCGTGTGGTAGCAAATGAAAGGTGGGCTCAGTTTTATAGAAGTGTTAAGGTTGAGACTTTAGCTTCATGTACATCAGGTCATAAGCCCATTTTGCTCCATGCAAGTAAGGGGTAGAGAATATGTTTTCGGAGGAAGAGGAATTTTAAGTTTGAACTAAGCTGGTCCCTTGAGGCAGATTGTGAAAAGGTTGTGGAAGAGGGGTGGAAAAAAGAGGTGCCTTTTGAAGACCTTGTAGAGGGGTTACATAGAAGACTGCATGTATGTAGTAGAGCCCTAAGTGATTGGAGTTATAACATTTTCCAGAAAAGAGAAGAAAATAAAAGAGAAAAATGAATTGCTAAGGCAAATGCAGCTAAATGAAGGTGCAGAAAAAGAGGGGGATATAAAAAAACTAAAAGAAGAGATAGGGGGAATGCTAGATCTGGAGGATCTTAGATGGAGGCAAAGAGCTAAAACTCATTGGTATCAAAAGGGGGATAGGAACACCAAATTTTTTCATACATGTGCAAATGAAAGAAAGAGCCTCAGTAGAATTTTCCAGATTAAAGATAGTAATGAGGTTTTGCAAATAGAAGTGGAAGGAATTGAGAAAGCTTTTAAAGAGTATTTTGTAGGGATTTATTCTACTATAACACCATCGAATGGGGATGTAAAGGCTGTTTTGAACTGTGTTGAAGGGAGAGTTACTGAACAAATGAGAGAGGAGCTAGTGAAGGCTTTTACTAATGAAGATATTGAAGAGGCTCTAGCTCAAATGTCTCCTTATAAAGCTCTTGGATCCGATGGTTACGGTGCTGGTTTCTATCAAAAGCATTGGAAAACAGTGGATGAGGAGGTATGTAAAGTAGCTCTTGTTGTTCTTAACAATGGTGGCAATCCAAAAGCAGTAAATCACACACTTATTGCTTTAATACCTAAGGTAAAAAATCTTGAGAATGTTCAGGAGTTTAGACCTATTAGTTTATGTTCTGTTTCTACAAAATGATATCAAAGGCCATAGTAAATAGACTAAAGAAGATGCTACCATTAATAGTATCACAGTCCCAAAGTACTTTCATTCCTGGAAGATTAATTTCGGATAATGTTATGGTAGCATATGAGGTGCTCCATACTATGAAAACAAAGCAAAAAGGTAAGCAAGGGAGTATGGCTTTGAAACTTGATATGTCCAAGGCGTACGATAGGGTGGAGTGGAATTAGCTCGAAGCTATCTTAGGAAAGTTAGGGTTTGACTTGAGGTGGGTGGACTTGATCATGATATGTGTTAGGAGTGTGAGCTATTCTGTTTTGGTGAATGGAAGTGCAGGAGACATTATTAAACCAAACCGTGGACTTAGAAAAGGGGATCCCCTCTCCCCTTGTTTATTCATTTTATGTGTTGAGGGTTTAAGCTCGTTGCTTAATAAAGCTGAATTGGATAAGCAGATAAAGGGTATTAAAGTGGCAAGAGGGGGTCCTAGAATCAATCATCTACTCTTTGCAGATGATTGTGTGATTTTCTGTAGAAGCCTTACTTTTGAATGGCACAATGTTAAGTCTTTGTTGGATAAGTATGAAAATGCTTCTGGGCAAAAACTTAACGGACATAATACATCAGTTTTTTTCAATCCTAACACTAGTCGTGGATGCAAGGAACTGATTGGGAGTGATGTAGGTACTGCGGCATATGGCAGCTTTGAAAAATATTTGGGATTGCCTTCCCTAGTTGTTAAGTCCAAATATAATACATTCAGAAGCTTAAAAGAAAGGATTTCGAAAACGATAAGCAGTTGGCATAATATCTTATTGTCCAAAGTAGGAAAATAGATTATGATCGAAGCTGTTTTACAGGCTATACCCATGTACACTATGAATGTCTTCAAACTTCCTAGAAGACTGTGCCAAGAAATTTCAGCTGGGCAACTTTTGGTGGGGAAAGAATAAGTCTAGAAAAGGGATCCATTGGAAGAGCTGGGACTTTTTGTGATGGGAACCAAGGTGGGCCTAGTCTTAAAGATCATTTGCAAATTCTAGATGGGCCAATTACAAGATCAAGGGCCAAGAAGATCAAGGAAGCAATGCACGAATTGGTGCAATCCACTTGGGATGAAGCTGGCAAGAGCCCAACCAGCTTTGATCCACTTGATTCAAGCTGTGGAAGACATAACTTAGAGATAGGGCCTATTGTTATTGGAAACTTCCAATTTGATTAAATTATTTATCTTATTAGTTCAGAATAAGTGGGCTTGAAGATGCCTGGCCCACACGTTTTATTTTTAATGAATTAGGGTTTTCGAGAAGGCCTTGTATTTTGGCAAAGCGCTTATTTGGAAAGTTATTTTTTAGGAATTAGGGTTTCAAGAGAGTACTGTAGCGTTACTGTAGCCACGGTACTGTAGCATTACTGTAGCCGCAGGTACTGTAGGGAGACACTATTCATCAGGGCATTTTGGGTAAAGAGGGGTTTTATTTTGGCTAGGGTTTTAATTAGGTTTAGTTTAAATACTCCTTGTAACCTCATTTGAAGGTTAGACAATATTGAATGTTATTTGTGAGTTGAGGTTTCTCCTCTTGTTCTTGATTGAACTCTTGAACTTATCAAAGATAAATCACAACCTTTGTGGCGTTCCTTCTTTGTAATCTAGGTTCTTGAGACGGGTTCTTCAACGGGTCTAGATTTTGATATAATCTAGGTTCTTGAAACGAGTTCTCATCGAGTCTAGATTTTTCCATCCATTGACTTGAATTTGGCTTTCTTGGGAAGTTTTCAAATTGATTGTGGGTTTAAGGGATTTCATTCCCGCGGGTTCATATCATTTGGTATCAGAGCCAGGTTTCCAATCAGGTTTGATTCTATCTTTTAATTTCTTGCATCCTTAAATTTAATTTTAGGGCTACATTGTTCTAGAGTTGCCAAAAAAAAAAAAAGAAAAAAAAATTGCAGAAACGAAAAGTAGGCTGCCAAAATTCTGAAGGTTTTGGGTTTGGCTGAAATTTGCATCACCTAGGGTTTCAAAATTCTAGGGTTTAAAGCATATCTGAGTTTGTCAATTGCTTGGAATGTCGTTCCACTGATTCTCTTCTATTTCGTTGTCAATTATTGTGTGTCTCAATTCAATTGCTTGATTTTTACAATTGAGTATTTTTGTTTGTGATGGAATTAGGAAAAAGAAAGGAAAAGAAAAGAAAGGAAAGGAAAAGAAAAGAAAATAAATCAAAAGAAAAGAAAGGAAAGGAAAGGAAAAGAAAAGAAAAGAAAATTTGAAAAAAATAAAGAAAGAAGAAGAAGAAGAAGGAGAAGAAGAAGAAGAAGAAGCAGAAGAAGGAGAAGAATATAAGGAGAGGTAGCATATTTAAAGGTTGCTACATAGTTACAACAAAGACAAAGAAAAACATTTGTTGATTGAGTTTTATCGTCAAAGGGGCTGAATACATATTTGTAGTTGGTATCTTATTCTATAATTACTCTTTCCCTCATATAAATTCCTTGAGTCCCGTGTCGTTTTATTCCTTCCTTATTTCTTGTTTCTTGGATCTATATTACTGGTTGGAATAATACAAGGTTGTATTGTCTTGATTTGGTTCAACCAGTTCTTAAAGAACTTGAGCGGGAAAACTATTGAGATAAAAGGCAAGAGAGTGTGAGACTATTATCGGGGAAAAGTCAATTAGGAGTGAAACACGAGTGCAATGCCATTATTCGAGTGTAAACACGTAAGGGAGTGTGTGAGGTCTTTCCACTAACATTTATTTGTGCCGCACTTTACAATGTCTCATCGGAGTGGCTCTTCACCAATGGGGGATGGTAGATAACTCATCCTTTGTGTTGCAATCCATGCAACAATAGTTTGAGCGGTTGAACTTGGTGTTAGGTGAAGTGAGGGATAGGATGGATCATCAAGAAGTGGTAATTAGAAATTTACAAGGCAGGAGAGATAGGAGGAGGAGTGAACCTTGTATTGAACATAACTGTAAGAATAAAGAGTATGGTGAGTCTCTTGCTGTCAGGCATGCTCTCAATATACAAATTAAGATGGATGATACAAAGACGCAGAGCGAGAACATTTTTCATACTAGACGCCATATCAACAACAAGGTATGTAGTATGATCATTGATTTGCGGAGTTGTATTAATTTAGCTAGCACTACTTTAGTTGAGAAATTGAATTTACTTACCTTAAAACACCCTAGACCATACATGTTGCAGTGGTCGAATGATTGTGGGGAGGTTAGGGTCAATAAGCAAGTGCTAGTTACTTTTTCAATTGGAAAATACCAGGATATGGTCCTTTGCGATGTAGTGCGTATGCAGGTTGGTCATATTTTGTTGGGGAAGCCATGGGAGTATGATAGGAAGGTGATCCATGATGGGTTAAGAAACATGTATAGTTTTGAAAAGGCTGGAAAAATAATCAAACTTGCTCCTTTAACTCCAACACAAGTCCATGGAGACCATTTGAAATTGAAAAGTGAGGTTGCTAAAAAAAGAAAGTAAAAATGAGTGTGATCAAAAAAGAAAAGGTGAAAAGGAGATTGAGCTAAAAAGCAAGAGTGAAAGTGAAATTGAGAAAAAAAGAAATAGTGAGGCCGAAAATGAGAGAGAGAGTAAAATGAGAGAGAGAAAAGATGAGAGTGGGGCTGAAACCTCAAGAGAAAGAGAGAATGAGTTGAAAAACAGTTGTCAGGTCGAGAGTTCAAAACAAGATGAAGGAAAAGAGAGTGACAGAAAAAAAAAGTGTGAAAATCAAAAAAAGAGTGAAAGGGAAAAAGAGAGTGAAAAAGAAAACGATTGTGGAAAGAAAAGAGAGAGTGAAGAAAGTGAGAGAAAAATAAAAAGAAAAGTAAGTTTTTATGCTAAGGCGAGTCTTAATACTAACGAACTTGACGTATCTTTGCCTAGTATTATTGTCTTTTTGTTGCAGGGATATGAGGTCATGTTTCCTAGAGGTGTGTTTAGTGGATTGCCACCTATTAGGGAGATAGAGTACTACATTGATTTTGTGCCAGGTGCGACAATTTCTAACCGACCTTTCTTTGAAGAACATGAGTCTTTTTCACACTTGAAGGGACAAGGTAAGTCGTTGACTATAATGCATACTAAGTGGGAGGACTATGTTGAGACTTTTCCTCATGTATTCAAATACATACAAGGTATGGAAAATTTTGTGGTTGATGCTTTAGCAAGAAGGTAGGTCTTTATCTTCATTTTAGATGCAAAATTGTTGAGACTTGAATATAATAAGGAATTGCATGCTAATGATGATGACTTTACTAGTGTGTATGGAACATGTGAAAAAGCATCGTTTGATAAGTTCTATAAATTAGATTGATACTTGTTTAGAGAGAATAGATTTTGTGTGCCGACTAGTTTTATGCTTAACTTGCTTGTGTGTGATAGACATGGTGGTTTGCTGGGTAACTTTGGTGTAAGGAAGACTTTCAATATGTTGCTTGAACATTTGTGGGAGTATCTTTTGCCATTCACTGACGTATTGCATGAACGTTTGTGGGAGTATCATTTGCCATTCACTGACATATTGCATAAACGTTTGTAGAAGTATCATTTGTCATTCATTAACGTGTTGCATGAACATTTGTGGAAGTATTACTTGTCATTCATTGAGTTTGCATATAATTGGAGTGGTGTAAGAAAAACTTTAGGTGTGTTTCATGAACGTTTGTGAGATTATCATTTGCCATTCATTGAATTGCTATATGGACATTTGCGAGAGTATCATTTGCCCTTATTAGAGTGTGCATATAAAACCTTACATACTACTATTTATTATTCTCCATTTGAGGTTGTTTATGGTTTTAATCCACTTACTCATTTACCTTTGATGGCTTTGCTTGTTGATGATATGAGTAGCTTGGATGAACATTTTCAATTTCTTGACAAAATTAATGAAAATACATATGAAGTAGATCTTTCAAGGAAGTATCATGTTTTTGCTATTTTCAATGTTACTAACATTTTTCCTTTTGACCCAGGTGGAGATTTGAGGTCAAATCCTTTTGAGGAGAGGGGGAATGATGGGAACCAAGGTGGGCCTAGTCTTATAGATCATTTGCAAATTCCAGATGGGCCAATTACAAGATCAAGGGCCAAGAAGATCAAGGAAGCAATGCACGAATTGGTGCAATCCACTTGAGATGAAGCTGGCAAGAGCCCAACCAGCTTTGATCCATTTGATTCAAGCTGTGGAAGACATGACTTAGAGATAGGGCCTATTGTTATCGGAAACTTCCAATTTGGTTAAATGATTTATTTTATTAGCTCAGAATAAGTGGGCTTGAAGATGCCTGGCCCACACGTCTTATTTTTAATGAACTAGGGTTTTCGAGAAGGTCTTGTATTTTGGCCAAGCGCTTATTTGGAAAGTTATTTTTTAGGAATTAGGGTTTCAAGAGGTACTGTAGCGTTACTGTAGCCGCGGGTACTGTAGCGAGACACTGTTCATCAGGGCATTTTGGGTAAAGAGGGGCTTTATTTTGGCTAGGGTTTTAATTAGGTTTAGTTTAAATACTCCTTGTAACCTCATTTGAAGGTTAGACAATATTGAATGTTATTTGTGAGTTGAGGTTTCTCCTCTTGTTCTTGATTGAACTCTTGAACTTATCAAAGGTAAATCACAACCTTTGTGGCGTTCCTCCTTTGTAATCTAGGTTCTTGAGACGGGTTTTTCAACGGGTCTAGATTTTGATATAATCTAGGTTCTTGAAACGAGTTCTCATTGGGTCTAAGTTTTTCCATCTATTGACTTGAATTTGGCTTTCTTGGGAAGTTTTCATTTTGATTGTGGGTTCAAGGGATTTCATTCCCGCGGGTTCATATCAATTTGGCAAGGACAAAAAATAGTGGTGGGTTGGGTTTTAGAAACTTGGAGGACTTCAATGTGGCCTTATTAGGTAAACATGTTTGGTGGTTTTTAAATGACCCCACATCACTAGTGGCACAAGTGTATAGCAGTAAATAGTATAGAAATGGATGTATTTTGGATGCAAAGGTTGGCAATGCTCCATCCTTTATATGGAGAAGTGTGTGGGCAGCAAAAGAGGTTACTAAAGAAGGGCTAATATGGCGGGTGGGTAATGGAAGAAGTATTAAGATTTGGAAACACAGGTGGTTACCTAACCTTCATCTTATTGTGTTCAATCTCTGGTCCCTTCATTAGGGATTGAGGCAAGGGTTTCAGATTTAATTATTCCAGAATTAAAATTGTGGAATGAAAAGTTAATTAGAGATCACTTTGGTGTTGAGGAGGCTGAACTGATCTATAGCATGCCTATTAGCAAAAGAGAAGGGGAGGAAAAGTTGATATGGATTCATAGCACTGATGGGAAGTATAATGTTAAAAGTGCATACCACATGGCAAGAGGCATAAGGAGAAGGGAAGAAGGAGAGGGTTCGAGAGGGGTGAAAGAAGCTGACAGGTGGAGAAAATTATGGAGTTTAAACATTCCAGGGGCCGCAAAACATTTTTTATGGAGGGCATGTACCAACTCTCTTCCTACAAAAGCTCTGCTACTTAAGAAAAGTGTTGGAAAAAATTATAAGTGCCCAATTTGTAAAACTGAAAGTGAGACAATTTTACATGCTTTATGGTAGTACACAGCTGTGAATGATGTATGGGCTTGTAGGGGGAGTGGTGTGCAGAAATGGAGTGTTATGGCAGAGGATTTTAGGGATCTATGGGATAGGCTTTGTATAAAACTACACTCTGGGTTATTGGAGGAAGTGGCAGTTATTCTCAGGGGCATTTGGCATAGACAAAATAAATCTATTTTTGAAAATATTTTTTCTAGTCCTGCACAGGTTGTTGAAGGGGCCATTCAATCCTTAGATGGTTCTAGAGAAGCATTGAGGAATAATGAAGCTAACTTGAGTGGTGGGAGCCCTGTGTCTCCCATTAACTAGTGGAAGAAACCTGAAGATGGGTGGTTGAAAGCAAATTTTGATACGGCAATAGATGAGCAAAGTGGTGTTGTGGGACTGGGAATTATCATCAGAAACAGTAAAGGGGAGGTCATGGCTGCATTTAGTGAACCATAGAAAATGATAGCCAAAGCAGTGTTAGTTGAAGCCATTGCCCTGAGAAGAACTTTAGAAGTCTGTAGAGAGATGGGTTTCAACAAAGTGGTCTTTGAAGGTGATGCGCTTATAGTAATCAATGCTGTGAAAGAAGATGTAGCTTGCTGGACTTGGTATGGGCAGGTTGTGGAAGACGTGAAGAGTAGCTTGAAAGAGTTGCTGCACTGGAAAATCCAATTCGTTCTAAGAGATGGCAATATGATTGCTCATTAGTTGGCATAGTTTGCCTTAAATCTAGAAAACTTTACATGTTGGATTGAAGAATGTCCTGTTTTTATGTCAAGTTTGATTACTTTTGATATGGCTTGTAATGATGATTATAATAAATGAAATGAGGTTTATTTAAAAAAAAAATAGAATTATTTCTTGTCATATATAATTTTTGTCAAAAAACTAAGAGACATCGGACAGGAATATCAAAATAAAATAAAAAGAGAAAATAAAATAAAATCAAAGAAAGATAGAAGGCATTATGAGGGAAAGATAAAAGAGGTTCACTAACAGTAGTGAGTGAGCCAAGTCAAATAAGTGCAAGGGTTTTATGTATGGTAAAGATTAGATAAATCTTTTTATACTCTTTTAACTATTTTTTTACTTATTTTACAATTAGCCAATTTGATAACGTCATTTAATTAAAATATTAAGGCAGTTTTATTTTAATTTCAATTTTTTTTCATAACTACCCTTCAATTAAAAGAAAGTTGTAAAAAAAAAAAAAGCATTATAAAATGACTGTAACTTTTAAGTATATCATTACTCGAGTAATCAAGCTTAGATTCTTTTTGTTATCCTGTCTCGTTCGTTTTTGCAGATGAGATGAAATGAGTTGAGATTAAATTTCAAAAGTCGAATAAAGTTTTGTTAGAATATATTTTTTAATATTATTTTTATTTTGAAATTTGAAAAAGTTGAATTGTTTATTTTATTTTGTATTGGAAGTTGGAAAAGTTGTAATGATTAGATGAGATAAGATGAGATGTTTTCTGAAAACAAACGAGACCTATGATAGGATATTCTAATATCTACTCAAACTCAAGGACCAAAATTTTAAAATTTTGAGCCAAGTTTTTTTTTTAATCAAATCAAGTTTTATTGATAAAACTCCATTATAACATGGAATGAATACAAGAATGACTCTTCTCCATATCAACAACTACATAAGATATTTTTAAAGCATTTTTTGCTAGTACATGAGCCACAGTATTTGCCTCTATTAATGTATTGAGCCAACCATTGATAAAAGTTTGTGAGCATTTGTTTGATATCATAGATAAGCATTCATGTGCTATTCCATGAACTTCAAAATGTTTTATAGCTCGACCACTTGTAGAGCATCACCCTCTAAAATTACTTTCCTTATTCCCAGCTCAATACCAAGAAATGTTGCTTAAAGAGCACAAAAAGTCTATGCTAGTAGACGATCAGGAAATAAATCTCTTTTCATTCTCATAGTTGCCAAAACTCTCCCCTCCCAGTCACACACTGCGATACCTACTCCAACCTTATACTAATTTCATCAACTACTGCATCCAAATTAATCTCTAGTTCTTCCTTTGCAGCATTTATAAAATTATTATGATCCACAGATTTTAGACTCAACAAGATCTGTTTTGATTGCTACACCACAGTGCTTGGATGAGTGAAATCTACTTTAAAAACAGAGCCATTCCTTCTCACCATAATCTCCGAGCAACCACTACTATCTCTTCCATTTAATCATTTCCAAATATCTCAAACATAGTTTCTAGAGTTTCCAAAAATGTCATCTTTGTGATTATACTCTTTTGTAACTTTTTTGAGCATTGCCCCTTAACATCTTTTGCTGAAATACATCCCCCACAAAGCATATTCAACTGTTTATACTTTTTCTAGACAGATGGGAAAATTTGGAGTTTCTACCACTTTCTTCTTGAAATTGTTTGAGTTAGTAGGAAGTGCATCAAGACAAGCTCTCCACAAGAATGTTTTTTCTGCATTTGGGATTCTTAAATACCATATCCTTGACCAGTTCTCCTTTCTCTCTGCTACTGCTTGATGGTTGCCCATCTTGTACTCCTTTTTGCATGTGGTGGCACTTCTCATTGAGATTTGGCCATTAGTGGTGCTGCATCTCCAGATCAGTTTGACAGGGCTATTACAATGGCTTATTGGAACTTTTCTTATTAGTACAGCAGCTTCAGAACTTGAGAAAATTTCTTCTGCTAGTGAAATGTTCCATTGTTTTGCCTTCTACACTGGACTAATATGAAGGTTATTTAAAACTAAGTCTCTCAAAACAACTAACATTGGCTCACCATTCTATTTGTTCTTCTTCCTTCTCTCTTGTTTATTTCTTTTATTCTTCAAGCCATTAGAGGCGACCCAACCTTTGTAAATTATCAACTCTACATCATTGATCGTCTTCATCATCTATCCATTGCTGCCGCCTATCATCACTGGAACACGTTGACCCCATTTGTTGTCCAAGTTTTTAGTTAATTAGTCCTTTTTCTTCTTTCTTTTTTTGTATGCTTTGTATGCCAACCACTTATAGATAGCCTTCGGTTGGCTTACCAGCACCACTATATAATATTATATTTATTTCAAATTTTTGTCGTCTTTTTGAAGGAACTTTCAGTACTAAATTTGCACTAAATTTCCACTCAGTATCACACACGCCCCATCGAAAATCTATAGGAGTCCGACTCCACCGCCCACCAAAACTTCACATTTTGACCAAAGTTTGAGTCACCCGTGTCATGAGCAGTGCTCATGGCTCCCACAAGCCACTATCCATTTTTGTCGGACCTTCATTCTTCTTTTATAGGGAGATACATTTGAATGCTCCCATACCCATCCATGGACATGTTCTTGTAAGTTCTCAACAATTGCCTAAACTATGGATAGTTCTAGTGCACATCTTAATGCTAATATATTCTCCTTTAATATACACCACTTTCATAGTGGCCTTTTGAGAAATTACGGGACCAAAACTGTTAGGTTCTATTTTATTTTCATTTTGTTTTTAAATTTACATTACTGTAATATTTGTTTGTAGAGTTCCCCACGACCCTTTATTCTAATTTTTATTTTTGTTCTTTTTACTTGTAATTTTATTATTCGAGAGAAGGGCCCATCTTTGGAGCGAAACGCGCTGTAAAAAATTTGGGAGGCTGCTCATCTTTGAAAAGATTATATCCAATTAGAATTTCTCACTATGAAATAGCTTCTCTCTATCTTTTTCCATCTAGCTCTCTCACTTCATCACCAGCCACAATCACCCTCTCCACCACAATATGGAGTTTCACTCTAGCCTAAGGCCCCTCTTCAAATGTTTCTTCCCTCAACAAAGCAAAGAAAACAAGCTTAGTTTTGTGGTTTCTTGGTAACCTTAATAAAACTACTTAGCATGTTGTCCTAGATAGGAAGCCAAACCCATAAGTAGGAGCCAAAAAGATACATATACCACCCACATGACTCCACACAAGCATACAAGTGACTTTGGAAGAAGCTGAATAACAGTTTCCCCTTGATTCCCATGGCCAGCTTTCCCAATTCATCACGCTGCATGTCATCAATTGAGGTAGCATCCAAATATTATGGTTAACATATCATTTGGTTGAGGTGCCCAATGCGTAGCAAAGGGCTTGATCCCCAAGCTCGTTGCTCAGTACTTTATCGTCTCGTTATCCCTATTCGGGATGTCCTGAGGCAAATCCTTGTTAATATCGATGATGGGAACTTGTGTATCATTTTCATGCACAAAATTACATTCTGACATGTCCCAAAAAATAGCAATTACTTATTGTTTCAGTATTGATCGTAATTCATTTTACCTTTTAGTTTGTTTTGAACATCATCCTAAATATTTTCATGTCTCGTGATTGGTTGTCTTGCAGGAGTTAGTTCGAGAAGGTTCTTTGTTGTCCTGTCTTCGTAGCCCTCTCGAAAATTAATACAAGCAAGTTATTTATTGCCTTGCTCTGGATGACATTTGTAGCCTTCTTGAAACATCTCTTCTCCCAGAAGAAGCTCAATATGAGAGACAAAGGAGGTGGCTAGAAACAGAAAAAAATGACCATCAGTGCAAGATCTAGTATCATCCAGGGAAAGCCAACTTGGTCACTGGTGCACTGATTCTGAAATCTCAGGTGAAGGATGTAGCTATATCTTCGGAGATGGATTCTCTCCTTAGCGGAATGAGGAGGCTACCATTGAGAAGCTCACAAGAAGAGGAAGTCCTCACCTCGATACAAGAAGTGAAGGCGAAAGACTATTATGAGCTAAAGGTGCAATAAAGACAAGATCTAAAATTGTTGAACATTCGACAAAAGGTCAGGAAGGTGAGTGAACCCATGAATTTCAATCTTACTAGGAATGGACCTTACTGTATAAGAGTTGAAGAGTGATCTTGACGAATTCAGAGGTCACGGAAAAGATACTCACCCAGGCTCATTCGATGCCTTACTCAATACACCTAGGGAGCACAAAGATATACTGGAAATTGAAGACAAGTTTTTGGTATGAAGGAATGAAGCAGGATATCGCCCACTTTATTGAAAGATGTTCCACATGTAGACTAGTAAAAGTTGAACATTAGAGACCTACAGGGAATTTGCAACCCTTGCCAATCTCAAAGTGGAAATGGGATGAAATTTCCATAGACTTTGTAGTCGGGCTACTAAGTACTTTAGAGAAGAACTCAATATGGGTGATTGTGAATAGGTTAACCAAGAGTGCCCATTATCTTCCAGTTACTAACACGGATTTCTTGGGGAAGTTAACTCAAGTATATGCAAGGGAAATAGTCAAACTGCATGGTGTGCCTAAAATTATAATGTTGGATCGAGATCCAAGATTCACTACCCATTTCTGGAAGAGTTTACAAGTAGCAACGGGCACCAAACTAAGGTTTAGTAGAGCTTATCACCCGCAAACAAATGATCAATTGCAACAGATCATCCAAATGGTGGAGGATATGCTGGGGGAGTGTACCTTGGGATTCAAGGGTACATGGAAGAGTCATATACACCTCATTGAGTTCTCCTACAAGAATAGCTATCAGGTGACTAATTCAAATAATGGCACCTTATGAAGCCTTATATGGAAGGAGGTGTACATCGCCCTTATGTTGGAATGAATTTGGAGAGGGCGGGCTCATTGGAACAAAATTAATCCAAGAATGAGGGATCAAGTCAATGTCATAAGGGAAAAGATGGTGGCAGCACAAATCCACAGAAGAGTTATGTTGACACAAGAAGAAGGGACTTGACCTTTGGGGAAGGCGATTGTGTGTATATTAAAGTGTCACACCCATGAAGGGCGTGAAATGGTTCCGAAGAAAGGAAAGTTGAGTCTGACGTTTGTTGGTCCTTATCAGATGATGGAGAAGGTGGGCCCAGTGGCCTACAAAATTATGCTATCGACTGAGTTTGAAGAGATGCATGACATGTTTCACTTCTCTTCCTTGAGGAAAAGTTTTGAGGATTAGGCACCCTGAATAACTAACCCAAATGAGATTCAATTACAACCGAATCTTACCTTACCTATGAGGAGACACCAGCACAAATTTTGGATTGGACGGAGCAAAAGTTATGGTCCAAAACAATAACCATGGTAAATGTATTGTGGGGAAGCCCAAAAGCTCAAGAGGTCACGTGGGAAAGTGAAAACGTCATAAGTGAACACTTTCCCTACATACTCGGATTCCAATGACTCAGTAGTTACACGCTTTAATGAGGGCATTTATACCATTCCTGGTAGTTATGCACATTAAGTGAGGGCATTAATGCCATTTAAGTAGATGTTTTGAGGCTATAATTACCTACCATGCCCATTCAATTCAGCTGTACCATTCTTTGAGATTTTAGAGAGATATCAACATGGTTAGGGCAAAGAGAACGGCACAGAAGATTGTTCTACCACTAGAAGTGATCAAGCGATTCATAGAGGAAAGGGTGAAGAGGTGAGAATCTCAGAGGAGGCTTACACGAGACAATGGTCATGGCTTTCTGGCTTGGTGGTGTTAGGTTGTTCGTCGGTGGCTCAAGGCTGGAGATATAAAGAGAAACCGAACGCTTTAGAGAGAAAGAGAAAGAGAGACAGAGAGATAGTGAGAAAGAGATGACACGGCGTGAGGGAGAGGAGAGAGGTGGACTTACATATGGTGGTCCAAGGAGTGGTATGACAGAGCTACAGTGATAGGAACCAAGGTGGGCCTGCTCTTAAAGATCATTTGCAAGTTCCAGATGGGCCAATTACAAGATTAAGGGCCAAGAAGATCAAGGAAGCAATGCAAGGATTGGTGCAATCCACTTGGGATGAAGCCAGCAAGAGCCCAACACTGAAGATGGGTCTGAAAGAAGAAGAACCAGCTTTGATCCACTTTATTCAAGCTGTGGAAGACATGACTTAGAGATACGGCCTATTGTTATTGGAGGCTTCTAATTTGGTTAAATGATTTATTTTACTAGTTTAGAATAAGTGGGATTGAAAATGCTTGGCTCACATGTCTTATTTCTTATGAACAATGTTTTTGGGAAGGCCTTGTATTTTGGCCAAGGGCTTATTTGGAAAGTTACATTTTAGGAACTAGGGTTTCATCAATTTATTGTTGGGGTTACTGTAGCCGCCGGTACTGTAGCCAGTACTGTTCATCAAGGGTAATTTTGGGTAAAAGGTGCTTTATTTTGGCTAGGGTTTTGATTAGGTTTGGGTTTAAAAACTCTTTGTAGCCTCATTTGAGATATTAGTCAATATTGAATTTTATTTGTGAGTTGAGTTTTTTCCTCTTGTTCTTGATTGAACTCTTGAACTTATTAAAGGTAAATCACAACCTTTGTGGCGTTCCTCCTTTGTAATCTAGTTTCTTGAGACGGGTTCTTCAACGGGTCTAGATTTTAATATAATCTAGGTTCTTGAAACGGGTTCTCATCGGGTTTAGATTCTCCATCCTTGACTTGATTTTTGGCTTTCTTGTGGAGTTTTCAAATTGATCGTGGGTTCAAGGGAATTCATTCCCTCGGGTTCATATCATTTGGTATCAGAGCCAGGTTTCCAATCAGGTCTTATTCTATCTTTTATTTCTTGCATATTTAATTCTAGGGCTTCATTGTTCTAGGATTGATTACAAAAAAAAAAAAAAAATAGTGGTGGTTAGCAGATTTCTTCACTATTGTTAGGGTTGCTGAAATTCATTGTTCTAGGGTTTGTGTTGACTGAAATCTCTTGTTCTAGGGGCTGCCGTATATCACTTGCCCAAGGGTTTTTGAGTTATTGTTAGGGTTTTCTCAACTGCTTATTCTTGATTGTGATCAAATCAGTTGGTGAAAAGAAAATAAAAGAAAAGAAAAGAAAAGAAAGGAAAAAAAAAAATTCCAAGATTTTTTTTTCTTGAGCCTTATCATCAAAAGTGGTGATTCTAGTTGGTATCTTGTCTTATTGTTAACTGTTTCATTCGTATAATTTTCTTGATTCATGTGGTATTTTTTGTCATTCCTTCCGTGTTTCTCTTGTTCTTGTTTCTTGGACCTAATTACTAGTTGGGATAAAACAAGGTTGCTTTGTCTTGATTGAGTCAATTAGTTCTTAAAGAACTGGAGTGGGAAAACTCTTGAGGTAAAAGGCAAGAGAGTGTGAGACTATTATCGGAAAAAGCTAATTAAAAGTGAAACACGAGTGGAGTGTCATTATTCGAGTGTAAACATGTGAGGGAGTGTTTGAGGTTTACTTTTTTTTTTTTTTTTGCCACTAACATTCTTTTGTGTAGTGCCTGATAATGTCTCATCGAAGTAGCGCATCACCGAGGGGGAGAGCAGATAACTCATCCTTTGTGTTGCAAGCCATGCAACAACAGTTTGAGCGGTTGAACTTGGTGTTGGGTGAAGTGAGGGATATGATGGATCATCAAGAAGCAGCGATTAGAAATCTACAAGGTGGGAGGGACAGGAGGCGACGTGAGCATAGAGTTGAAAATCAGTATGAGAATGAAGGAGAGGGTGAGGATGAGGAAGACTTAGCATCTGATGTTGGGTCGGGTAGAAATAGAAGAGTTAGGCATGAAAGAGGATTTGAGGGGAATCTAAGGGGTCGGGATGGTGTAGATAGAGACCTTGGTAGCATCAAAATGAAAATACCACATTTCTAAGGTAGAACTGACCCTGAGGTTTATCTAGAGTGGGAGAAAAAAATAGAGTTGGTGTTTGATTGCCATAATTACTCTGAGGAGAAGAAAGTGAAGTTGGCGGTAATTGAATTCACTGATTATGCTATTATTTGGTGGGATCAATTAGTGACCAATAGGAGGAGGAATTATGAGAGGCCTATAGAGACATGGGGAGAGTTGAAAGCTCTCATGAGACAGAGATTTGTTCCTAGCCATTACTATAGAGACCTTTACTAGAAATTACAAAATCTTACACAGGGGTCTAGGAGTGTGGAGGATTACCATAAGGAGATGGAGGTGGCGATGATTCGGGCTAATGTAGAGGAGGACCGAGAGGCCACCATGGCTAGATTTTTGAGTGGGTTAAATAGGGACATAGCCAATGTAATTGAATTGCAGCATTATGTGGAGATAGAGGACATGGTGCACATGGCTATGAAGGTTGATATGAACCCGCGGGAATGAAAACCCTTGAACCCACAATCAATTTGAAAACTTCCCAAGAAAGCCAAATTCAAGTCAATGGATGGAAAAACCTAGACCCGATGAGAACTCGTTTCAAGAACCTAGATTATATCAAAATCTAGACCCATTGAAGAACCCGTCTCAAGAACCTAGATTACAAAGGAGGAACGCCACAAAGGTTGTGATTTACCTTTGATAAGTTCAAGAGTTCAATCAAGAACAAGAGGAGAAAACTCAACTCACAAATAAAATTCAATATTGTCTAACCTTTAAATGAGGCTACAAGGAGTATTTAAACTAAACCTAATTAAAACCCTAGCCAAAATAAAGCCCCTTTTTACCCAAAATGCCCCTGATGAACAGTATCACGCTACAGTACCCGCGGCTACAGTAACGCTACAGGACCTCTTAAAACCCTAATTCCTAAAAAGTAACTTTCCAAGTAAGCCTTTGGCCAAAATACAAGGCCTTCTTGAAAACTCTAGTTCATTGAAAATGAGACGTGTGGGCCAGACATCTTCAAGCCCACTTATTCTAAACTAATAAAATAAATCATTTAACCAAATTTGAAGTCTCCAATAACAATAGGCCCTATCTCTAAGTCATTTCTTCCACAGCTTGAATCAAGTGGATCAAAGTTGGTTCTCCTTCTTTCAAGCCCATCTTGAGTGTTGGGCTCTTCCTAGCTTCATCTCAAGTGGATTGCACGAATCCGTGCATTGCTTCCTTGATCTTCTTGGTCCTTGATCTTGTAATTGGCCCATCTAGAATTTGCAAATGATCTTTAAGACTAGGCCCACCTTGGTTCCCATCAAAGGTGGAGAGACAATTAAAGAGAAAAGGGACAGCAAGGTACACTTCGGTTTCTAGCACTACTTGGAAATCAAAATGGGATAGGAATGATCCCACTGAAACAAAGAGAAAGACCGAACCACCTAAGGGAAAAGATGAGGGAACTAGCAACAAACCTAAGGTAGAATCCCAACCTTCACGGAATAGAGATATCAAATATTTTAAGTGTTTGGGTTCAGGGCACATTGCTTCTCAATGTCCAAATAGGAGGGTGATGATTATGCGTGACAATGGGGAGGTGATGACTGAGAGTGAGGATGATAGTGATGAGGTGCCCGAGTTGGATGATGCTAGTGATGATGATGGAGTGGTATACCCTGTGACAGGTGAGTCTCTTGTTGCCAGGCGTGCTCTTAATGCACACATTAATGATATGAACCGTGGGAATGAATTCCCTTGAACCCACAATCAATTTGAAAACTCCCCAAGAAAGCCAAAAATCAAGTCAAGGATGGAGAATCTAGACCCGATGAGAACCCATTTCAAGAACCTAGATTATATCAAAATCTAAACCCGTTGAAGAACCCGTCTCAAGAACCTAGATTACAAAGGAGGAACGCCACAAAGGTTGTGATTTACCTTTGATAAGTTCAAGAGTTCAATCAAGAATAAGAGGAGAAAACTCAACTCACAAATAACATTCAATATTGTCTAACCTCTCAAATGAGGCTACAAAGAGTTTTTAAACCCAAACCTAATCAAAACCCTAGCCAAAATAAAGCCCCTTTTACCCAAAATTACCCTTGATGAACAGTACCGACTACAGTAACCCCTACAATAAATTGATGAAACCCTAGTTCCTAAAATGTAACTTTCCAAATAAGCCCTTGGCCAAAATACAAGGCCTTCCCAAAAACATAGTTCATAAGAAATAAGACATGTGAGCTAAGCATCTTCAAGCCCACTTATTTTAAACTAATAAAATAAATCATTTAACCAAATTAGAAGCCTCCAATAACAATAGGCCGTATCTCTAAGTCATGTTTTCCACAGCTTGAATAAAGTGGATCAAAGCTGGTTCTCCTTCTTCAAGCCCATCTTGAGTGTTGGGCTCTTACTAGCTTCATCCCAAGTGGATTGCACCAATCCGTGCATTGATTCCTTGATCTTCTTGGCCCTTGATCTTGTAATTGGCCCATCCGGAATTTGCAAATGATCTTCAAGACTAGGCCTACCTTGGTTCCCATCAATTAAGGTGGATGATGCAGAGCAACAGAGAGAGAATATTTTTCATACTAGATGCCATGTCAACAATAAGGTATGTAGTATGATCATTGATGGAGGGAGTTGTACTAATGTGGCTAGCACTACTTTGGTTGAGAAATTGAATTTACCAACCTTAAAACACTCTAGACAATTGCAGTGGTTGAATGATTGTGGAGAGATTAGGGTGGATAAACAAGTGTTAGTTACTTTTTCTATTGGGAAGTATCAGGATGAGGTGCTTTGTAATGCTGTGCCTATGCATGCGGGCCATATTTTGTTGGGGAGGCCGTGGCAGTATGATAGGAGAGTGACACATGATAGGTTCAAGAACATGTACAGCTTTGAAAAAGAGGGCAAAACAATTAAGCTTGCTCCTTTAACTCCAAGCCAGGTCTATGAGGACCAATTGAAATTGAAAAGTGAGGTTGCTCAAAAAAGAAAGAGTGAAAATGAGAGTGATCAGAAGAGAAAGAGTGAAAATGAGAGTGATCAAAAGAGGAAGAGTGAAAAAGAGATTGAGCAGAAAAGAAAGAGTGAGAGTGAAAATGAGCATAAAAGAAAGAGTGAAAAAGAAAGTAGAGAGGTGGCTGAGAGTAAAGAAAAAAGAGTAGAGCCACGAGAGAAAAAAGAAAGAGAGTCTTCTGAGAGAAAAGGAAAGGCAAAAGTGAGTTTCTATGCAAGAGAGAGTGAGGTTAAGAGGGCTTTCTTCGCAGATCGCCCTATGATTTTTCTTGTCTATAAAGAGTCTTATCTTACTCTTGATGAAACTAACCAGTCTCTTCCTAGTTTGGCTGTTTCTTTGTTGCAGGAGTTTGAGGATGTATTCCCGGAGGAGATGCCAAATGAGTTGCCACCCATTAAAGGCATTGAGCACCAGATTGATTTTGTGCCCGGGGCTGCTATTCCAAACCTACCAGCCTATAGGAGTAATCCAGAGGAGACAAAGGAGCTTCATAGACAAGTTGAGGATTTGATGAGCAAGGGGTACGTGAGGGAGAGCATGAGTCCTTGTGCAGTACCAGTGCTACTAGTGCCAAAGAAGGATGGGACGTGGAGGATGTGCATTGATTGCAGGGCGGTCAACAATATCACGGTAAAGTATCGCCATCCCATTCCTAGATTGGATGATATGCTTGATGAATTGCATGGCTCATGTATTTTTCAGTAAAATTGATCTTAAAAGTGAGTACCATCAAATTAGAATGAAAGAGGGTGATGAATGGAAAACTGCTTTTAAGACTAAGTATGGGCTTTATGAATGGTTGGTTATGTCATTTGGACTTACAAATGCACCCAGTACTTTCATGAGATTAATGAACAATGTCCTACGTGCATTCATAGGCAAGTTTGTGGTTGTGTACTTTGATGAGATGTGCTACTATGTGTTTGATGTGTTGAGATGTGAAAAGTTGCATGCTAATTTTAAGAAATGTGCCTTTTGCATGGAAAAAGTTGTTTTTCTTGATTATGTTGTTAGTACGAAGGGTATTGAGGTGGATGAAGAGAAAGTCAAGGCCATCAACGCCAAATGCGCCCAGTCTTTAGCAAGCTTTTATCGGCGTTTTGTTAAAGACTTCAGCACCATTACTGCACCACTCACTGAGGTAATTAAAAAGAATGTTGGGTTTCATTGGGGGGCTAATCAAGAGAATGCTTTTGCCACTATTAAAGAAAGGTTGTGCTCTGCACTTGTCTTAGCATTACCTGATTTTACCAAAGCTTTTGAGATTGAATGTGATGCCTCAGGAATAGGGATTGGAGCCGTTTTGATGCAGGATAGGCGTCCCATAGCCTTCTTCAGTGAAAAGTTAAGTGGGGCATCCCTAAAGTACCCTACTTATGACAAAGAGCTTTACGCTCTTGTTCGTGCATTAGAGACTTGGCAGCACTACTTATGGCCAAGGGAATTTGTGATCCACACCGATCATGAATCATTGAAGCATCTCAAGGGTCAAGGTAAGTTGAATAAAAGGCATGCTAGATGGATGGAATACATGACCTTTCCCTATGTCATCCGTTACAAGCAAGGTAAGGAGAATATTGTTGCTGATGCTCTATCCCGGAGGTATGTACTTCTTACTTCTATGAGTGCTAAAATGCTTGGGTTTGAATATGTGAAAGACATGTATGCCAATGACGCTGATTTTTTGTGTATGTGTCATGTGATAAGGCAGCATTTGGTAAGTTTTACAAGGATGATGGTTATTTGTTTAAAGAAAGCAAACTTTGTCTGCCAAATTGTTCTATGCGTGAGTTATTGGTGCGTGAGGCACATGGTGGGGATTAATGGGACACTTTGGTGTCAAGAAAACTTTAGACATTTTGTGTGAACATTTCTTTTGGCCTAAGATGAAGAGAGATGTTAACCGTATTTGTGGAAGGTGCATTACATGTAGAAAGGTCAAATCTAAGGTTTTGCCACATGGGTTGTATACACCCTTACCCGTTCCTAGTGAGCCATGGGTAGACATATCTATGGACTTTGTTTTGGGGCTGCCTAGGACCAAAAGGGGTAGAGATTCTATTTTTGTGGTTGTGGATAGATTCAGTAAGATGGCACATTTCATTCCATGCCATAAAACAGATGATGCAACAAACATAGCTGACTTGTTTTTCTGGGAGATAGTGCGACTCCATGGTGTACCTAGGAGTATTGTTTCTGATAGGGATGTTAAATTCCTTAGCTACTTTTGGAAGGTGTTGTGGGGGAAATTGGGTACTAAGCTCTTATTTTCCACTACTTGTCATCCGCAGACTAATGGTCAGACTGAAGTAGTTAATAGGACTTTAACTCAGCTTTTACGCACTGTTGTTCATAAGAATTTAAAAACTTGGGAGGATTGTTTGCCATTTATAGAGTTTGCATATAATAGGACGATGCAACTTCATACTCTCCTTTTGAAATTGTTTATGGATTTAATCCACTTACTCTTTTAGATTTGATGCCTTTACCTGTTGATGACAGGAGTAGTTTGGATGGACAAAAGAAGGCGGAGTTGGTGAAGTCACTTCATGAGAGGGTACGGCTTCAAATTGCCCAAAAGAATGAAAGGGTTGCTTCCCAAGCCAATAAAGGACGAAGGCGTGTCATCTTTGAACCAGGAGATTGGGTTTGCGTTCACATGTGCAAAGAAAGATTACCAGCCCATAGAAGGACTAAGTTGCATCCTCGAGGAGATGGACCTTTCCAAATTCTTGAGAAAATTAATGACAATGCATATAAAGTGGATCTTCCAGGTGAGTATAAAGTTTCTGCAACTTTCAATGTTTCTGATCTTTCTCCTTTTGATGTAGGTGAAGATTCGAGGTCGAATCCTTTTGAGGAGAGGGGGAATGATAGGAACCAAGGTGGGCCTGCTCTTAAAGATCATTTGCAAGTTCCAGATAGGCCAATTACAAGATCAAGGGCCAAGAAGATCAAGGAAGCAATGCAAGGATTGGTGCAATCCACTTGGGATGAAGCCAGCAAGAGCCCAACACTGAAGATGGGTCTGAAAGAAGAAGAACCAGCTTTGATCCACTTTATTCAAGCTGTGGAAGACATGACTTAGAGATACGGCCTATTGTTATTGGAGGCTTCTAATTTGGTTAAATGATTTATTTTACTAGTTTAGAATAAGTGGGATTGAAAATGCTTGGCTCACATGTCTTATTTCTTATGAACAATGTTTTTGGGAAGGCCTTGTATTTTGGCCAAGGGCTTATTTGGAAAGTTTCATTTTAGGAACTAGGATTTCATCAATTTATTGTTGGGGTTACTGTAGCCGCGAGTACTGCAGCCGGTACTGTTCATCAAGGGTAATTTTGGGTAAAAGGGGCTTTATTTTGGCTAGGGTTTTGATTAGGTTTGGGTTTAAAAACTCTTTGTAGCCTCATTTGAGAGATTAGACAATATTGAATTTTATTTGTGAGTTGAGTTTTCTCCTCTTGTTCTTGATTGAACTCTTGAACTTATCAAAGGTAAATCACAACCTTTGTGGCGTCCCTCCTTTGTAATCTGGGTTCTTGAGACGGGTTCTTCAACGGGTCTAGATTTTAATATAATCTAGGTTCTTGAAACGGGTTCTTATCAGGTCTAGATTCTCCATCCTTGACTTGATTTTTGGCTTTCTTGGGGAGTTTTCAAATTGATCGTGGGTTCAAGGGAATTCATTCCCTCGGGTTCATATCATACAGCCGTGTGCTATGGCCGTTTCTGGTGAGTAGCGACAACTAACAAGGTGGAAACTTGACTCTACAGTGGGGCTCTGTTTTGATGGAGCAAAAACAGAGGTCCTTTGGTATTGGTGAGTCTGTGTTTCTATGTTGAACGGCTAAGGAGTATGGGTCAACGAATGGGGCTAGTGGCTTGTGGTGGCATTGCCGTGTGAGTGGGTGGTAGTGGTTTATGGAAGGGAGCCAAGGTTTCTGCTTTACGTGGGGTTGGGCAGCATCGGTAGTTTGGGGTGGCTTGACCTCACAGATTGGTTTTCTATCTCAGTAACACCCCGAATCACGTGCCACTTGTTTCATCTTGGGTTGGCCTCGTTAGTGGCAATGGAGTGGTTGTGGCGTGGATGAAGAGGCTCACGATGGAGGGCTTAAAGTGGTGCTTGAATAGGGGAGCAACGTGCATGGGAGGGAAGGTTTCAAAGGAGGTTTGCGGCTTGTTGTTTTATTTCCATGCAGAAGGGATAAGCATAATTTATACATAGGTGATTGAGAATCAAAAGGAAACCCTAGAGGAATAGAGACGTGCATGTGCATGGGAGTGGCGATGTGCAGGGTGGAGAAAATGATCATAAATTTAGTTGGTTTTCAATGTTTAAAGCACTTTGGTGTGGGCCTCGGGTTTTGGGAGTAGGCTTTTTCAATGTATTATAGGTCTCGACTCAACCTCTAAAAATAATACAACTCGTTTTATAAATTTTTCGTGCCAATTCCCACTTGGCCCATTAACCTAATTTTGACCCAATAAAATTATCCATAATAATATTGGATCGAGATGTTACAATCTCCTCTCCTTATAAAAATTTCATCCTCGAAATTTGCTATACTTCAAGAAACTACGTACATATTCACCACATTATTTCAATGTCTTTATTCTAAATCTTTGATCAATTAGTCGAACCTATTATTTCCAGACTTTTAGTTCTTTGATATTTATTCTTCAAACTTGCATAATCCCCAAAAATGAAAACCTAGATAATGGGTTTGATTACAAGCCTAATAATAATTTGACTAGACAATTATCTACATTCCGCAAAAAGTGTGATGCCCTCAGATTCCGCTTGGGATCGGACGGACATCTGAAACTTCGGGACATGCAACACAAGGTTACTTGCCCCAATTCATGACATATAAGATGTAATGATCCTAATATGCATCTAGCATTATGCAATATTTGCAACGGATAATTTTTTTTTTTAACAATACGATGCACCAAAATAATAATATCTCAAATAGTTAAAACATAATCTATGCATACTTAACAAAATAAACATCCACGATTACAGCACGGGTCTCAGAATACTATAATCTCAAAACAACGGAAACCTGGCAAAATAATTACATTGCCAAAATACACTATTGGGCTAGTTCATTGAGTAACTCGCATAATTCGACTAACGATGTCAGAATACTATCCAAAGACCTATGTAATAGCTGGCTAGAAATTCACTGGTGAAATTTCTATTGACTTTAGGAATCTCATGAAAACCCATAAGTTTTTACGAATCGACCAATCGCACAGTTTTAGTCTGTCAACATAGTTAGTGTTATTACTCACTATAGTGCTAGAAATATGAATTTAATTATTTGAGATAGTTAGAAGTGTCAAAATGTGTTTTGGTCTACGTCATTAGACTCAAGTGATTATTTAGGATTTTATGGCGCAATAACACATTTTCATAATTTTGGACAAAACGGTTGTTCGAAATTGTGAAATTATTTGTAAGGGCACTTCGGGGTTGAATTTCAACAAACGATTTTCACTATAGGTTAATATGAATATTTAGAATTTTTCTGTACTAAGTTTATTATGTATTTTTTTAGAGTGAACAGTAGTCTCGATAAGCGCACCTAGTGTAATGTTTTCAAAATCACAATATGGAATGCCCAAATTAGATTAGAGAAGTTTTATTTGGACACATGGCAAGATCTTAACCACACATAGTGAATAATATTAGACACTTGGCACAAAGAGGAACCATTTGATAGATTTGTGAAGGAAATCAAGGTGTGAGATCATGCCACCTAAACAAAACCTTGTTTCATCTGATCAACCAAATTGCCCAAATCAAAGAGGGTTTCAACCCAAGCGAAACCCTATATGGTTGGGATCCAATTGAAACCCCAAAAGCATTGTGTTTAATCACTTGATTAAAACACTTTCACATACTATAAATTAATTAAATTCTTGTTATGACATCATTATCCAACCTTTTAAGCCTTGAAAATTTGGTTGGGCCAAAAAAAAATTAAATTTGGGCTTGATAGCATCTCAAATCCTAACCAAACCCCATTTAAACCCCAAATTGAGACCGATTTGGTTGGGGCCCACCAAGGCCCACGAATTTGGCCACCTTGGCAAAGCTTCTTGAAAAAGTTTCCTCCCCCACATGGCAGACCATCCACTGTTATTGGCTGCACTCAATAGTGCCTTGATGTGAAGGAGAAGTCCATTCCATCAACCTCCATCTCTCACAGCTGTTGCAAGCAGCCCTTTGCCCTCATTACTCTCCACTTTATGTCACATAGCCAACTAAGGGTCTTTCGAGACCATAACTTCCCCTTCCAGGAGTCTAAAGTCGTGCAAGACACACTTCTCTTCATTTTATTACTTCTTCCCCCCGTTCTTAGAGAGAAACCCAAAAGAGCACTCTCGGGCAGATTTTTGGGTCTTTTTATATGGCCATTTTCGACCCTTTCTATGTATTGTCTCACAATGACTCCTTCATAAAAGTTGTTCTTCTTTGATTCTAGTTTTCGAGGATAACTTATTAGTCCAATTCCGAGCTAAATTGGTTGGTCAAAATTATTTTTAAGCATGGAATGGTCATTCTGGGCATGAAACTGGAGAGTATGATATATTTTAGAATTGTTTACCAAGCTAATGAACATATCTTGATCCGAAATTTTTTGGAGTGTTGTTAGCATGTGTTTATGAATTTTTAATAAGGTTTTGTTGCATGAACAAAGCTTGTGATGATAGATTTCCTTAGATTTAGAAACTTGAAAACTGGAAGTGGAAAAACAGTTTTTGTTTCGTGAAAGTTTGAATATTTCGTGGTTTAATCTTACTCCAAAGGCTTTGATATTTTTATATGACGATCCTAATCCTCTTATATACATGTTATGATGTTATTTCAAAGATATTTAGTATTAGTTTTAAAGATATGATTTTCTATGCAAGAGGATTTCGGTTAGGCCTAAGATTTGATGTTTTTTATTTAGATCCATGTTTTATTGAATTTTAGCCATGTGGCTTTAAGTTTGATGGTTGGATCTTCTTTAGCACACATTTTTAAACCATGTGATGTTTTAGTTGGAAGATCAAATGTCTTTAAGCCATGGATCAAGAGATTGATCAAAGTTAGTTGAGAGAAAAGTTTATGTTTTGGACTAAGTGTAAAACCAAAAACTTCAAGTGTTGTTTTGTGATTTTTGGTGATTTTTGTTTGATGATTTAAAGTATGGTTGATCTTAGGATGATGTTATGAATATGTTAGAAGTAATATTTGATTTTTTTGGAATTCTTGGAGATGTTTTTATTAAGGTCAAAACTTGTGACTAAAGGTGTTTACTTTTTGTTAAAAAGTTTGAGTCTTTTTATAAAAAGTTTGGTGTTGATGATTAGCTTTTTCTTAATGGATATTTTAAGTCTGTTTTTAAACTTAGAATAGGAAGATTTTTGTTACAAAATTTTGGTTTAATTATGTGTTTTAAAGATGGAAGAAATTGCAAACCAAAATCAAGAGAAATGGCCTAAGAATGTTTCGGCCATAGTGAGTTTTCCATTGTTGTGAATGATTTTTAATTTTTCTGAGTTGATATTTGAGTTTACGACAAAATTTACATGAAGAATGTAAATTTTGGTAATTATTAGAGTTAGGATGTGAAATCCTTAAGTTAGGAGTAAAATGGTAATTTTACTCTAATTTGTCTCTTTTCATATTTCTAATTGTTAGTAAATTAATTTCAAACTTTTAGAATACTCTCTTACAAATATTCGTGTTTCGCGTTTTATTCTCGTAGAACGCAAAAATCAAGGTAAGTTAGCTCTTAACTTACTATCAGTTTACTGTGTATGTGTGATGGGTAAGGGAACTTTAGTTTATCTTCATATGTTTTTATGCATGCCATGCCATGCCATGCAATGTCATCGCATGTTTATCTATTAGACGAATTATTCTATCACGAAATACTTATCTGTTACACAATATATTATGTCTCATGTTACTATCTATTGCAAGTATGTCACATTATGTATACCATCTATTACATGTATATCATGTCACGTAATATTCACTGTCAAATGCCATGTTACGAAATATTGTCTGTTACATGTTGTGCCATGTTACAAAATATTGTCAGTTACATGTATGCTATGTTATGAAATGTTGTCTGTTACATTTATGTCCCAAAGTATGTCATGACCGTCGTCTTACGTTCATGTCACGTTACGGTACGTCAAGACTTCTGTCTTTTCGTATTCATGTTATCCCTTCTCGAATACAGTTTGTGTAGCTCAAGGACAGTCTTGCTAAGTTATTCATGTCAATCATGACCCGAAGCACTAGGATGAGGTAATATCCTAGTGAAACTCCTTTATTCACACTGGAGTATATAAATAGGTGTGAAATTCCTTGAATTGATGAACTACAGTTAACAGGTTGCGAATAAGGCCTAACTAGCTGGTCACCGGAGCGCGCCAGGCACTAACGCCGATGGAGCCACACTTTATTTTATGTGTGTCCACAGCAAGTGTGACACAAACAATTCATGGGATCATAACAATTGTAGAGCATGCAGTATGGGGCCACGACAACTGTGAAGCATACACTACATGAGACATAACAATTGTGACATGTAGAATACGTGGGACCACAACAACTGTGGAGTACGTATTAACTAACTCACAGCTGATATAGACACCTATGTTGTGATGCGATAATCAGCAGGGACACACGGCTTAAGGGGACCCGTGTAGCACCCATATGGTCAATTTATTAATTAAATCTATTGAATAAGATTTCAAATTCATGTTTTTCACGTTCAAGTCATGTTTCACATTATGTTATGTAAAAGTTTACGTTCATGTCAAGTTTCAGGTTCATTTTAATCATGGTAACCCTATGAGATAAGATCACGCAATTATGGTAACCCCATGAGATAAGAATACGTAATCATGGTAACCCTATGAGATAAGATTACGCAATCATGGTAACCCCATGAGACAAAACTACAAGTTCATGTTTATGTCATGTCATGTTCACGTTTATGTTATGTTCAAGTTCACTTTCATGTTATGTCATGTTCGCATTCACGTTATGTTCCAAGTTCAAATTTATGTTATGTTCAAATTTATGTTTAAATTATGTATATTCACATTCATGCTATGTTTCAAGTCCATGTTATGTTTTAAGTTCACGTACATGTCACGTCACGTCACGTCGAGCTAAGTTTCAATTCAGTTCAAGTTATGTCATTTATGCCATGCTATATGCCAAGTTATGTTATTCTTACTTATGACTTTGATTATGCATTCATGCTTTTACTGCCATGCATGTATCATTAACCTGTGTGGAAGTTTTCTGTTAAGTTACTAAGATTTGTAATCAAATCTCACCGTGGTAGTCCCAATTACCATTCCCTTCGAATGGTAGGCAATGTGTCAGGATCAGAGTAGGAAACAGACACTGGCAGACTAGAGGAGGTTGACCAGATGCTGTAGACGCAACACAAAGCTTGCACCCTCCATAGTTAGGTCTTTGAATAGTGTTTCAGCATCGTTAGTCAAGTTATGCAAGTTATTCAACGAACTAGTACGATAGTATATTTTGGCAATGTAATTATGGAGCCTAGTCTCCGTTGTTTTGACATTACAATCCTCTGAGACCCATGTGGTAATCATGGATGTTTATTTTGTTCAGTATGCATGGATTATGTTTTAACTATTTGGGATATTATAAGTTTGGTACATAGATTGCTAAAAAAAGAAAAATTGTCCGCTGCAAATATTGTATAATGCTAGATGCATGTTAGAAATATGGCATCTTATATGTCATGAACGGGGGTAGGTAACCTTGTGCTGCATGTCCCGACGCTTCGGATGTCCGTCCTATCCGTAGCGGAATCTCTGGGCATCACAACCTAACTATGGAGGCTGCAAGCTCTGTGTTGCGTTTACAGTGTCTAATCAACCTCCTCCAATTTGCCAGTGTCTACTCCTTGCTCTGATCCTAACACATTGCCTATCATTCGGGGGGAATGGTAGTTGAGACTACCACGGTAAGATTTGATTATAAATCTCAGCAAGTTAACAGGAAACTTCCACACAGATTAATGATGCATGCATTGTAGTAAAAGCATGAATGTATAATCAAAGTTACAAGCATAGCTTAACTTGACATATTGCATGGCATAAATGACATAACTTGATCTGAAACTGAAACTTAGCTTGACGTGACATGGCATGTATGTGAACTTAAAATATAACATGGACTAGCAACATAGCATGAACGTGAACTTGAAACATAACATGCACTTGAAACATAGCATGAACGTGAACATACATAATTTGAACATGAACTTGAACATAACATGAATCTGAGCATAACATAACATAAACGTGAACTTGAAATATAGCGTGAACGTGAACATGACATAACATTAACGTGAACTTGAAACATGATATGAACATGAAACATAGTATGAACGTGAGCATACATAACATGAACGTGAATTTGAACATAACATAACATGAAACATGACTTGAACTTGAAATACATGAATTTGGAATCTTATTCAATAGACTTAATTAATAAAAGTGACCACACGGGTACTACACAGGTTCCTTTGAGTTATGTATCCCTACCGATTACTGTATCACAACACAGGTGTCTATACCAGCTGTGAGTGCGTTAATACGTACTCCACAGTAGCTGTGGCCCCACGTATTCTATGTGTCACAATCGTTATGTCTCACGTAGTGTATGCTCCATAGTTGCTGTGGCCCCATGAATTGTTTGTGCTACACTTGCTATGGATACACGTAATATAAAGTGTGGCTCCATCGGCTTTAGTGCCTGGCACGCTCCAGTGATCAGCTAGTTAGGCCCCATTCGCAACCTGTTGACTATACTTCATCAACCTAAGGAATTTCACACCTATTTAGACACTCCAGCATGAGCAAAAGAGTTTCACTAGGATATTACCCTATCCTAGGGTTTAGGATCGTGATTGACATGAATAACTTAACTGGCGTAACTGACATTTCATAATGTGACATGACATGAACGTGAAATAGAATACAGAAGTCCTGACATAGCGTAACGTGACATGAACATAAGATAACAGACATGACATACTTTGAGACAACATTCCATAACATGACATACGTGTAACAGACAATATTTTATAACATGTGACAGTGAATATTACGTGACATGGTATACATATAACATATGGCATACGTAATGTGATTGTAACACCCATCCTTGTGGTGGAGCTTTTTATAAAATGATTTTAGACAGGACGACGAGAATTACCGTTCGATTTAAAACCTTTTTTACTTCTGTACCCAAGGTGCAAGACTCTACGATATAAAATAAATGTGCTTTGAGAATAAAAGAGGTTTATAGTGGAAAGCATTAATTTTAACAATAACAAGGCCTTTCATATATTTGAACACTTATGCCTAGACTTCCGTTCTCTTCCCCTTGCCCGAATCCTCCCTGACACGTACTGCTCATTTAGTCTCTGTGGGGGGAGGGGCATGCATAAAAAATTAAAATGAGTCGATGACTCGTAAGCATTACTTCATACGGTTAAAATATAACAACATAGCTTTTCATTCATGCATTCATCATACCATACATTCTATATGTACATGCATGCGTGCATTCATTTGAAAACATCACTGGATGAGGTTTTTTCTTAAAAAAGAGGCTTTCTCTTCGTAAAACGTTTTTCCCGTCAGTGCCTTCATTTCTTAAAGAATGCCATGCATTTATACATTTATTCATTCTTTCTTATCACTTTCATTGGCCGATACACACTGTTACACCCCGTGTGTTGGGGTTAGCGGTCTTCCTTTGGACCCAGACTTTGTCCGTGGCCACGGGTTGGGAATCCCTTTTCAGTCAGGGGGTAGCACTGGGTGCACTACCTGTACTACGTACCCAGCATTACAATCTACCCATTCATTGGTACCCTTTCTATTCATTCATATGGTCGTTACGTATTTTCATACATTAAACGTTCAGTCATTTCATTCAGTCAGTCCTTTCTTTTAGTTCATTTCAGCTATATCTTTCGTTTAACAGTTTGTTCATGGAAAAACGTCATTTAAAAGTATAGGCTTAAACATCATCCTTCATGGCATCCATAAAGCATCAGTTCATAGGGGCATTTTAACATCTGCTCATAGGGACATTTTAAAACACTTTCTTTGCGTCAATCAAAGCATCAGTTAAAGCAACATTGATTTTCTTAGAAAATACATACAATAGATACTGCATATAGTCATCCATTCACATGCGTAGAGTTAATACTTTTGGGTGCGTAAAAAGGGGCTGCCAAGGAGGGGCCGTACATACGTATACATTTGAACACTTATACTTAGCATATCTTTCTTAAAACATCTTTCGTGTCATTTCGTAAGGAAAAAGTATTTTGTTTTCGTTTCTTGTATTTTAGAAAACTCTAGAAGAGTACGAACGTAATACTTACCTGGACTCCATGCTACTTTCATATCATGCAATTCATTCATGTGCGTGTCAGATGGCAACCTATATGCGTACACATAACCTCAGCGTCATTCTCTATCTAATGCATAAGCAACTTAAACTATAAGTAGAGCTACACTTCACTTGGAACACTCTCATTCTATCCTATGTTCTTACATGCCCTTTACTTATACTAAAACCTTCAGGGTTCATTTACGATCACTACCTCTTTCAAACTCAACGTTCTACTTCGAGTGCTCATCCCCTAAGGTGAACCCATGATTCACTTTAGGATTAAAACACTAAGACCTTCATCTTACTCTTCTTACTAACCACATTCCGACGCATGATTCCGACCAATGGAATCACGCATCCCAATCCTAGACAATACACTCGTCACTATCTTCATGCACCTTATCTCACACTAAATTCTCATTCCCATCCATACAAGCCAAGCCAACTTTGAGGCTTAAGCACCGTGTAACTATGTTTAGGACAGATTACCCAATTACATATGGTGAATCCGTTCGGCACATGTGTCTAACCAGATTACACATGTATCTTACCCCCTTATCACTTAAGATCAACATATAACACGTTGATCACCTGCTTGTGTAAACAAGCACCATACTCCGATACCAAACTTCTCTTAATCCGGCTAGCATGACTCTTCATGCTACCCCTTTTGACAATTTGTCCCAACACTTGACACGATAAGACTCCATTCACAACCACACCTTACGTCACATCATATAGCTCGAAGTTACTCCCAAGCTACACCGTGACCGTGTCACGTCACCTGACATCCTGCTACGTCATTTCTACGCCAACTCCTAACTCATCACGAGTACGGTTACTCATGTACTCCTATCACATCGTGACATCTCGTCACGATCCCGCTGTGTCTTTTCTACTCTAACTCCTCACCTATCATAAGCATGACTGTTGGTAACCATGTCACTTCGTGACATTCCGTAGTCATGCTTCTGTTGTGCACTCTTACACTTGTTTTGCTACTTCACCCATACTCCCAGCTATAAGTCAACTACACAGTGACACCCGTCACCTCAGACTACATGCCACATCATAACTACTTCAGGACACTGTTCCACAGTTCCCGCCGCTACTCATCACGCTCTACGCCCATTAACCACACAATCATCCTTATCTCTGTGACATGCCACACAGTGTGTCGCTACACCTCTTGGAGTACACTCCACGTGTACTCCTTCTCACATGCTAAGCCACATCACCACTATGGCGTACATGCCATATGGTGCATCACTCCATCACATAGCGTGTATGAAGGGAGTACACGTGTACTCCCTTCATACACGCTACACCACACAGAGTACACTCAGCGTGTACTTTTCCCATCCCACAATACGTCAAGAGGGTATATTTTACATATATTCTCCTTATGCCACATGATAGGAACCAAGATGGGCCTACTCTTAAAGATCCTTTGCAAGTTCCAGATGGGCCAATTACAAGATCAAGGGCCAAGAAGATCAAGGAAGCAATGCAAGGATTGGTGCAATCCACTTGGGATGAAGCCAGCAAGAGCCCAACACTGAAGATGGGTCTTAAAGAAGAAGAACCAGCTTTGATCCACTTTATTCATGCTGAGGAAGACATGATTTAGAGATACGGTCTATTGTTATTGGAGGCTTCTAATTTGGTTAAATGATTTATTTTACTAGTTTAGAATAAGTGGGATTGAAAATGCTTGGCTCACATGTCTTATTTCTTATGAACTATGTTTTTGGGAAGGCCTTGTATTTTGGCCAAGGGCTTATTTGGAAAGTTACATTTTAGGAAATAGGGTTTCATCAATTTATTGTTGGGGTTACTGTAGCCGCGGGTACTGTAGCCGTACTGTTCATCAAGGGTAATTTTGGGAAAAAGGGGCTTTATTTTGGCTAGGGTTTTGATTAGGTTTGGGTTTAAAAACTCTTTGTAGCCTCATTTGAGAGATTAGACAATATTGAATTTTATTTGTGAGTTGAGTTTTCTCCTCTTGTTCTTGATTGAACTCTTGAACTTATCAAAGGTAAATCACAACCTTTGTGGCGTTCCTTCTTTGTAATCTGGGTTCTTGAGACGGGTTCTTCAACGGGTCTAGATTTTAATATAATCTAGGTTCTTGAAACGGGTTCTCATCGGGTCTAGATTCTCCATCCTTGACTTGATTTTTGGCTTTCTTGGGGAGATTTCAAATTGATTGTGGGTTCAAGGGAATTCATTCCCACGGGTTCATATCATTTGGTATTCAGAGCAAGGTTTCCAATCAGGTCTTATTCTATCTTTTATTTCTTGCATATTTAATTCTAGGGCTTCATTGTTCTAGGATTGATTACAAAAAAAAAAAAAAATAGTGGTGGTTAGCAGACTTCTTCACTAATGTTAGGGTTGCTGAAAATCATTGTTCTAGGGTTTGTGTTGGCTGAAATCTCTTGTTCTAGGGGCTGCCGTATATCACTTGCCCAAGGGTTTCTGAGTTATTGTTAGGGTTTTCTCAACTGCTTATTCTTGTTTGTGATCAAATCAGTTGGTGAAAGGAAAAGAAAAGAAAAGAAAAGAAAAGAAAAGAAAGGAAAAAAAAAAAAAAAAAATTCGAGGATTTTTTTCTTGAGCCTTATCATCAAAGGGGGTGATTCTAGTTGGTATCTTGTCTTATTGTTAACTGTTTCATTCGTATAATTTCCTTGATTCACGTGCCATTTTTTTTCATTCCTTCCGTGTTTCTCTTGTTCTTGTTTCTTGGACCTAATTACTAGTTGGGATAAAACAAAGTTGTATTGTCTTGATTGAGTCAATTAGTTCTTAAAGAACTGGAGTGGGAAAACTCTTGAGGTAAAAGGCAAGAGAGTGTGAGACTATTATCGAAAAAAGCCAATTAAGAGTGAAACACGAGTGGAGTGTCATTATTCGAGTGTAAACACGTGAGGGAGTGTGTGAGGTTTATTTTTTTTTTTTTCCCACTAACATTCTTTTGTGTAGTGCCTGATAATGTCTCATCGGAGTAGCGCATCACCAAGGGGGAGAGCAGATAACTCATCCTTTGTGTTGCAAGCCATGCAACAACAGTTTGAGCGGTTGAACTTGGTGTTGGGTGAAGTGAGGGATAGGATGGATCATCAAGAAGCAGCGATTAGAAATCTACAAGGTGGGAGGGACAGGAGGCGACGTGAGCATAGAGTTGAAAATCAGTATGAGAATGAAGGAGATGGTGAGGATGAGGAAGACTTACCATCTGACGTTGGGTCGGGTAGAAATAGAAGAGTTAGGCATGAAAGAGGATTTGAGGGGAATCTAAGGGGTTGGGATGGTGTAGATGGAGACCTTGGTAGCATCAAAATGAAAATACCACCTTTCCAAGGTAGAACTGACCCTGAGGTTTATCTAGAGTGGGAGAAAAAAATAGAGTTGGTGTTTGATTGCCATAATTACTCTGAGGAGAAGAAAGTGAAGTTGGCGGTAATTGAATTCACTGATTATGCTATTATTTGGTGGGATCAATTAGTGACCAATAGGAGGAGGAATTATGAGAGGCCTATAGAGACATGGGGAGAGTTGAAAGCTCTCATGAGGCGGAGATTTGTTCCTAGCCATTACTATAGAGACCTTTACCAGAAATTACAAAATCTTACACAGGGGTCTAGGAGTGTAGAGGATTACCATAAGGAGATGGAGGTGGCGATGATTCGGGCCACCATGGCTAGATTTTTGAGTGGGTTAAATAGGGACATAGCCAATGTAATTGAATTACAAGATTATGTGGAGATAGAGGACATGGTGCACATGGCTATGAAGGTGGAGAGACAATTAAAGAGAAAAGGGACAGCAAGGTACACTTCGGTTTCTAGCACTACTTGGAAATCAAAATGGGATAGGAATGATCCAGGTGAAGCAAAGAGAAAGACCGAACCACCTAAGGGAAAAGATGAGGGAACTAGCAACAAACCCAAGGTAGAATCCCAACCTTCACGGAATAGAGATATCAAATGTTTTAAGTGTTTGGGTTCAGGGCACATTGCTTCTCAATGTCCAAATAGGAGGGTGATGATTATGCGTGACAATGGAGAGGTGATGACTGAGAGTGAGGATGATAGTGATGAGGTGCCCGAGTTGGATGATGCTAGTGATGATGATGGAGTGGTATACCCTGTGACAGGTGAGTCTCTTGTTGCCAGGCGTGCTCTTAATGCACACATTAAGGTGGATGATGCAGAGCAACAGAGAGAGAACATTTTCCATACTAGATGCCATGTCAACAATAAGGTATGTAGTATGATCATTGATGGAGGGAGTTGTACTAATGTGGCTAGCACTACTTTGGTTGAGAAATTGAATTTACCAACCTTAAAACACTCTAGACCATACAAATTGCAGTGGTTGAATGATTGTGGAGAGGTTAGGGTGGATAAACAAGTGTTAGTTACTTTTTCTATTGGGAAGTATCAGGATGAGGTGCTTTGTGATGTTGTGCCTATGCATGCGGGCCATATTTTGTTGGGGAGGCCATGGCAGTATGATAGGAGGGTGACACATGATGGGTTCAAGAACATGTACAGCTTTGAAAAGGAGGGCAAAACAATTAAGCTTGCTCCTTTAACTCCAAGCCAGGTCTATGAGGACCAATTGAAATTGAAAAGTGAGGTTGCTCAAAAAAGAAAAAGTGAAAATGAGAGTGATCAGAAGAGAAAGAGTGAAAATGAGAGTGATCAAAAAAGGAAGAGTGAAAAAGAGATTGAGCAAAAAAGAAAGAGTGAGAGTGAAAAAGAGCATAAAAGAAAGAGTGAAAAAGAAAGTAGAGAGGTGGCTGAGAGTAAAGAAAAAAGAGTAGAGCCACTAGAGAAAAAAGAAAGAGAGTCTTCTGAGAGAAAAGGAAAGGCAAAAGTGAGTTTTTATGCAAGAGAGAGTGAGGTTAAGAGGGCTTTCTTCGCAGATCGCCCTATGATTTTTCTTGTCTATAAAGAGTCTTATCTTACTCTTGATGAAACTAACCAGTTTCTTCCTAGTTTGGCTGTTTCTTTGTTGCAGGAGTTTGAGGATGTATTCCCGGATGAGATGCCAAATGAGTTGCCACCCATTAGAGGCATTGAGCACCAGATTGATTTTGTGCCCGGGGCTGCTATTCCAAACCGACCAGCCTATAGGAGTAATCCAGAGGAGACAAAGGAGCTTCAGAGGCAAGTTGAGGATTTGATGAGCAGGGGGTACGTGAGGGAGAGCATGAGCCCCTGTGCTGTACCAGTGCTACTGGTGCCAAAGAAGGATGGGACGTGGAGGATGTGCATTGATTGCAGGGCGATCAACAATATCACGGTAAAGTATCGCCATCCCATTCCTAGATTGGATGATATGCTTGATGAATTGCATGGCTCATGTATTTTCAGTAAAATTGATCTTAAAAGTGGGTACCATCAAATTAGAATGAAAGAGGGTGATGAATGGAAAACTGCTTTTAAGACTAAATATGGGCTTTATGAATGGTTGGTTATGCCATTTAGACTTACAAATGCGCCCAGTACTTTCATGAGATTAATGAACCATGTCCTACATGCATTCATAGGCAAGTTTGTGGTTGTGTACTTTGATGATATCTTAGTGTACAGCAAGAACTTAAATGAACATATTGACCATTTGAGATATGTGTTTGATGTGTTGAGATGTGAAAAGTTGTATGCTAATTTCAAGAAATGTGCCTTTTGCATGGAAAAAGTTGTTTTTCTTGGTTATGTTGTTAGTACGAAGGGTATTGAGGTGGATGAAGAGAAAGTCAAGGCCATCAAGGAGTGGCCAACGCCAAAAAGCATCACTGAGGTAAGAAGCTTTCATGGCTTAGCAAGCTTTTATCGGCGTTTTGTTAAAGACTTCAGCACCATTACTGCACCACTCACCGAGGTAATTAAAAAGAATGTTGGGTTTCATTGGGGGGCTAATCAAGAGAATGCTTTTGCCACTATTAAAGAAAGGTTGTGCTCTGCACCTGTGTTAGCATTACCTGATTTTAACAAAGCTTTTGAGATTGAATGTGATGCCTCAGGAATTGGGATTGGAGCCGTTTTGATGCAAGATAGGCGTCCCATAGCCTTCTTCAGTGAAAAGTTAAGTGGGGCATCCCTGAACTACCCTACTTATGACAAAGAGCTTTACGCTCTTGTTCGTGCATTAGAGACTTGGCAGCACTACCTATGGCCAAGGGAATTTGTGATCCACACCGATCATGAATCATTGAAGCATCTCAAGGGTCAAGGTAAGTTGAATAAAAGGCTTGCTAGATGGATGGAATACATTGAGACATTTCCCTATGTCATCCGTTACAAGCAAGGTAAGGAGAACATTGTTGCTGATGCTCTATCCCGGAGGTATGTACTTCTTACTTCTATAAGTGCTAAAATGCTTGGGTTTGAATATGTGAAAGACATGTATGCCAATGACGCTGATTTTTCTAATGTGTATGTGGCATGTGATAAGGCGGCATTTGGTAAGTTTTACAAGCATGATGGTTATTTGTTTAAAGAAAGCAAACTTTGTCTGCCAAATTGTTCTATGCGTGAGTTATTGGTGCGTGAGGCACATGGTGGGGGATTAATGGGACACTTTGGTGTCAAGAAAACTTTAGACATTTTGCATGAACATTTCTTTTGGCCTAAGATGAAGAGAGATGTTAACCGTATTTGTGGAAGGTGCATTACATGTAGAAAGGCCAAATCTAAGGTTTTGCCACATGGGTTGTATACACCCTTACCCGTTCCTAGTGAGCCATGGGTAGACATATCTATGGACTTTGTTTTGGGGCTGCCTAGGACCAAAAGGGGTAGAGATTCTATTTTTGTGGTTGTGGATAGATTCAGTAAGATGGCACATTTCATTCCATGCCATAAAACAGATGATGCAACCAACATAGCTGACTTGTTTTTCCGGGAGATAGTGCGACTCCATGGTGTACCTAAGAGTATTGTTTCTGATAGGGATGTTAAATTCCTTAGCTACTTTTGGAAGGTGTTGTGGGGGAAATTGGGTACTAAGCTCTTATTTTCCACTACTTGTCATCCGCAGACTGATGGTCAGACTGAAGTAGTTAATAGGACTTTAACTCAACTTTTACGCACTGTTGTTCATAAGAATTTAAAAACTTGGGAGGATTGTTTGCCATTTATAGAGTTTGCATATAATAGGACGATGCATACTACTACTTCATACTCTCCTTTCGAAATTGTTTATGGATTTAATCCACTTACTCCTTTGGATTTGATGCCTTTACCTGTTGATGACAGGAGTAGTTTGGATGGACAAAAGAAGGCGGAGTTAGTGAAGTCACTTCATGAGAGGGTACGGCTTCAAATTGCCCAAAAGAATGAAAGGGTTGCGTCCCAAGCCAATAAAGGACGAAGGCGTGTCATCTTTGAACCAGGAGATTGGGTTTGGGTTCACATGCGCAAAGAAAGATTCCCAGCCCATAGAAGGACTAAGTTACATCCTCGAGGAGATGGACCTTTCCAAATTCTTGAGAAAATTAGTGACAATGCATATAAAGTGGATCTTCCAGGTGAGTATAAAGTTTCTGCAACTTTCAATGTTTCTGATCTTTCTCCTTTTGATGTAGGTGAAGATTCGAGGTCGAATCCTTTTGAGGAGAGGGGGAATGATAGGAACCAAGATGGGCCTACTCTTAAAGATCCTTTGCAAGTTCCAGATGGGCCAATTACAAGATCAAGGGCCAAGAAGATCAAGGAAGCAATGCAAGGATTGGTGCAATCCACTTGGGATGAAGCCAGCAAGAGCCCAACACTGAAGATGGGTCTTAAAGAAGAAGAACCAGCTTTGATCCTCTTTATTCATGCTGAGGAAGACATGATTTAGAGATACGGTCTATTGTTATTGGAGGCTTCTAATTTGGTTAAATGATTTATTTTACTAGTTTAGAATAAGTGGGATTGAAAATGCTTGGCTCACATGTCTTATTTCTTATGAACTATGTTTTTGGGAAGGCCTTGTATTTTGGCCAAGGGCTTATTTGGAAAGTTACATTTTAGGAAATAGGGTTTCATCAATTTATTGTTGGGGTTACTGTAGCCGCGGGTACTGTAGCCGTACTGTTCATCAAGGGTAATTTTGGGAAAAAGGGGCTTTATTTTGGCTAGGGTTTTGATTAGGTTTGGGTTTAAAAACTCTTTGTAGCCTCATTTGAGAGATTAGACAATATTGAATTTTATTTGTGAGTTGAGTTTTCTCCTCTTGTTCTTGATTGAACTCTTGAACTTATCAAAGGTAAATCACAACCTTTGTGGCGTTCCTTCTTTGTAATCTGGGTTCTTGAGACGGGTTCTTCAACGGGTCTAGATTTTAATATAATCTAGGTTCTTGAAACGGGTTCTCATCGGGTCTAGATTCTCCATCCTTGACTTGATTTTTGGCTTTCTTGGGGAGATTTCAAATTGATTGTGGGTTCAAGGGAATTCATTCCCACGGGTTCATATCACCACACTATGCCACGAGAGTACACACTCTCTTCCCAATCCACATGATGCCACGACATCATTACAACACATATTCCACAACCACACTACATAGCACAGTCCATAACACTTCACAGCACACTTCCTAACTACGCCCAACACTTCATTACACAAAATGCCCAACACTTCACTACACAGAATGCACACAGAATGCCCAACACTTCATTACACAACACATCACAATGCAACAAACTCCACAATACTAACAGCAAAGTCCACAATCTAATCAGCTAATTAACATCTAACATAAATAACGAGGGATAAAGGGTTATACCATCGACGAGATAACCTGTGCGTTGCTCGTTGATCGTCATGGTCGGTGATGTCGGAAGGGTCGCACGTGGCAGCTAACCCACGTACAGTGGCTGTTTGGACATTTGGATAGTTAGGTGTGGTTTTGGAAGGACTCATGGTGGCCTTGTGGTGGCAATGAGGGGCGGTACACAGCATGTCTAGCCGTGTATAGTGGCGGTTAGCCACTTGCAATGGCTGTCTTGGCCATTGGTGGTGGCTAGAGGTCCGAGTCTAAGCGTAGGAGGGTCGGGTAGTGGTCCTGGAGTGGTGGTCTCGTGGTGGTGCCAAGGTGGCACACATTGGAGACTCGGCAGCTTGTGGAGGAACTAAGGCCGTGGGTCTCGACATGAGAATTTGGAGGGAGGCTCGGCTGGTCATGGCTAGCCATGGAGGAGCTGAGGGAGGTGTGGGGGAACTTGTGGTGGCGCTGGGATGGCACCACGGTGGTCTACGACAGCCGATCTAGGCCGTGAAGTGGAGAGGAACCGTGTGAGAGTGAGAGAGAGTGGGCATGCATGAGGGGTAGATCCGGGCTATAGGTGGTTGGCGTAGGCCGATGGTGGCCAGAGGAAGCTCAAGACGGTGGCTGGCCACCATGGTTGGCGACGTACAACAGTGGAAGGAGAAGAACTAGTGCGTGAGGGAGAGGAGAAGTCTGTGCGTGTGAGGGAGGCTATGGGCCGCGGGCCAAGGGGAGGAGGAAGGGGAAGGGAAGGGGGAGCTCGTGGTGGTGTTAGGTGGGGCTGGAACCGGTGCATGGTGGCGCTAGGGCCATTGGTGGCCTTGAAGCATGTGAAACCCATTTATGGGTTGGGTGCGTGCGTGCGATGGAGAGGGGGGGTTTTTTGTGGTGGCTAGGTCCATAAGGGGTGATCGTCGGTGTGAGTTGGTGGAGGTGCAGTGGCCTGGGTCACCGCGTACGATGGCGTTTGCGCACGGTGAAACCATGCGTGAGAGGCTGCGTGTGTGCATGGGATGGAGTGGTTGCAAGGTGGGAGCTGGGTTTACCGGTGGGAGCTCGCCGGCATGAGAGGAGACTGGTGGTGGTGGAGGTGAGATCGGGCTAGAAGAGGAAGAATTGGGCGAGAGGGAGAGGCAGGCTTGGGACGTACACTGGGGGAGAGGGAGGAGAGAGAGAGAGGGGAGGGAAAAGTGAGGGAGAAAGAGAGAGAGTCTGGGTATTTAATCCAATCCCTTCATCTTAGGATCTTCAAAACGATCTAACGGTGAGAGATTAAAATACTGATTTGAAAATGCATAAACATTAACTTATTTAAAAGCACTAAGAGGAATTAAGGTTGAATATTATTTAAACTAAACTTTAGTTTATAAAATAATATTCCTTCATCATTAATAAAATGATGAAGTCTTATTTAATATCTTTGAAGTATAAAATCATTTAATTTAATTAGAGTTTTAAACATAATTTAAATCTCATAATATTTTAAATAACTTGAATCATTTTAATAAATGATATTAAAATGATTTCCGACAATTATAATATTTTTGGAGCTCTTCAAAAATATTTTAATTGTCTTATTTAAAGTCAAGCTTAGTTCAATAACTCTGGAAATATTTCATATAAATATTTTTAGTGCATTTAAAACACCGGGCGTGCTTTAAAAATCACATAGTATCTTTGAAAACATGCCATCGGGGTTCAGCACGCATGATGGAGCTTGTAGTCGCTAGAGAGAAGGAGCATACTGTTACATAATTTTCATCCTCGAAATTTGCTTACGTCAGAAAGAAGAGCATACGTGAGAAGGAAGGAGCGGGGGTTATAGTGACATACTTGCAATAAATAGTAACATGAGTCAAAGTATATTGTGTAACAGATAAGATTTTCATGACAGAATAATTTGTGTAATAGATAAACATGTGATGACATGGCATATATAACAACATACGAACATAAACTGTAGTTCGCTTACCCATCACATATACACAGTAAACTGATAGTAAGTTAAGAGCTAACTTACCTCGATTGTCGTTTTCTACGAGAATAAAGCGCGAAACACGTGGAACTGTAAGAGGGTATTCTAAAAGTTAGAAATTTAAATACTAACAATTAGAAATGTGAAAAGAGATAAATTAGAGTAAATTATCATTTTACCCTCTACATGTGAGAAAATGGTCATTTTATCCCTAACTTAAGGATTGCACATCTTAACTCCAAAAATTATCAAAATTTACATTTCTCATGTAAATTATGTCCTAAATTCAAATATCAACTTAGAAAAATTTAAAACCATACACAACTATGGAAAACTCACTATGACCAAAACATTCATAGGTCATTTCTCTTGATTTTGGTTGCAATTTCTTCCAACTTCAAAACCCATGATTAAACCAAAATTTTTTAACAAAGATCTTCCTATCCTAGGTTTGAAAAGACACTTAAAATATCCATTGAGAAAAAGCTAATCATCAACACCAAACTTTTTGTAAGAAGACTCAAATGTTTTCACAAAAAGTAAACCATTAAATCACAAGTTTTGACCTTAATAAAAACATCTCCAAGAATTCCAAAAAAATAAAATCTTACTTCTACAATATTCAGAACATCATCATAAGATCAACCATGTTTTAAATCATCAAACAACAGTTACCAAAAATCACAAAACAACACTTGGAGTTTTTGGTTTTACACTTAGTCCAAAAATAGAAACTTTTCTCTCAACTAACTTTGATCAATCTCTTGATCCATGTGTTAAAGACATGTGATCTTCAAACTACAACATGACATGGTTTAAAAATGTGTCCTAAAGAAGATCCAACCATCAATCTTAAAATCACATGGCTAAAACTCAATAAAACATAGATCTAACCCAACAACATCAAATCTTAGGCCTAACTGAAATCCTTTTGTATTGAAAAATTATATCTTTAAAACTAATACTAAATATCTTCAAAATAATATTCTAACATGTATATAAGATGCCTAGGATCATCACATAAAAATATCAAAACCTTTGGAATAAGACTAAACCACGAAATATTCAAACTTTCACTAAACAAAAATTGTTTTTCCATTTCTAGTTTTCAAGTTTATAGATCTAAGGAAATCTATGATCAAAAGTTTTATTCATGCAACGAAATCTCAATGAACATTCATAAACACATGCTAATAACACTCTATAAAATTTTCGGACCAAGATATGTCCATTAACTTGGTCAAAAATTTCAAAACATAACATACTCTCCAGTTTCACGCCCAGAATGATCTTTCCATGATTAAAAATACTTTTGACCTACCAATTAGCATGTAATGAGACTAATAAGATTTTCACAGAAACTAAACTCAAAGATAACTTTTCTGAATGAGTCATTTTGCGAAAATACCTACATTGAGTCAAAAATCTCCATACAAGAAGACCCAGAAATCTACCCGAGAGAGCTCTTTTGAATTTTTCTCTAAGAACGGGGTGAGGAAGTGATGAAAGGGAGTGAAATGTGTCTGGCACGACTTTAGACTTCTGGAGGGGGAAGTTATGGCCTTGAATGACCCTTGATTGGAAGTGGCTACGTGACATAAAGTGGAGAATAGAAAGGAGCAAGGACTACCTGCCGCAGCTGTGAGATATGGAGGTTGATGGGGTGGATTTCTCCTTCACATAAGGTACTATTAGGTGCAGCCAATGGCAGTGACTGGTCTGCCATGTGAGGGAGGAAACTTCTTCAAGAAGCTTTGCCAAGGTGGCCAAATTCGTGGGCCTTGGTGGGCCTCAACCTAGTGGGGTTCAATTTGGGGTTTAAAGGGAGTTTGGTTAGGGTTTGAGATGCTATCAAGCCCAAATCCAATTTTTACTGGCCCAATCAAATTTTCAAGGTTTAAAAGGTTGGATAATGATGTCATACGGATGATTTGATTAATTAATAGAATGTGTAAGTAATTTAATCAAGTGATTAAACACAATGCTAGAAATCAGATCAAAAAGGGTTTGGAGGCCAACTTTAGGATTTGGGAAACCGTATAGGGTTTTAGTTTCAACCAAGCTTTTGGGCTTCAATTGGATTCCAACCATTTAGGGTTTCGCTAGGATTGAAACCCTCTTTGGTCTGGTACAATTTGGTTGATCAGATGAAACAAAGTTTTGATTTGGTGACATGACTCACACTTTGATTTCCTTCACAAATCTATCTAATGGTTCTTCAAGGTGCCAAGTGTCTAATACTATTCACTATGTGTGGCTAAGATCTTACCAAGTGTCTAAATAAAACTTTTTTTTACCTAATTTGAACATTCCACACTGTGATTCTGAAAATACTACATTGGGTACACTTATCGAGGTTACTATTCACTCTGAAGAAATGCATAATAAACTTAGTACTGAAAAATCCTAAATATTCATATTAACCTATAGTGAAAATCGTTTACTGAAATTCAAACCTGAAGTGCTCCTAAAAATAATTTCACAATTTCGAACAGACATTTCGTCCGGAATTATGAAAATGTGCTATTGGGCCATAAAATCCTAAATATCAATTGACTCTAATGGCGTAGACCAAAATACGTTCTGATATTTCTAATTACCTCAAATAATTAAACTCACATTTCTAGCATCATAATGAGTGATAACACTGACTATGTTATCATAAGGTTTTCATGAGGTTTTCATGGGATTTTCATGAGGTTTCTGAAGTCAATAGAAATTCTATCAATGAATTTCTGGCTGGCTGTTATAAAAAGTAATTAAAACTCTCCACATAGAATTATAAAACTCTCCACATGCAATAGTAACCTCAAATAAATAGTAGCCTAAAACTTTCCAAAGTTTGCATCCTAAATCTTACAATTTGTATTTGGCAATAGAACTGTGTTACCTAAAGAACATAAGATTAATACCAATAATCGTGAAATACCATACACCATAGATAAATTAGTCATAACTTCAAAACCCATTGAATTCTTCCCCAATTTCTTCAAATAAAACTCTACAAAATATAAGTCTATTTCCTCGTAAACAAGATGCCTCATCAATCTTAAAACCAAAGGTTCCTTACCTCAATTTTAGAAGCTTCCTTACCTTATGCGCTAAAATCCTTTCACGTAGTAGGTGCACTTTAACATGCATGCATCTAACAAGTATTCTTTCATTCATAATTTTTCATTAAAACAATAAAATAGTAACAGTTAAAAAATATTTACTGCAAAGCAGAACCACCTGCCTTTGTGAGACCTTGGCCTAGACATTCATTTCCTTCCTTTTCTATTTTGAAAAGCCTACAAAATCTTTCCACTTATCTCTGATACCAATTGTAACACCCCACCCAATAAAGACTTTTTTAGAATTTTCAGGGAGCCTGTGTGCTACTAAACTTGACTAAAAACTTTTTTTTTTTAATTACGCACCAGATGTGAAAGATTCCATAAATAAACAAATTTTACTTAATTCTTAAAATTCAAAATAGAGTCTGCGGAAGCACTTATTTAAAAAAATACTAAAATCTTATGTGCTTATCAAAATAATTTATTTAAACCTTAAAATCATAAACTAAACATGACGTAAACTATCTAGATCTTTGCCTCGCCTCTCTGAGTCAAGTCTTATCCTATAGTCTCATCCTCATAAATTTCATCACCTGGTATGGTTTAAAAGTATAAAAATATATAAAAATGAGTCGAATACTCAATAAGTAACACATCATACAACAGTAAACATATAAACATATGGTTTCTTGAAAAACGTTCATACTTATAAATGCATATATAAATAACATGAACATAGTTATCTTTCACTGTTGACCCCCGTGAGTTAAGGTTAACAAATTTAAGTAGATTCTGATTCTGCCCGTGGCCACGGATTGTGGAATCCATACATAAGAAAGACATATTAGGTGCACTACCAACATGTATGACCTGTCAATGCAATATGTCCATAACATAGGTACCATATTCATATCATAACATAGGCCGTTACATATCTTATCATTCATATTTCATCATAATCATACTTGCATACTTATTATATCAAAGATTTCAAAAGAAATTGCATGCATACTTGTCATATCATATCATAGATTTCAAATGAATTCTCATATTTCATGAATTGGCGTGATACATATTTTCTCACATAAAATCATGATTTTTTTAAATATTTTAATGAATAAATCTTCGCTAAAAATCATGCATGGCTTTTTATAAATCATTTTAATGCATAACAATCACATAAAATCATGACTTTTCGTAAATCTTTTAATGCATAACTCTTTCATAAAATCATTAATTTTCATAAATAATTGAATGCCTAAATTTTCACATAAAATCATGGATTTATATAATTTTATCATGACTTGGGTACGTAAAAGAGGCTTCCAATGGAGGGCATACATGCATAATATTTTTATAAAATACATGTTGTTTACTGTATGTACGTGTAAGGGTATGATGATGCTACTTACCTTGTAGCACTAATCCACTATTTTCGACACGTAATCAGTCACCTATAAAAATAAACACGAAATTTGCATAAATTTCTAATTAAACAAGTGATTTTATTTAAAACATAAACTAAAATAACCTATATTTCCTAAACCTAAAATCTTCCTAACACTAAATTATTCTCAACTATTAATCCTAAAATGGCAGGGGTATTTTTATAATTTAACCCCCACGTACACTTAATATTTCATGCTATTCATGTATTCAGAGGAGGCTTACATGAGATAATGGTAGTGGCTTTCGGGCTTTGTGGTGCTGAGTGGTTCATCGGTGGCTCAAGGTTGGAGATATAGAGAGAAATTGAAAGCTTGAGGGAGAGAGGGAGAGAGAGAGAGAGAGAGAGAGGGAGAGAGAGAGACAGAGAGTGAGAAAGAGAGGACATGGCATGAGGGAGAGGAGAGAGGTGGACTTACATATGGTGGTCTAGGGAGTGGTAAGGCAGAGCTGCATCTATGTGGTGTGGCCGTTTCCGGTGAGTAGCAATGGCTGACAAGGTGGAAACTTGGCTCTACGGTGGGCTACAAAATTGCTCTGTTTTGATGGAGCAAAAACAGAGGTCCTTCGACATTGGTGAGGCTGTTTTTGTGTTGAACGGCTGAGGAGTATGGGTCAACGGATGGGGCTGGCGGCTTGTGGTGGCGTTGCTGTGTGAGTGGGGTGGCAGTGGTTTATGGAAGGGAGCCAAGGTTTCTGCTTTATGTGGGGCTGGGCAGCATAGATAGTTTGGGGTGGCATAACCGCATGGAGTTGGTTTTCTGTCTTAGCAACACCCCGAATCACGTGACACTAGTTTCGTCTCGTGCTGGCCTCATTAGCTACAGTGGACTGGTTGTGGCGTGGATGAAGAGGTTCACAGTGGAGGGCTTAAAGTGGTGATTGAAGAGGGGAGCAATGGAAGGGAAGGCTTCAAAGGAGGTTTGCCGCTTGGAGTTTTCATTCCATGCAGAAGTGATAAGCATAATATATATAGGTGATTGAGAATCAAAAGAAAACCCTAAAGGAATAGAGACATGCATGTGGATGGGAGTGGAGATGTGCGGGCTGGAGAAACTAATCATAAATTGAGTTGGTTTTCATGGTTTAAAGCACTCGGGTTTTGGGAGTTCAAGATTTGGGCTTTTTAAGTGAATTATATGTCCCGACTCAACCTCTTAAAAAAATACAACTTGTCTTATAAATTTTTCGGGCCAATTCCTACTTGGCCCATTAACCTAGTTTAGACGAAATGAAATTATCCGTAATTTATCCCTAATAATATTGGATCGGAACGTTACATAAATGTACCCCCACCATTTCCAGCAAACCTGTCAACAACGACGGAGAAAAGAACTAAGGTTCTACACCAGAAGCATCCCCATGTTTCTGTGACATACGATTGTAGTCCCCAAATTTCACAGATGAAATTTTTTGTTAAGGAAGGAGGGTGTCAGGATCGGGCTAATTAAAAGGAAGGAGCTCCCCACATGTGGGCAAACCGGAAAAAGGCTGTCAAGTGAACAATGTGTAGCGTAGCGCAAGCAGTATGTTATGGCAAGCAAAGGCATGGGATGAGGAGCATAAGCAAGCAAGTCAAATGTCACCTTGGGCAAGCAAATGGTGTGCTAGCAATACGTAAGGCAAGCAAATGCAAAAGGAATCAAAGGCTGTGTGGTGAGCAACATGTAACTCAGAAGTAGTTCGAGGCAAGCAACGTTCAAAACAATACAGAACTAGGAATGCTTCGAGATGACAAGGAGGAGCTCAGATGGTAGTAGGTGACTTACTAAGGCCTATGCTCCAACAATTACATCTCAACAGGAGATCACATAGGAAAAGAGGAGTATGGACTCAAAGGTTGTACGTCTGACCACACAAGCCCAACACCACATGGGCAATTTTCATAAGGGTCAAACTGCGTGCCTATTTTTTAGGCAAGTTGTAGGGACGTGTGAGTCTTGCCACATCAATATACTCGATCTCTACAATTCTTTAATCCAGTGTAGGCAAGGACGTCTAAGATTCACAATTTTTCCTTCGATCAATCAGAAACAAGGACTAACGGAACCATAACTATTAGCACGACACATGTAAAAGATATTTCACCATTATGCTTCATCTCACTTTCGAGATCTCTAAGTATTTCAATACACACTCACTTTCTCTCATCTTTCTATTTGGGAATTTGAGAAGGAAGCTAAGCTCGAGTCATCATCAACAAGGAAGCCAACAACTTCAGGGAAACTCTTTATGTGCGTTTACTGTTCAAGTATATTCACTACTACGACGAGGCTAATAATGTCCGGTAAATATTTGTGGATATGTTCAAGGTATTTATATTCTACTTTTCAATCTCTTTCTCTCATAAAAGTACATTTTTTCTCATTGCAATTGCTGACTACTTTGGCAATGAGATTTTAAAGTAAGAGCCTTGTTTGTTTTTACAGATGAGATGAGATGAGTTGAGATTAAAGTTAAAAGTTGAATAAAATATTATTAGAATATTTTTTTAATATTATTTTTTGTTTTGAGATTTGAAATTGTTTATTTTATTTTGTGTGGAAATTTGAGAAAGTAATAATGATTAGATGAGATGAGATGTGATGAGTTGTGAAAACAAACGAGGTTAATGTATTGGTTTCAAAAGGAGTTCTAGGTGCCCGTGTGTGTATAATGAACCCAAGCCAAGATGGATAATTATTTTGGTGGAGCTTATCCATTTACATGGAGCACTAGTGAATTGAGTAATGTCCTTTGGGTTGTCACTGGGAGACAACAACATCGGGCGAAATGGTAACGCTCTCAGATCAACGTTGTTGCCTTTCAGCTAGCGGAGGCTAGATGATTCTTGGCCACGATGCGCCAGGCATGAAACTAGGTATCGCTTGTTACAAAGTCATTCGCATGGTTGTTACTCACTCTATGGCGAAGGGACCTTGAGCATGTGCACGACCTATGATGGGCAGTCGTAGTGACATGCATTAATAAACCAAATGGGTGTGAGTGGTGGAGTGTTTCCACGAGTTCGCTCAAGTTTAGAGATTCCCCCCCTCCCTGGTGTTGATTGGGTGGAGTGATTCCACATGTTGGCTTGGGTTGATAGATTCCCTGCGTTGATTTGGTGGAGTGATTCTCTCTGTGTTGTTTTGTACCTGGGGTTCTGGAAAATGATATATTATGTGATTTTTACTGTGTATTTGGCACTGGGTGCTCAGTAAGATTTAGGATGGTTCATGGCTATGATGCTTTACTTGGAGGTCTCGTTCCTTGGTATACTTATGATATATGTGGTTTAAGTTTTTATTTACGTACAACTTATGCATTCATATTCATCTTCATTGTCTTACATTGTTAGTGCTATTATGGATTTTAACTTACTAACATTTAATTGAAATGTCACCGTGGTAGTCCCACCATGGTTTTGCCCCCTTGGAACCTATGGAACCTGAGGAATAGCCATTTGGGCTTGTCCACAATATGTTCTTTTGTAATTTTAGGATGTTTATTCTAATTCAGTGACAAACAATTTATGGTATAATATTATTGAATTGGACGATGAACAAATACTAGTTTGTAATTATCTTATGAATGAAGTGATAGTGACTTGTGGATATTTTTATTAATGGACGATTAATGTACAAATCTCTGGTACTATTAACTTTAGTATCTAACTAATACCTCATTGTTTTCTACTACAACTTTGATACACGTGTACTTGGCATATGAACACATAGGTTCTGACTCCACGAGGGATGTAGCTTGTTTGGTGCTCATCCCGAATGCCGTGATCCCTCACCAACCACCTATCGGGGGTAAGGGTGCCATAGCCACCTTACATTTTAATTTTATTTTAGTTATTTTATCATTCTCTTGAATCTTTTTTATTCCCTTATTACCACTTTATTGACCTGTCTTTTATATTTCTCATCTCTCTTACTTCTTGTCAGTTACCACTTTGGTTGTTATTATCATTTTCTTTTTACCATCATTACTTTTGTGGCTTTAGTTCCTAGTCTCTTACAATTTCTTTACTGCTTCCACTAGCTAAAATGTGATGCCCCCAAACTCCGCTTGAGATTTGACAGAGTTTGAAGCGTTGTGACATGCAACAAAAGGTCATATACCCTCGTTCATGACAGTTAGAATGTAATACACCTAGCATGCTTCTAATAGTATGCAATATCCGTAGCGCATAATTTTCTTTTTGGCAATAGATAATCTACTGGAATGCTAAATCCCAAAACATAAACATACAATTCCATAAATATTCACATATCCAAAAGTTATCTATTAATTATGTAATCAAAACATGTACTAGAGACATCACTTCATAACTATAGACATAAAATACAAACTGTTGAACTAAACACGAAGTCACTCACGCAACTTGGCAATGATCTTCGAAAATATAATCCAGGAACTAGAGGATAAACTCCATAAGCACCAAAAGTGTTCTTTGTGGCCTACTCAATCTCATCCAACTGGTCGTGTTCTGATCATTTGTCCCTTGACACATCGTCTACTATTTCAAGGGGAATGGTAGGTGGAACTACCAAGTGAGATTTATAAGATCTGAACAAGTAAAACTTCTAAGCTACCAGTAGTATGAATAGGCATGCATGACAGTAATATGACATGTATGCTTCATGACATGGACTTGCACATGCGTGACATAACTTGAAAATAACATGGCTTGACATGGAAATAACATGACTTGATATGAACATAACATGACTTGACATGCTTGTTCGCATAAAACAGATTGATGCAATATAATGTTTTTATAGATTTACTTAGACACAGTAGAATGCCTATGCCCTTATCGTTTCATCAGTAATATTTAAACAGACTAGACTGTCTTCACCCAAAGTATTTCATCATAGATTCTCAAACAAAGCCGAATTATCTATGCCATGAGTATTTTATTAGAGGTACTCAGACAAAGCAAAATGCCTCCGCCATGAGCACCTGATTTCTAAGATCATGCCAAGACACTAAATCATGCATTTCATAAAAACTTAAACTCACCACTTCAAAGAATAACCAAAAACAACAATATTAGATCAAACCAAACTTAATCTTGGTGTTCTTGGTCTAATATTTTCATATCAATCCCAAGGACTCCAAAAGTCTACATATAACAGTTCTAACATGTTCATCAATCAAACACATGTGATAGCATGCTTGACTAACTTTAAAAATCACAAAACACAATAACCTAGAATCAGTTTGCATGGAAAACATGGAAACTGGACATACATCCTTTTTGACTAGAAACACGGTGACTTAATCCTTGACTTTCATAAAATAAATCTTGAAAGAATGCAACCTTATACCTCACATCCAAGTTCTAACTTGATCAAAGCATCAAATCTAGCATGTCATAGCAAATAATCCATCAAAACAAACATCAAACCTGAGCGCCTCTATTTCATGCTTAAAATCATACTCTTTCATGTTCATCAACAATCCAACAAGGACCTAAGTCATAAATATTCAAATATTCATTCTTAATCAATAGATCAATGCTTTTAAAACAAGATTAAAGATCAAAACCATAGAGTCAAGGTCCTAGGACTAAAATCACAAACTAAACCAAGCAAAACTCTGTTTGACTAATCGGTTTCAATCACTTCATAGATCATGCAAAAACCATTTTTATAAAAATCTAACATGCTTAAGATCAAACCATAACTTGTATAAAAATCATGTGAATGCTTTATAAAACCAAGATCTACACAACTTCACATCAACAAAACACAAAACTTCCAAGGTTTATCAACAAACATCCAAACTGAACCCTTCCACCATCAACACCAGCTTTCATCCAAGAAATCTCCAAGAAAAATTAACCAATACACTCCCAATTAGACTAGACTCATTACTTCACAAAATAGAAGAGGTTTGAACCAAAGAAAAACTTACAAAGGGTTGGAACAAGGAAGCAAAATCTGCCCATATTTTGTTCTCTCTAGCTCTCTTAGTTTCTCTCTTGGAAATGGAAGGAAAAAGTAAACCAAGTGCGGAGGAAATGGAAGTGGGTGGGGTGTATAGGAGGTCGCTGACTTGGCAGTTGATGGGAACCAAAGTCGGCCTAGACTTAAAGATCCTTTGCAAGTTCCAAATGGGCCAATTACAAGATCAAGGGTCAAGAAGATCAAGGAAGCAATGCACGGATTAGTGCAATCCACTAGAAATGAAGCTAGCAAGAACCCAACACTCAAGATGCGCTTGAAAGAAGGAGAATCAGTTTTGATCCACTTGATTCAAGCTGTGGAAGACATGACTTAGAGTAGGGCCTATTGTTATTGGAAACTTCCAATTTGGTTAAATGATTTATTTTATTAGTTTAGAATAAGTGGACTTGAAGACGCATGGCCCACACATCTTATTTTTAATGAACTAGCGTTTTCGAAAAGGCCTTGTATTTTGGCCAAGGGCTTATTTGGAAAGTTACTTTTCAGGAATTAGGGTTTCAATAGGTACTGTAGCGTTACTGTAGCCATAATGTAGCCGAGTATACTGTAGCACGACACTGTTCATCAGGGCATTTTGGGTAAAAATGGGCTTTATTTTGGCTAGGGTTTTAATTAGGTTTAGTTTAAATACTCCTTGTAGCCTCATTTGAAGGTTAGACAATATTGAATGTTATTTGTGAGTTGAGGTTTTTCCTCTTGTTCTTGATTGAACTCTTGAATTTTTCAAAGGTAAATCACAACCTTTGTGGCGTTCCTTGATGGAAACCAAGTTGGGCCTACTCTTAAAGATCATTTGCAAATTCCAAAGGGGCCAATTACAAGATCAAGGGTCAAGAAGATCAAGGAAGCAATGCACAGATTGGTGCAATCCACTTGGGATGAAACTAGCAAGAGCCCAACACTAAAGATGGGCTTGAAAGAAGGAGAACCAGCTTTGATCCACTTGATTCAAGCTGTGGAAGACATGACTTAGAGCTATGGCCTATTGTTATTGGAGACTTCCAATTTGGTTAAATGATTTATTTTATTAGTTTAGAATAAGTGGGTATGAAGATGCCTGGCCCACACGTCTTATTTTTAATGAACTAGGGTTTTCGAGAAGGCCTTGCATTTTGGCCAAGGGCTTAGTTGGAAAGTTACATTTTAGGAATTAGGGTTTCAAGAGGTACTGTAGCCGCGGATACTGTTGATGAGAACCCGTGGGAATGAATTCCCTTGAACTCACAATCAATTTGAAAACTCCCCAAGAAAGCCAAAAATCAAGTCAAGGATGGAGAATCTAGACCCGATGAGAACCCGTTTCAAGAACCCAGATTATATTAAAATCTAGACCCGTTGAAGAACCCGTCTCAAGAACCCAGATTACAAAGGAGGAACGCCACAAAGGTTGTGATTTACCTTTGATAAGTTTAAGAGTTCAATCAAGAACAAGAGAGAAAACTCAACTCACAAATAAAATTCAATATTGTCTAATCTCTCAAATGAGGCTACAAAGAGTTTTTAAACCCAAACCTAATCAAAACCCTAGCCAAAATAAAGCCCCTTTTACCCAAAATTACCCTTGATGAACAGTATCGGCTACAGTACCCGCGGCTACAGTAACCCCTACAATAAATTGATGAAACCCTAGTTCCTAAAATGTAACTTTCCAAATAAGCCCTTGGCCAAAATACAAAGCCTTCCCAAAAACATAGTTCATAAGAAATAAGACATGTGAGCCAAGCATCTTCAAGCCCACTTATTCTAAACTAATAAAATAAATCATTTAACCAAATTAGAAGCCTCAAATAACAATAGGCCGTATCTATAAGTCATGTCTTCCACAGCTTGAATAAAGTAGATAAAAGCTGGTTCTTCTTTTTTCAGACCCATCTTCAGTGTTGAGCTCTTGCTGGCTTCATCCTAAGTGAATTGCACCAATCCTTGCATTGCTTCCTTGATCTTGTAATTGGCCCATCTGGAACTTGCAAAGGATCTTTAAGAGTAGGCCCACCTTGGTTCCTATCAACTGTAGTGAGACACTGTTCATCAGGGCATTTTGGGTAAAAGGGGGCTTTATTTTGGCTAGGGTTTTAATTAGGTTTATTTTAAATACTCCTTGTAGCCTCATTTGAAGGTTAGACAATATTGAATTTTATTTGTGAGTTGAGTTTTCTCCTCTTGTTCTTGATTGAACTCTTGAACTTATCAAATGTAAATCACAACCTTTGTGGCGTTCCTCCTTTGTAACCTAGGTTCTTGAAACGGGTTCTTGAAACGAGTTTTTATCGGGTCTAGGTTTTCCATCCATTGACTTGAATTTGGCTTTCTTGGGGAGTTTTCAAATTGATTGTGGGTTCGAGAGATTTCATTCCCACGGGTTCATATCATTTGGTATTCAGAGCAAGGTTTCCAATCAGATCTGATTCTATCTTTTATTTCTTGCATATTTCATTCTAGGGTTTCATTGCTCTAGGATTGATTACAAAATATCTATATATATATATATATATAGTGGCTGTTGTATTTCTTCACTATCGTTAGGGTTTATGAATCTCATTGTTCTAGGGTTTGTGTTGGCTAAAATCTCTTGTTCTAAGGGCTGCCGTATAGCACTTGTGTTAGGGTTTTTGAGTTATTGTTAGGGTTTTCTCAATTGCTTATTCTTGACTGTGATCAAATCAGTTGGTGAAAAAAAAAAAAGATAGAAAAGAAAAAAAAAATTCACCCAGAAAAAAAAAATGTCCAAAAAAAAAAAAAAAAGAAGAAAACCGAAATTTCTCTTGAGCCTTATCATCAAAGGGGCTGCATACATTATTCTAGTTGGTATCTTGTCTTATAGTTACTGTTTCATTCGTATAATTTCCTTGATTCACGTGTCATTTTTTTTATTCCTTCTGGCTTACTCTTGTTCTTGTTTCTTGGACCTAATTACTAGTTGGGATAAAACATGATTGCTTTGTCTTGATTGAGTTCAATTAGTTCTTAAAGAACTTAAGTGGAAAAACTCTTGAGGTAAAAGGCAAGAGAGTGTGAGACTATTATCGGGAAAAAGCCAATTAAGAGTTAAACACGAGTGGAGTGCCATTATTCGAGTGTAAACACGTAAGTTTGTGAGGTTTTCTTTTTTGCCACTAACATTTTTTTGTGCAGCACCTTATAATGTCTCAGCGAAGTAGCGCATCACCAAGGGGAGAGAGTAGATAACTCATCCTATGTGTTGCAAGCCATGCAACAACAGTTTAAGCGGTTGAACTTTGTGTTGAGTGAAGTGAGAGATAAGATGGATCATTAAGAAGCAGCGATTAGAAATCTGCAAGGTGGAAGAGATAGGAGCCGACGTGAGCATAGAGTTGAAAATGAGTATGAGAATGAGGGAGATGGTGAGGATGAGGAAGACTTAGCATCTGAAGTGGGGTCAGGTAGACATGGAAGAGTTAGGCGTGAAAGACAACTTGAGGGGAATCTTAGGGGTAGGGATGGTGTAGATAGAGATCTTGGGAGCATCAAAATGAAAATACCACCTTTCCAAGGTAGAGCTGACCCTGAGGTTTATCTAGAGTGGGAGAAAAAACTAGAGTTGGTGTTTGATTGCCATAATTACTCTGAGGACAAGAAAGTGAAGTTGGCGGTAATTGAGTTCACTGATTATGCTATTAGTGAAAGAGAAAAGGGACAACATGATACACTTCAGTTTCTAGCACTACTTGGAAATCAAAGTGGGATAGGAATGATACAGTTGAAGCAAAAAGAAAGACCGAACCACCTAAGGGAAAAGATGAGGGAACTAGCAACAAACCCAAGGTAGAATCCCAACCATCACGGAATAGAGATATTAAATGTTTTAAGTGTTTGGGTTCAGGGCACATTCCTTCTCAATGTCCAAATAGGAGGGTGATGATTATGCGTGATAATGGGGAGGTGATGACTGAGAGTGAGGATGATAGTGATGAGGTGCCCGAGTTGGTTGATGCTAGTGATGATGAAGGAGTGGTATACCCCGTGACCGGTGAGTCTCTTGTTGCCAGGCGTGCTCTTAATGCACACATTAAGGTAGATGATATAGAGCAACAGAGAGAGAACATTTTCCATACTAGATGCCATGTCAACAATAAGGTATGTAGTATGATCATTGATGGGGGGAGTTGTACTAATGTGGCTAGCACTACTTTGGTTGAGAAATTGAATTTACCAACCTTAAAACACTCTAGACCATACAAATTGTAGTGGTTGAATGATTGTGGGGAGGTTAGGGTGGACAAACAAGTGTTATTTACTTTTTCTATTGGAAAGTATCAGGATGAGGTGCTTTGTGATGTTGTGCCTATGCATGCTGGCCATATTTTGTTGGGGAGGCCGTGGCAGTATGATATGAGGGTGACACATAATGGGTTCAAGAACATGTACAGTTTTGAAAAGGAGGGCAAAACAATCAAGCTTGCTCCTTTAACTCCAAGCCAGGTCTATGAGGACCAACTGAAATTGAAAAGTGAGGTTACTCAAAAAACAAAGAGTGAAAATGAGAGTGATCAAAAGAGAAAGAGTGAAAATGAATGATGGGAACCAAGGTGGGCCTAGTCTTAAAGATCATTTGCAAATTTCAGATGGGCCAATTACAAGATCAAGGGCCAAGAAGATCAAGGAAGCAATGCACGGATTCGTGCAATCCACTTGGGATGAAGCTAGCAAGAGCCCAACACTCAAGATGAGCTTGAAAGAAGAAGAACCAGCTTTGATCCACTTGATTCGAGCTGTGGAAGACATGATTTAGAGATAGGGCCTATTGTTATTGGAGAATTCAAATTTGGTTAAATGATTTATTTTATTAGTTTAGAATAAGTGGGCTTGAAGTTGCCTGACCCACACGTCTTATTTTCAATGAACTAGGATTTTCAAGAAAGCCTTGTATTTTGGCCAAGGGCTTATTTGGAAAGTTACTTTTTAGGAATTAGGGTTTTAAGAGGTACTGTAGCGTTACTGTAGCCATACTGTAGCCGCGGGTACTGTAGCACGACACTGTTCATCAGAGCATTTTGGGTAAAAAGGGGCTTTATTTTGGCTAGGGTTTTAATTAGGTTTAGTTTAAATACTCCTTGTAGCCTCATTTGAAGGTTAGACAATATTGAATTTTATTTGTGAGTTGAGTTTTCTCCTCTTGTTCTTGATTGAACTCTTGAACTTATCAAAGGTAAATCACAACCTTTGTGGCGTTCCTCCTTTGTAATCTGGGTTCTTGAAACGGGTTCTCATCGGGTCTAGATTCTCCATCCTTGACTTGATTTTTGGCTTTCTTGGGGAGTTTTCAAATTGATTGTGGGTTCAAGGGAATTCATTCCCGCGGGTTCGTTTCATTTGGTATTCAGAGCAAGGTTTCCAATCAGGTCTGATTCTATGTTTTAATTTCTTGCATCCTTAAATTTAATTCTAGGGCTACATTGTCCTAGAGTTGCGAAAAAAAAAAATTGCAGAAACGAAAAGTGGGCTGCCAAAATTCTAAGGGTTTTGGGTTTGGCTGAAATTTGCATCACCTAGGGTTTCAAAATTCTAGGGTTTAATGCATATCTGAGTTTGTCAATTGCTTGGAATGTCGTTCCATTGATTCTCTTCTATTTCGTTGTCAATTCTTGTGTGCTTCAATTCAATTGCTTGATTTTTACAATTGAGTATTTTTGTTTGTGATTGGATTAGAAAAAAAGAAAAGAAAGGAAAGGAAAAGAAAAGAAGAGAAAAGAAAAGAAAAGAAAGGAAAGGAAAGGAAAAGAAAAGAAAAGAAAATTCGAAAAAAAAAAAGAAGAAGAGGAAGAAGAAGGAGAAGAAGATAAGGAGATGTAGCATATTTAAAGGTTGCTACATAGTGACAATAAAGACAAAGAAAAGCATTTGTTGATTGAGTTTTGTCCTCAAAGGGGCTGAATACATATTTATAGTTGGTATCTTCTTCTATAATTACTCTTTCCCTCATATAAATTCCTTGAGTCCCGTGTCATTTTATTCCTTCCTTGTTTCTTGTTTCTTGGATCTATATTACTGGTTAGAATAATACAAGGTTGTATTGTCTTGATTTAGTTCAACTAGTTCTTAAAGAACTTGAGCGGGAAAACTATTGAAGTAAAAGGCAAGAGAGTGTGAGACTATTATCGGGGAAAAGCCAATTAGGAGTGAAACACGAGTGGAATGCCATTATTCGAGCGTAAACACGTAAGGGAGTGTGTGAGGTTTTTCCACTAACATTTATTTGTGCAGCACTTTACAATGTCTCATCGGAGTGGCTCTTCACCAAAGGGGATGGTAGATAACTCATGATTTGTGTTGCAATCCATGCAACAACAGTTTGAGCGGTTGAACTTGGTGTTAGGTGAAGTGAGGGATAGGATGGATCATCAAGAAGTGGTAATTAGAAATTTACAAGGCAGGAGAGATAGGAGGAGGAGTGAACCTTGTATTGAATATAACTGTAAGAATGAAGAGTATAGTGAGTCTCTTGTTGCCAGGCATGCTCTCAATATACAAATTAAGATGGATGATACAGAGAAGCAGAGCGAAAACATTTTTCATACTAGATGCCACATCAACAACAAGGTATGTAGTATGATCATTGATTTACGGAGTTATATTAATTTGGCTAGCACTACTTTAGTTGAGAAATTGAATTTACCTACCTTAAAACACCCTAGACCATACATGTTGCAGTGGTCGAGTGATTGTGGGGAGGTTAGGGTCAATAAGCAAGTGCTAGTTATTTTTTCAGTTGGAAAATACCAGGATATGGTCCTTTGTGATGTAGTGCCTATGCATGCTGGTCATATTTTGTTGGGGAAGCCATGGGAGTATGATAGGAAGGTGATCCATGATGGGTTAAGGAACATGTACAGTTTTGAAAATGATAGAAAAACAATCAAACTTGCTCCTTTAACTCCAACACAAGTCCATGGGGACCATTTGAAACTGAAAAGTGAGGTTGCTCAAAAAAGAAAGAGTGAAAATGAGTGTGATCAAAAAAGAAAAAGTGAAAAGGAGATTGAGCTAAAAAGCAAGAGTGAAAGTGAGATTGAGAAAAAAAGAAATAGTGAGGCCGAAAACGAGAGAGAGAGTAAAATGAGAGAGATAAAAGATGAGGGTGAGGTTGAAACCTCAAGAGAAAGAGAGAATAAGTTGAAAAACAGTTGTCAGGTCGAGAGTTTAAAACAAAATGAAGGAAAAGAGAGTGACAGAAAAAAAAAAGAGTGAAAAGCAAAAAGAGAGTGAAAAAGAAAAGAATTGTGGAAAGAAAAGAGAGGGTGAAGAAAGTGAGAGAAAAACAAAAAGAAAAGTGAGCTTTTATGCTAAGGCGAGTCTTAATACTAACGAACTTGACGTATCTTTGCCTAGTGTTATTGTCTTTTTGTTGCAGGGATATGAGGTCATGTTTCTTAGAGGTGTGTTTAGTGGATTGCCACCTATTAGGGAGATAGAGTACTACATTGATTTTGTGCCAGGTGGGACAATTCCTAACAGACCTTTCTTTGAAGAACATGTGTCGTTTTCACACTTGAATGGACAAGGTAAGTCGTTGACTATAATGCATGCTAAGCGGGAGGACTGTGTTGAGACTTTTCCTCATGTATTCAAATACGTCCTTATCTTCATTTTAGATGTAAAATTGTTGAGACTTGAATATAATAAGGAATTGCATGCTAATGATAATGACTTTGCTAGTGTGTATAGAACATGTGAAAAAGCATCGTTTGGTAAATTCTATAAATTAGATTGGTACTTGTTTAGAGAGAATAGATTTTGTGTGCCAACTAGTTTTATGCTTAAGTTGCTTGTGTGTGATAGACATGGTGGTTTGTTGGGTAACTTTAGCGTAAGGAAGACTTTCAATATGTTGCATGAACGTTTGTGGGAGTATCATTTGCCATTCGCTGATGTATTGCATGAACGTTTGTGGAAGTATCATTTGTCATTCATTAACGTGTTGCATGAACATTTGTGGAAATATTACTTGCCATTCATTAAGTTTGCATATAATTGGAGTGGTGTAAGAAAAACCTCAGGTGTGTTTCATGAACGTTTGTGGGAGTATCATTTGCCATTCATTGAATTGCTACATAGACATTTGCGGGAGTATCATTTGCCCTTATTAGAGTGTGCATATAAAACCTTGCATACTACTATTTCTTCTTCTCCATTTGAGGTTGTTTATGGCTTTAATCCACTTATTCATTTACCTTTGATGGCTTTGCTTATTGATGACAGGAGTAGCTTGGACGAACATTTTCAATTTCTTGAGAAAATTAATGAAAATACACGTGAAGTAGATCTTTCAAGTAAGTATCAAGTTTTTGCTATTTTCAATGTTACTAACATTTTCCCTTTTGATCCAGGTGGAGATTCGAGGTCGAATCCTTTTGAGGAGAGGGGGAATGATGGGAACCAAGGTGGGCCTAGTCTTAAAGATCATTTGCAAATTCCAGATGGGCTAATTACAAGATCAAGGGCCAAGAAGATCAAGGAAGCAATGCACGGATTCGTGCAATCCACTTGGGATGAAGCTAGCAAGAGCTCAACACTCAAGATGAGCTTGAAAGAAGGAGAACCAGCTTTGATCCACTTGATTCGAGCTGTGGAAGACATGATTTAGAGATAGGGCCAATTGTTATTGGAGACTTCAAATTTGGTTCAATGATTTATTTTATTAGTTTAGAATAAGTGGGCTTGAAGATGCCTGACCCACACGTCTTATTTTCAATGAACTGGGGTTTTCAAGAAGGCCTTGTATTTTGGCCAAGGGCTTATTTGGAAAGTTACTTTTTAGGAATTAGGGTTTTAAGAGGTACTGTAGCGTTACTGTAGCCGCGGGTACTGTAGCACGACACTGTTCATCAGGGCATTTTGGGTAAAAAGGGGCTTTATTTTGGCTAGGGTTTTAATTAGGTTTAGTTTAAATACTCCTTGTAGCCTCATTTGAAGGTTAGACAATATTGAATTTTATTTGTGAGTTGAGTTTTCTCCTCTTGTTCTTGATTGAACTCTTGAACTTATCTAAGGTAAATCACAACCTTTGTGGCGTTCCTCCTTTGTAATCTGGGTTCTTGAGACGGGTTCTTCAACGGGTCTAGATTTTAATATAATCTAGGTTCTTGAAACGGATTCTCATCGGGTCTAGATTCTCCATCCTTGACTTGATTTTTGGCTTTCTTGGGGAGTTTTCAAATTGATTGTGGGTTCAAGGGAATTCATTCCCGCGGGTTCATATCAATGAGAGTGATAAATAAAGAAAGAGTGAAAAAGTGATTGAGCATAAAAGAAAGAGTGAGAGTGCAAATGAGCATAAAAGAAAGAGTAAAAAAGAAAGTAGAGAGGTGGCTGAGAATAAAGAAAAAATAGTGGAGCCACGAGAGAAAAAAGAAAGAGAGTCTGCAGAGAAAAAAGGAAAGACAAAAGTGAGTTTCTATGCAATAGAGAGTGAGGTTAAGAGGGCTTTCTTCGCAGATCGCCCTATAATTTTTCTTGTCTATAAAGAGTCCTATCTTACTCTTGATGAAACTAACCAGTCTCTTCCTAGTTTGGCTGTTTCTTTGTTGAAGGAGTTTGAGGATGTCTTTCCGGAGGATATGCCAAATGAGTTGCCACCCATTAGAGGCATTGAGCACCAGATTGATTTTGTTCCCGGGACTGCTATTCCAAACCTACCAACCTATAGGAGTAATCGAGAGTAGACAAAGGAGCTTCAAAGGCAAGTTGAGGATTTAATGGGCAAGGGGTACGTGAGGGAGAGCATGAGCCCTTGTGCAGTACCAGTGCTACTAGTACCAAAGAAGGATGGGACGTGGAGGATGTGAGTTGATTGCAGGGCGGTCAACAATATCACGGTAAAGTATAGCCATCCCATTCCTAGATTGGATTATATGCTTGATGAATTGCATGGCTCATGTATTTTCAGTAAAATTGATCTTAAAAGTAGGTACCATCAAATTATAATGAAAGAGGGTGATGAATGGAAAACTGCTTTTAAGACTAAGTATGGGCTTTATGAACGGTTGGTTATGCCATTTGGACTTACAAATGCTCCAAGTACTTTCATGAGATTAATAAACCATGTCCTACGTGCATTCATAGGCAAGTTTGTGGTTGTGTACTTTGATGATATCTTAGTGCACAACAAGGACTTAAATGAACATATTGAGCATTTGAGATATGTGTTTGATGTGTTGAGATGTGAAAAGTTGTATGCTAATTTCAAGAAATGTGCCTTTTGCATAGAAAAAGTTATTTTTCTTCGTTATGTTGTTAGTACAAAAGGTTTTGAGGTGGATGAAGAGAAAGTCAAGGCCATCAAGGAACGACCAACGCCAAAAAGCATCACTGAGGTAAGAAGCTTTCATGGCTTAGCTAGCTTTTATCGGCGTTTTGTTAAAGACTTTAGCACTATTGCTGCACCACTCACTGAGGAAATTAAAAAGAATGTTGGATTTCATTGGGGGGCTAATCAAGAGAATGCTTTTGCCACTATTAAAGAAAGGTTGTGCTCTTCACCTTTGTTAGCATTACCTGATTTTAACAAAGCTTTTGAGATTGAATGTGATGCCTCAGGAATAGGAATTGAAGCCGTTTTGATGCAGGATATGCGACCCATAGCCTTCTTCAGTGAAAAGCTAAGTGGGGCATCCCTGAAGTACCCTACTTATGACAAAGAGCTTTATGCTTTTGTTCGTGCATTAGAGACTTGGCAGCATTACCTATGGCCAAGGGAATTTGTGATCCACACCTATCATGAATCATTGAAGCATCTCAAAGGTCAAAGTAAGTTGAATAAAAGGCATACTAGATGGATGGAATACATTGAGACTTTTCCCTATGTCATCCGTTACAAGCAAGGTAAGGAGAACATTGTTGCTGATACTCTATCTCGGAGGTATGTACTTCTTACTTCTATAAGTGCTAAAATGCTTGGGTTTGAATATATGAAAGAAATGTATGCCAATGACGCTGACTTTTCTGATGTGTATATGGCATGTGATAAAGCGGCATTTGGTAAGTTTTACAAGCATGATGGTTATTTATTTAAGGAAAGCAAACTTTGTGTGCCAAGTTGTTCTATGCGTGAGTTATTGGTGCGTGAGGCACATGGTGGGGGATTAATGGGACACTTTGGTGTCAAGAAAACTTTGGATATTTTGCATGAACATTTCTTTTGGCCTAAGATGAATAGAGATGTTAATCGTATTTGTGGAAGGTGCATTACATGTAGAAAGGCCAAATCTAAGGTTTTGCTACATGGGTTATATACACCCTTACCCGTTCCTAGTGAGCCATGAGTAGACATATCTATGGACTTTGTTTTGGGGCTGCCTAGGACAAAAAGGGGTAGAGATTCTATTTTTGTGGTTGTGGATAGATTTAGTAAGATGGCACATTTCATTCCATGCCATAAAACAGATAATGACACAAACATAGCTGACTTATTTTTTAGAGAGATAGTGCGACTCCATGGTTTACCTAGGAGTATTGTTTCTGATAGGGATGGTAAATTCCTTAGCTACTTTTGGAAGGTGTTGTGGGGGAAATTGGGTACTAAGCTCTTATTTTCCACTACTTGTCATCCACAGACTGATGGTCAGACTGAAGTAGTTACTAGGACTTTAACTAAGTTTTTACGCACTGTTGTTCAGAAGAATTTAAAAACTTGGGAGGATTGCCTACCATTTATAGAGTTTGCATATAATAGGACCATGCATACTACTACTTCATATTCTCCTTTCGAAATTGTTTATGGATTTCATCCGCTTACTTCTTTGGATTTGATGCCTTTACCTGTTGATGGCAGGAGTAGCTTGGATGGACAAAAGAAGGCGGAGTTGGTGAAGTCACTTCATGAGAGGGTACAACTTCAAATTGTCCCAAAGAATGAAAGGGTTGCTTCCCAAGCCAATAAAGGGCGAAGGCGTGTCATCTTTGAATCGGAAGATTGGGTTTGGGTTCACATGCGTAAAGAAAGATTCCCAGCCTAAAGAAGGACGAAGTTGCATCCTCGAGGAGATGGTCCTTTCCTAGTTCTTGAGAAAATTAATGACAACGCATATAAAGTGGATCTTCCAGGTGAGTATAATGTTTCTGCTACTTTCAATGTTTCTGATCTTTCTCCTTTTGATGTAAGTGAAGATTCGAGGTTGAATCCTTTTGAGGAGAGGGGGAATGATGGAAACCAAGTTGGGCCTACTCTTAAAGATCATTTGCAAATTTCAGATAGGTCAAATACAAGATCAAGGGCTAAGAAGATCAATGAAGCAATGCACGGATTGGTGCAATCCACTTGGGATGAAGCTAGCAAGAGCCCAATACTCAAGATGGGCTTGAAAGAAGGAGAACCAGCTTTGATCCACTTGATTCAAGCAGTGGAAGACATGACTTAGAGATAGGACCTATTGTTATTGGAGACTTCTAATTTGGTTAAATGATTTATTTTATTAGTTTAGAATAAGTGGGCTTGAAGATACCTGGCCCACACGTCTTATTTTTAATGAACTAGGGTTTTCGAGAAGGCCTTGTATTTTGGCCAAGTGCTTATTTGGAAATTTACTTTTTAAGAATTAGGGTTTCAAGATGTACTGTAGCGTTACTGTAGCCGTACTGTAGCCGCGGGTACTATAGCGAGATTGGTCAACTTGAGAATAATTGATGCGCTTTGGGCCTACCGTACAACTTTCAAAACTCCCTTAGGCATGTTACCTTATAGGCTTGTTTTTGGAAAGCCTTGCCACTTACCTGTGGAGCTCGAGCATCGAGCTTATTGAGCCATCAATCATTTAATTTTGACATGGGAGAAGCAGGTAAGTTTAGAAAATTTTAGTTGATCGAGTTAGAGGAGTTGATAAAGGATGCTTATGAGAACTCTAGAATCTATATGGCTAAAATGAAAGCGTTTCATGATAAAAAATATTTTGACAAAAACGTTTAAGCCTAATGATCGAGTGTTCTTATATGATTCTAGACTCCATAAGCACCCAGGAAAATTTTGGTCTAGGTGGACTGGCCCTTTTGTTTTGAAAAATATTTTTGCAAATGGGGCGGTAGAAATAAATGATTCTAAGAATGGTCAGATCTTTAAAGTAAATGCTCAACGCCTTAAAATATTAATTGATAGACAAGTTCCGTAAGTGGAAGACATTCCACTTGTGGATCCAATCTATCAACCTTGATCACACCACGCAGGTATGTTTTTCTTTATTTGTTTTGTTTGTTTTTTTTTTATTTTTTTCTCTTATTTTCTTTCTTTTCCTTTTTGTTTGCTGTTGTTTTCTTTATTTTTGTTTGCAGGTTAGTTTCATTTTGTCATTTCAGGTTACCATCTTTGGTGCTTAGCGAGCTACTCACATCACTCATCAGGTGTATTCTACCCTTTTTAGTTATTCTCCAGTCAAATTTGATTCTTAAACATTGAGGACAATGGTTCATTAAAGTTGGGAGGTGGTGGTGCAAATTCAGTATTGAAAATGCTTGTTGGAACTCTGTAGCATATTTTCATGTGTTAATTTTTTTTTTAATTTTGCATCACACGTCATCTTTTTCACATGTGTACTCATTCTCATTCATAGCCATTTTTATGAATTCACCAAACCCACCATAATCATTTTTACTGAGGCATTCACAGAACCTCTAATGCACTCATCCAAGATTTGTGGTAAGATGGTGGTTTGACACATGTAGCTAGAGAACTTTTTTGCTTAAGTATTTATGTGAGTTTTGGAGATGATTGAGAGCCTACAAATGCAGTAAATTGTGATAAGTGTTTATTGATCTGTTGAATTGGGCACTTCTTGTGAGAATATCATTTCATGGTTTGTGGTAAGATAGTGGATATACTTGGGATATGACGAACGTCAACTTAGGATCAACGTTTGAGCCTTTCAAGATAAACCTTTCCATCATAGACTCCTAGTAGCCGACTTTGAGACAATAAACACATGTAACTTTTTCTTTTAATATGCCCACATTATCCTTACTTCTCCACATTGGAGTATATAACCTACACACTTATTTTCCCTACCCTTGTTACTTTCAAGTGTGTATTAGATGTGAAATTCTTATTTTTTTGCACGAAATAAAATAAAAAAAAGGAGAGAGAAAGAAAATAGAAGAACATGAGTTATAAGGTGTTCAAGTGAGTGAGCTCCAAAGGCAAAAATACCAAGGCTGAGTAGAAATAGCAAAATACCAGGGTGATATAATTGTTCACCAAATTATAAAAAAAATGAAAAAAGAAAAGAAAAGGAAAAAGAGGCATTATTCGATGATCTGAAAAGTTGGAGAGTACATCAAGTGAGAAGTGTGGTCTATTGAGATATTTAATAAGATGCCCTTTGTATGTACTTGGAAGATTTTGAATCCTTTTTCATTTTTTTTCATATAGCCCCGAACCTAAGCCACGTTACAACCTTTTGTGTTGACCGTTCTGATCCTAAGTAAGCTTTTGGAAAGAATGGTTGAATTCTCATTTGTTAGTATTTCTATCATAAGATCAATGCTTGCTTGTTGCTCGTTCATAATTACCTAAATCTCTATGTGATTGTTTGTACACCATTTGTCAACTCCATAGAGAGAGCCCTTACACGAAACACTATTATACCCGTGAGTTATGGAGTTGAACCTTTTGCTAGAGACGTTATTGATGTTGCATGTGTCAAGGTTAGTGGTAAGATGGTTATAGCTTGGAAAACACACACACACTCTGTGAATTGCTATAAGTGGATTGATCTTGATGGGTTATTGGATTCCTTAGTTTGTTTTTGATATGTGAATCTGAAAAATGTGAATAGGTGGCCTATTTTAGTGATTCTCATCTCTTTAGCATAGAAATTGCTAGGGACTAGCAATAAGCAAGTTGGGGGTGTGATGAGTGTACGAAAGTGCACTCTAAATACACTATTATTGGACTAAAATGCTAAAATGTAAATAGAAATCATTGAAATTAATATGTATTCTTGAATTGAGTTTCTATTTACTTTGGGATACTCCTAAGTAGATTTTTATGTTTAATTTCAGAGTCTATAAAAGAGCAAATACAAACCCATTCAAATTCAAAGGACTTTCAAGTGGGCTAACCGTTGGAACAACCTAAGAACTTTCAACGAATGTAGGACTCTTCAAATAAGGATAATGATGGATTTTGAGAGTAATTCGGATCAGAGTCCAAAATCCGCTAGGAGACAGAATGGATACACTTTAGTATTTTTACCATAACTTTCCGCTCAAATATTAGATTGATGCGATTCTTGATTCGTTGAAAAGCTATCTTAAAGGACTACAAAACTGTCTCTAATAAGGATTTTCAAATTCGAAATCTTGAAGTACGTACGTGTCTACCAAGTTGAGTCCTAAAATTTAGGCAATTTTGTGTGCGGGAATATGAAGACATTAAGGTTTCTTTCCTACCCTATTTAAGATATCATTAGCACGAAATTGGGGACTTTTCAGAAGAGGGGAGACGCAGTTTGAAGGAGGAAGATCTGAAATTAATTTCCATGGCCACCGTTTGCTCTATTTTTCTCTTGAGATTTTTGCTGTCTATTATATTTATGGGTAACTAAATTCTCAAGTAGGGCTAGGGATGAACTTGCACATTAGATGGTATTTTTAATTTATTCTTGATTTATGTATTTGATTTTAAATTACTAAAACTCTTTGCTTTTATCATTCTCAATTTATCGTTAATGTTTTCTTCTCCGAATAATCATAGAATTTATTCTGTTTATAGATTCAATCATGCTTTTTCTATTGAATGGATTGACTCTTTGATTATGTTTGGATCAATTATTTTTCTATATTGATTTAATTCTTTGCTGCAATATCGCTTCCTAAGTATATTGTTCTCGTTGGATTTTCTCAATAGTGATAATAATTTACTTATTTTAAAAGTGGTGAATGATTTTTCAAGGGGTTACATTTAGTTTAATCTTAGTTTATAAATCTATACCTTCCGATTGGGAATATTAGGAATTGAGTTTCCAATTGAGTTATTCACTGAATTAAGAATAATTAAAATACCATATTTGTGCAAGGGATTCCTGACGCTTTACTGTTTGTCAAACTTGTGTACTTTTTTCGTTAGTCACTTTGCTTCACTTTAATTTGCGTTTAAAATTAATCTTTATGCTGTGCTACAACTACCGCATTATTCTTTGGGCATAATCAGTTCTTTCAATCTTGAGATCTAAAAGTGTATGCTCTAATGATTTAGATCGGCACATGCACATCTAATTCTTGAAAAGAAAAAAAAATAAAACTGAGATCAAATTTAAAATTATTATTTTTTAAATAAATAAAATAAAATAAAATCCAAAGTAGTAAAAATCTAGCTGGTATCAATATCAAATACAAAAAACTATTCCCCGGCAACAGTGCCAAAAACTTATTCGCATAAAAATATATCTGCAAGTGCACAAAATCATAACAAGTAGTAAAGTATTTTAAAGAAAATGGTTATCGAACTCACAGGGAATAATTATGCTATTGAGTATTCAAATTAACTAAATTAATTACTATTTGAAAAATCATATTTTGAAGAATGGTTTATCTAAATTAAACTGAAGTAAAGAACATTAAAATTAAGATTTTAAAAATAATAGAAATAGATCTAGAACATTTGACTTCACCTAACAAATTCCACACAATTTATTTTTGCTTGTTATAAAATCTCAATTATCTCAAGTTGATAATAAAAATTCCTTAACTATTCAATATTTTCTCTCGAATAATATCAAAAATATCTCCAACCAAGAACTTCATATCTCAATGTGAATTTAATTAATTGGACACTCATTAAGTTCTTTGGATTTTTCTTGAAAATCACACTAGTCGCGGTAAAGTATATTTGCTTTCGCTCAACTTATGGTGTTTAATCCTAGAATTGTAATCACAAATCACCTTTCGGTCTCATTGCAATCCGAAAGATCGAACAATAGTTAGTTAGAAAATTGTAAGTATTAAGAACAAGGAATAAACATTCAATCATGGAAATATTGAAAATAAAATAACTTTGAATATAATTTGTGTGTTCAATGCTAGGCTACATCAAAGTTCTAGAAAATAAAATTAGTTCATAATGAAATTAAAAAGAAAATGAATAAAATTAGTGTTCTTCGTTGAAGCCAGTTGATGAAGCATGCGGCTCTCGCCTCTACTCCCCCAGATCTGCCTCCTTGAAATAAACTCAAATAATAACTCTGAACAATCAAAACCTAAACTCAGACTCACTAAAACTCAAAACTAAAAACTCAAAAACCAAAGACCCCATATTCATCCCACAATACGGGATTAAATAGATGTCAAAACTCAAATCCAGAAATAAAATAAATGCCGCTAAAATTTTGGAAAATAGTTTCTAAAGGTAGATGTTAACATCAAAGGAAATTATACCCAGAATATCAGAATTATCTAAAATGGAAGATTCAGTGATATGCGGCTTGATTTGCAGAGTTCGGGAGGATTTAGTCACCAATAGATTGATTGCAAAACTCAGAAGGGCAGGGGTGAGTAGATGTCATATGCGCTGAATATAACTGGCGAGCATGGAGGTCACAAATGAATGGGTGTGGAGGTTACAAAAGAACGGGCCTCTCCTATCCTACTGAGTGCAAAGACTCCCAACCGGGATGAAAGACTCCTCTCCTTTTTTCTAGTTGTTACCCATGATGTGGTTTAGGTTGGCCTTTTAAGTTGGTCGTTTAGACTAGTAGCCAATCTAACCGCCTAGAGCCTCATCGCCAAGTCTTCGCACCTTCTGGTTGTGCCTTTTGGTCGTGAGTCTCCTCGCCTACCGAGAGATAAGTCTTATCGCCTTTGGGTGAGAAAGATCTCTTTGCTGTCTATAGGACAAGTCTTTTAGCCCAAATCTCATCAACTCTCTTCAGATCTCGCTATCTCTCATTGGTCTGGATTTGTAATCTCTTCTTTTATACCAAAATGCTCTCCTTGTGCACTAAATCTCCTCATTCCTTCAAATCCAAGAAAATAAATAAAAAATATGTAGAAATAAAATAAAATCAACAGTAGGGAAAATGATATTTTTCATGAATAAAAGAGTAATAAAAATCACATAAAAATAACACTTATCATAAACCTAGAGAATTTCATACTAGTTTAGACATTCCAGCGTGAACAAAAGAGTTCCACTAGGATATTACCCTATCCTAGCACTTAGGGTCGTGATAAACATAAACATACTTGACTTGACATGGAAAACTATTTTTGAGACACTCTGTACTTAAGACATGACTTGACATGAAACAAAAGGACAGATGATGATGGGAACCAAGGTGGGCCTAGTCTTAATGATCATTTGCAAATTCCAGATGGGCCAATTACAAGATCAAGGACCAAGAAGATCAAGGAAGCAATGCACGGATTGGTGCAATCCACTTGGGATGAAGCTAGCAAGAGCCCAACACTCAAGATGGGCTGGAAAGAAGGAGAACCAGCTTTGATCCACTTGATTCAAGCTGTGGAAGACATGGCTTAGAGATAGGGCCTATTGTTATTTGAGACTTCAAATTTGGTTAAATGATTTATTTTATTAGTTTAGAATAAGTGGGCTTGAAGATGTCTGGCCCACACGTCTTATTTTCAATGAACTAGAGTTTTCAAGAAGGCCTTGTATTTTGGCCAAGGGCTTACTTGGAAAGTTACTTTTAGGAATTAGGGTTTTAAGAGGTACTGTAGCGTTACTGTAGCCGTACTGTAGCCGCGGTACTGTAGCGTGACACTGTTCATCAGGGGCATTTTGGGTAAAAGGGGGCTTTATTTTGGCTAGGGTTTTAATTAGGTTTAGTTTAAATACTTCTTGTAGCCTCATTTGAAGATCAGACAATATTGAATTTTATTTGTGAGTTGAGTTTTCTCCTCTTGTTCTTGATTGAACTCTTGAACTTATCAAAGGTAAATCACAACCTTTGTGGCGTTCCTTCTTTGTAATCTGGGTTCTTGAGACGGGTTCTTCAACGGGTCTAGATTTTAATATAATCTAGGTTCTTGAAACGGGTTCTCATCGGGTCTAGATTCTCCATCCTTGACTTGATTTTTGGCTTTCTTGGGGAGTTTTCAAATTGATTGTGGGTTCAAGGGAATTCATTCCCACGGGTTCATATCAGATGACCTGACATAACGTAACGTGAAATGAATGACATGGCTTAACTTGAAATAGACAAACATTTCATGACATGGCATAACAAATAAATATTTTGTGACATGATAAAGTGTGTAACAGATAAATATTTTGTGACAAAATAAAATGTATAATAGATAAGCATTTTGTGACATTATAAAATGCGTAATAAATAAACATTTTGTGATAGAATAAAATGTGTAACAAATAAATATGTAGTGAAGGATTAAAATGTGCAAAATATAAGAAACTGTAAGTAAAGATTTCTAAATGTCAAAAAATTCTCACTAATATTTTAAAAACATAAAAATACTGACTTAGAGTATAATTACCATTTTACCCCTTTATATGTGAGGAAATGACTATTTTATCCCTAACTTAAGGATTTCACATCCTAACTCTAAAACTCACCAAAATATATATTCCTCATGTAAGTTTTGTCCTAAATCTAAATATCTAATTAAAAATATTTAAAACACATCACAACTAGGTCAATCATGCCTAAACCGAAACATACATAGGCGAAATCTCTTGATTTTTATTGCAATCCTATCACACCTCATTTCTCATGCTAAAACAAATATTACAACATACAAAAAATCATATCCTATGTTCAAATAGTATAATAGAAAAGCCAACAAAACACACATCACAAAAATCACAAATCTCTTGAATTCAAAACTTCAAGTTTTTAACGTTAAGCACAACCTTTAGTTCTCAAAGTTTTATCTCTTTCCAAAACAACTCCAAGAACTCTGAAAGTTAAATAATGTACTCTCCATACATTCATAACATATTCCTAATAACTATCATGCCTTGAATCATCAAGCCAAAACCACAAAAGTCACGAAATCCAATTTAAAACGAATTGGCTATCACACTTTCACCAAACCTAAAATCTTTGTGGTTTGGTTTTGATCAAACCATTAGATCTGAAACATTTCATGAAATAAATCACTAATGAACAACATCATATGGTTAATGATCAAGTTCTAAAATAGATCTAAGCATCAAACCTCTAAGATCACATGGCAGAATGTGCATCAAAACATAGATTTATCCAGAAACCTCAAATATAAGACCCATCCAAACTTTTCCATGTATAAAAGTTCATATCCATAAAACCAACACCATAAATCCACAAAATAACATCCTATCATGTAAATCAAAGTCTTAGGAACATCATATGTAAATAATAAAGCCATTGGAGTATGCTTTCACAACCAAAGATTCAAGCTTAGTCAATATAGAATCTGTTTTCAACCTTGCAGTTATCAACATTAGTGGAGAGTGATTTGAAAGCAAGCCTATGGAGTGTTTAGAGATCCATTATTTATTTACTTATTTGCATAAAACTATCCGGGGAGCTAATGATGAGTATGCATGAATGTAGAGATGGATAATGCAGTGAAATTGAGTTTTGAATTAACTTTTGGGACTTGATTGATCATGAACGATTCCTTTGAATTGAAGACTTTACGCAATCTTTGAGGCAATAAATTTTATGAATCAAACCAATACTTGTTTTAATTGTCTTTCTTTCCTTCTTTGATCGAGGGCGAGCAAAGCTTAAGTTTTGGGGTATTTGATAAGTGTTATTTTTATGTAATTTTTATTACTCTTTTATTTATAATTAGTATAATTTTTCCTTCAATACTATTGATTTTATTTTATTTCTATATATTTTTCTTTATTTTCTTGGATTTAAAGGAATAAGAAGATTTAGTGCAAAATGAGAACATTTTGGTACAAAAAAAGAGACTAGCATCAATATATTTTACCTTCTAGGAGAGAAGACTTGGCGCAACACTCTCGATGACTAGATTGGGTGACCAGTCTAAACGACCAACTTAAGCAACCAACCTAAACGACATCATGGGCAACAACTAGAAAATGCGAGCAGCTTTACCGCTCGGTAGGCTGGGGAAAGGGGTTTATCATCTCGATCGGGAGTCTTTCCTGATATGAACCCGTGGGAATGAATTCCCTTGAACCCACAATCAATATGAAAACTCCCCAAGAAAGCCAAAAAATCAAGTCAAGGATGGAGAATCTAGACCCGATGAGAACCCGTTTCAAGAACCTAGATTATATTAAAATCTAGACCCGTTGAAGAACCCGTCTCAAGAACCCAGATTACAAAGGAGGAACGCCACAAAGGTTGTGATTTACCTTTGATAAGTTCAAGAGTTCAATCAAGAACAAGAGGAGAAAACTCAACTCACAAATAAAATTCAATATTGTCTAATCTCTCAAATGAGGCTACAAAGAGTTTTTAAACCCAAACCTAATAAAAACCCTAGCCAAAATAAAGCCCCTTTTATCCAAAATAACCCTTGATGAACAGTACCAGCTACAGTACCCGCGGCTACAATAACCCCAACAATAAATTGATGAAACCCTAGTTCTTAAAAAGTAACTTTCCAAATAAGCCCTTGGCCAAAATACAAGGCCTTCTTGAAAATCCTAGTTCATTAAAAATAAGACGTGTGGGCCAGGCATCTTCAAGCCCACTTATTATAAACTAATAAAATAAATCATTTAATCAAATTGGAAGTTTCCAATAACAATAGGCCCTATCTCTAAGTCATGTCTTCCACAGCTTGAATCAAGTGGATCAAAGCTGGTTCTCCTTCTTTCAAGCCTATCTTGAGTGTTGGGCTCTTGCTAGCTTCATCCCAAGTGGATTGCACCAATCCTTGCATTACTTCCTTGATCTTCTTGGCCCTTGATCTTGTAATTGGCCCATCTGGAACTTGCAAAGGATCTTTAAGAGTAGGCCTACCTTGGTTCCTATCATTCCCCCTCTCCTCAAAAGGATTCGACCTCGAATCTTCACCTACATCAAAAGGAGAAAGATCAGAAACATTGAAAGTTGCAGAAACTTTATACTCACCTGGAAGATCCACTTTATATGCATTGTCATTAATTTTCTCAAGAATTTGGAAAGGTCCATCTCCTCGAGGATGTAACTTAGTCCTTCTATGGGCTGGGAATCTTTCTTTGCGCATGTGAACCCAAACCCAATCTCCTGGTTCAAAGATGACACGCCTTCGTCCTTTATTAGCTTGGGAAGCAACCCTTTCATTCTTTTGGGCAATTTGAAGCCGTACCCTCTCATGAAGTGACTTCACCAACTCCGCCTTCTTTTGTCCATCCAAACTACTCCTGTTATCAACAGGTAAAGGCATCAAATCCAAAGGAGTAAGTGGATTAAATCCATAAACAATTTCAAAATGAGAGTATGAAGTAGTAGTATGCATCGTCCTATTATATGCAAACTCTATAAATGGCAAACAATCCTCCTAAGTTTTTAAATTCTTATGAACAACAGTGCGTAAAAGCTGAGTTAAAGTCCTATTAACTACTTCAGTCTGACCATCAGTCTGCGGATGACAAGTAGTGGAAAATAAGAGCTTAGTACCCAATTTCCCCCACAATACCTTCCAAAAGTAGCTAAGGAATTTAACATCCCTATCAGAAACAATACTCCTAGGTACACCATGGAGTCGCACTATCTCCCGGAAAAACAAGTCAGCTATGTTTGTTGCATCATCTGTTTTATGGCATGGAATGAAATGTGCCATCTTACTGAATCTATCCACAACCACAAAAATAGAATCTCTACCCCTTTTGGTCCTAGGCAGCCCCAAAACAAAGTCCATAGATATGTCTACCCATGGCTCACTAGGAACGGGTAAGGGTGTATACAACCCATGTGGCAAAACCTTAGATTTGGCCTTTCTACATGTAATGCACCTTCCACAAATACGGTTAACATCTCTCTTCATCTTAAGCCAAAAGAAATGTTCATGCAAGATGTCTAAAGTTTTCTTGACACCAAAGTGTCCCATTAAACCCCCAACATGTGCCTCACACACCAATAACTCACGCATAGAACAATTTGGCAGACAAAGTTTGCTTTCTTTAAACAAATAACCATCATGCTTGTAAAACTTACCAAATGCCGCCTTATCACATGCCACATACACATTAGAAAAATCAGCGTCATCGGCATACATGTCTTTCACATATTCAAACCCAAGCATTTTAGCACTCATAGAAGTAAGAAGTACATACCTCCGGGATAGAGCATCAGCAACAATGTTCTCCTTACCTTGCTTGTAACGGATGACATAGGGAAAGGTCTCAATGTATTCCATCCATCTAGCATGCCTTTTATTCAACTTACCTTGACCCTTGAGATGCTTCAATGATTCATGATCGGTGTGGATCACAAATTCCCTTGGCCATAGGTAGTGCTGCCAAGTCTCTAATGCACGAACAAGAGCGTAAAGCTTTTTGTCATAAGTAGGGTACTTCGGGGATGCCCCACTTAACTTTTCACTGAAGAAGGCTATGGGACGCCTATCCTGCATCAAAACGGCTCCAATCCCTATTCCTGAGGCATCACATTCAATCTCAAAAGCTTTGTTAAAATCAGGTAATGCTAACACAGGTGCAGAGCACAACCTTTCTTTAATAGTGGCAAAAGCATTCTCTTGATTAGCCCCCCAATGAAACCCAAAACGCCGATAAAAGCTTGCTAAGCCATGAAAGCTTGCTAAGCCATGAAAGCTTCTTACCTCAGTGATGCTTTTTGGCGTTGGCCACTCCTTGATGGCCTTGACTTTCTCTTCATCCACCTCAATACCCTTCGTACTAACAACATAACCAAGAAAAACAACTTTTTCCATGCAAAAGGCACATTTCTTGAAATTAGCATACAACTTTTCACATCTCAACACATCAAACTCATATCTCAAATGCTCAATATGTTCATTTAAGTTCTTGATGTACACTAAGATATCATCAAAGTACACAACCACAAACTTGCCTATGAATGCACGTAGGACATGGTTCATTAATCTCATGAAAGTACTGGGTGCATTTGTAAGTCCAAATGGCATAACCAACCATTCATAAAGCCCATACTTAGTCTTAAAAGCAGTTTTCCATTCATCACCCTCTTTCATTCTAATTTGATGGTACCCACTTTTAAGATCAATTTTACTGAAAATACATGAGCCATGCAATTCATCAAGCATATCATCCAATCTAGGAATGGGATGGCGATACTTTACCGTGATATTGTTGACCGCCTTGCAATCAATGCACATCCTCCACGTCCCATCCTTCTTTGTCACTAGTAGCACTGGTACTACACAAGGGCTCATGCTCTCCCTCACGTACCCCTTGCTCATCAAATCCTCAACTTGCCTCTGAAGCTCCTTTGTCTCCTCTGGATTACTCCTATAGGCTGGTCGGTTTGGAATAGCAGCCCCGGGCACAAAATCAATCTGGTGCTCAATGCCTCTAATGGGTGGCAACTCATTTGGCATATCATCCGGGAATACATCCTCAAACTCCTGCAACAAAGAAACAGCCAAACTAGGAAGAAACTGGTTAGTTTCATCAAGAGTAAGATAAGACTCTTTATAGACAAGAAAAATCATAGGGCGATCTGCGAAGAAAACCCTTTTAACCTCACTCTCTCTTGCATAGAAACTCACTTTTGCCTTTCCTTTTCTCTCAGAAGACTCTTTCTTTTTTCTCTAGTGGCTCTACTCTTTTTTCTTTACTCTCAGCCACCTCTCTACTTTCTTTTTCACTCTTTCTTTTATTCTCTTTTTCACTCTCTCTCTTTCTTTTTTGCTCAATCTATTTTTCACTCTTCCTTTTTTTATCACTCTCATTTTCACTCTTTCTCTTCTGATCACTCTCATTTTCACTCTTTCTTTTTTGAGCAACCTCACTTTTCAATTTCAATTGGTCCTCATAGACCTGGCTTGGAGTTAAAGGAGCAAGTTTAATTGTTTTGCCCTCCTTTTCAAAGCTGTACATGTTCTTGAACCCATCATGTGTCACTCTCCTATCATACTGCCACGGCCTCCCCAACAAAATATGGCCCGCATGCATAGGCACAACATCACAAAGCACCTCATCCTGATACTTCCCAATAGAAAAAGTAACTAACACTTGTTTATCCACCCTAACCTCTCCACAATCATTCAACCACTGCAATTTGTATGGTCTAGAGTATTTTAAAGTTGGTAAATTCAATTTCTCAACCAAAGTAGTGCTAGCCACATTAGTACAACTCCCTCCATCAATGATCATACTACATACCTTATTGTTGACATGGAATCTAGTATGGAAAATGTTCTCTCTGTTGCTCTGCATCATCCACCTTAATGTGTGCATTAAAAGCACGTCTGGCAACAAGAGACTCACCTGTCACAGGGTATACCACTCCATCATTATCACTACCATCATCCAACTCGGGCACCTCATCACTATCATCCTCACTCTCAGTCATCACCTCCCCATTGTCACGCATAATCATCACCCTCCTATTTGGACATTGAGAAGCAATGTGCCCTGAACCCAAACACTTAAAACATTTAATATCTCTATTCCGTGAAGGTTGGGATTCTACCTTGGGTTTGTTGCTAGTTCCCTCATCTTTTCCCTTAGGTGGTTCGGTCTTTCTCTTTGCTTCAGCTGGATCATTCCTATCCCATTTTGATTTCCAAGTAGTGCTAGAAACCGAAGTGTACCTTGCTGTCCCTTTTCTCTTTAATTGTCTCTCCACCTTCATAGCCATGTGCACCATGTCCTCTATCTCCACATAATGCTGTAATTCAATTACATTGGCTATATCCCTATTTAACCCACTCAAAAATCTAGCCATGGTGGCCTCTCGGTCCTCCTCTACATTAGTCCGAATCATCGCCACCTCCATCTCCTTATAGTAATCCTCCACACTCCTAGACCTCTGTGTAAGATTTTGTAATTTCTGGTAAAGGTCTCTATAGTAATGGCTAGAAACAAATCTCCGCCTCATGAGAGCTTTCAACTCTCCCCATGTCTCTATAGGCCTCTCATAATTCCTCCTCCTATTGGTCACTAATTGATCCCACCAAATAATAGCATAATCAGTGAATTCAATTACTGCCAACTTCACTTTCTTCTCCTCAGAGTAATTATGGCAATCAAATACCAACTCTATTTTTTTCTCCCACTCTAAATAAACCTCAGGGTCAGTTCTACCTTGGAAAGGTGGAATTTTCATTTTGATGCTACCAAGGTCTCCATCTACACCATCCCGACCCCTTAGATTCCCCTCAAATCCTCTTTCATGCCTAACTCTTCTATTTCTACCCGACCCAACGTTAGATGCTAAGTCTTCCTCATCCTCACCATCTCCTTCATTCTCATACTGATTTTCAACTCTATGCTCACGTCGCCTCCTGTCCCTCCCACCTTGTAGATTTCTAATCGCTGCTTCTTGATGATCGATCCTATCCCTCACTTCACCCAACACCAAGTTCAACCGCTCAAACTGTTGTTGCATGGCTTGCAACACAAAGGATGAGTTATCTGCTCTCCCCCTTGGTGATGCGCTACTCCGATGAGACATTATCAGGCGCTACACAAAAGAATGTTAGTGGGAAAAAAAAAGTAAACCTCACACACTCCCTCACGTGTTTACACTCGAATAATGACACTCCACTCGTGTTTCACTCTTAATTAGCTTTTTTCGATAATAGTCTCACACTCTCTTGCCTTTTACCTCAAGAGTTTTCCCACTCCAGTTCTTTAAGAACTAATTGACTCAATCAAGACAAAGCAACCTTCTTTTATCCCAACAAGTAATTAGGTCCAAGAAACAAGAACAAGAGAAACACGAAAGGAATGAAAAAAAAATGGCACGTGAATCAAGAAAATTATACGAATGAAACAGTTAACAATAAGACAAGATACCAACTAGAATCACCCCCTTTGATGATAAGGCTCAAGAAAAAAAATCTCGGAATTTTTTTTTTTTTCCTTTCTTTTCTTTTCTTTTCTTTTCTTTTCCTTTCACCAACTGATTTGATCACAAACAAGAATAAGCAGTTGAGAAAACCCTAACAATAACTCAGAAACCCTTGGGCAAGTGATATTCGACAGCCCATAGAACAAGAGATTTCAGCCAACACAAACCCTAGAACAATGAATTTCAGCAACCCTAACAATAGTGAAGAAGTCTGCTAACCACCACTATTTTTTTTTTTTTTTTGTAATCAATCATAGAACAATGAAGCCCTAGAATTAAATATTCAAGAAATGAAAGATAGAATAAGACCTGATTGGAAACCTTGCTCTGAATACCAAATGATATGAACCCGTGGAAATGAATTCCCTTGAACCCACAATCAATATGAAAACTCTCCAAGAAAGCCAAAAATCAAGTCAAGGATGGAGAATCTAGACTCGATGAGAACCCGTTTCAAGAACCTAGATTATATTAAAATCTAGACCCGTTGAAGAACCCTTCTCAAGAACCTAGATTACAAAGGAGGAACGCCACAAAGGTTGTGATTTACCTTTGATAAGTTCAAGAGTTCAATCAAGAACAAGAGGAGAAAACTCAACTCACAAATAAAATTCAATATTGTCTAATCTCTCAAATGAGGCTACAAAGAGTTTTTAAACCCAAACCTAATCAAAGCCCTAGCCAAAATAAAGCCCCTTTTACCCAAAATTACCCTTGATGAACAGTACAGGCTACAGTAACCCCAACAATAAATTGATGAAACCCTAGTTCTTAAAAAGTAAGTTTCCAAATAAGCCCTTGGCCAAAATACAAGTCCTTCTTGAAAACCCTAGTTCATTAAAAATAAGACGTGTGGGCCAGCCATCTTCAAGCCCACTTATTATAAACTAATAAAATAAATCATTTAACCAAATTGGAAGTCTCCAATAACAATAGGCCCTATCTCTAAGTCATGTCTTCCACAGCTTGAATCAAGTGGATCAAAGCTGGTTCTCCTTCTTTCAAGCCTATCTTGAGTGTTGGGCTCTTGCTATCTTCATCCCAAGTGGATTGCACCAATCCTTGCATTACTTCCTTGATCTTCTTGGCCCTTGATCTTGTAATTGACCCATCTGGAACTTGCAAAGGATCTTTAAGAGTAGGCCTACCTTGGTTCCTATCATTTCCTCTCAGTTGGCGAGAGGGTTCTATCATCCCTATTAGGAGTCTTTCCTCTCGGTAGGCGAGGAGACCAGTTATATTCAGCGCACACAGCATCTACCTGGTGGGACCCTTCCGAGTTTTCAAATCAATCTATTGATCACCAAATCCTCTTGAACTCTTTAAATCAAGTCGCTTATTACTGAATCTTCCATTTTAGATAATTTGGATATTCTTGGGATAATTTATTTTATGTTAACTTTTATCTTTAGAAACTATTTTCAGCATTTTTGGACTAGATTGTGGCTGCATTTATCTTGTTACCAGATTTGAATTTAGACATTTATTTAATCCCATCTTGTGGGATGAATAAGAGAGTTTTTTCTAGTGAGTTTTCTAGAGTCTGAGTTTTAGATTTTAATATTTTAGAGTTATTATTTAAGTTTCTTTCAAGGAGGCAGATCTAGGGAAGCAGAAATGAGAGCCGCATGCTTCATTTACTGACTCCAACGAAGAACACTAGTTTTATTATTTTTCTTTTCAATTTCATTATGAACTAATTCTCTTTTCTAGATTTTTGATGTAGTCTAGCATTGAATAGACAATTTATATTCTAAGTTATTTTATTTCAATATTTCCATAATTGAGTGTTTATTCATTATTTTTAATGCTTACAATTTTCTAGCTAATTATTATTTGATCTATTAAATCACAATGAGATTGGGAAGTGATTTGTGATTAAAGCTCTAGGATTAAGCACCATTAGTTAAGCAAAAGTACAGATAATTTACCGTGATTAGTGTGATTTTCAAGAAAAATCAAAAGAAGTTAATCAGTCTCCAATTAGTTAAATTCACATACAGATATAGACTTATTAGTTGGAGATATTTTTAGTATTATTCAGGAAAAAAATATTGAATAGTTAAGATATTTTTATCATCAATTTTGGAAAATTGGGATTCTATAACAAGGAAGATAATTTATTTAGTAAATTTCAATATTCAATAGCATAATTATTCCTTGTGAGTTCGACATCTAATTTTCTTTAAAACAATTTACTACTTGTTACGATTTTGTGCACTTGCAGATATATTTTTATACAAACACTCTCAAACTAAACATTATTGCATAGAAGTTATTTAAAATAAAATAATCTATCTTGCGCTATGCATTGTGGAAATATAAATCATTTATATGTAAAAATAAAATCAAAGTCCCTCTCAAAGCCTCAAGCCTAGTTTTCAATGTCAATGTGGCATCCTCATTCCTCTATAAAGAGTTTGGTGACCTTCCACGATGCCAAGAGTGCCAGCGGTCGGTGACACCCCAGATCTAATTCAAGTCTAGACATGCATTCTCAGGTGGAGTGAACGTTAAGTGCAATGTATATTACAGTGGAATAAGTATAGGGATTAGTCGTATATTAATACTATGTGTACCAGAGATTTGTACAAATAAGAGAATTTAACCTTAATTGATAATATATCTATATGTCATCGTTGTTTCTTCCCAAATAATATTATACATTGTCCTAAGTTTTTCACTTACATCAAAATAGAATGAACCATACATGATTTGTCGACTAACTATAATATACATCTTAACAAAATAAATATCCAATTGGAGACAGGCCTCTCTATGTCTACACCTTGGGCAGGGCTAGTTCTTCTTCCTCGGGGAACTCTACCTCGGCTAAATCTGCATCAATATCTACGGCTTCGGTAAATGAAGCCTCAAGTGGGACTACCACAGTGAGACTTCCAAGAAATCCAGTAGGTTAAAACCCATGATAGTACTATTAATGAAGGACGATGGAAATGAATATGTACGCACTATTTCATGTAAATAAATCTGTGAACACATATATTCATGCATAGAGAGAAATCACCCTCAGAATAAATCAAAGATATATAAGCATGGTGATGAATCTCTCTTTGGGCAAATCTCATATATGCATAGTCATTATCAAGGCGAATAATCACCCTCTTATCAAATCACATGAAATTGATAATATCACATAATATAAGTAAGGGTGTAAATTTGAACCGAGAAATTGGAAAACTGGTCTGGACCAGACCTGACTAGTTCTTGTAACCGTAAAACCAGTTGGTTGGACTCGGTTTGGTCTCCGTTCCATGGTTTTCAGGACCAGACCGGACCGGACTGGTTGAGGAAAAAAAATTATAAAAATTAATATTATACAAAATAATTTTTATATATAAGTGTTATATATAATATATAATTATATATGAAATCATTTCATACTATAATTTAAAAATTATGACACAAAATGTTAATCTTAACTATGAACATTTGTAATTTGTTTGATCATATGTTATTAATATAATTATATATAAGATAATATTATTATAATTTATAAAATAAAAGTTTAATCTTAAATATGAAAATTTAATTTATCGTATGCTTTAAATATAAAATAAATATTTAAATTATTAATAACGTTGTATTTATAGATATACTAATATATAACTAATACTGATATATTATATATAGCTAAATAATCACTATACTAATACTATCACTATAATACTATCAATAACAAAGTTATAATAAATTAAACTCACTATAACAATTAACAAATACTAATATAACAATTAACAAACTCAATATAGCTATAGTTATGCTTATAGTCTAATATAGACTATAGTTATACTTATATTATATAGCTATACTAATAGTCTAATATTAATACTATTATATAGTCTAACTAATACTAATAGTCTAATATTGACTATAGTTATAGTGTTATACTTATACTAATACAGTTATACTAAATCATTATAACTAATACTAATAGTCTAATATTAATACTATTATATAGTCTAATAATCACTATAACTAAATCACTATGTCTATAACTATGTATTAAATGGATTACAAATATATATAAATTTTCCCAAACCATTAGAATCTTTTTTTTAATGATCATTTAAAAAAAAATGAACCAAACCATTACTAATACTAATAGGAAACGACACAATTTCCTTTCCAAGTCTCCAGTTTACACATACGAAATTTGAATAAAGTCATAAACCCTAAAGGTTGCCTCTCTCTTCCTCACTCTTGTCTCCTCCTCTCTGCAGAGGCGTGCCTCTCTGCCTCTCACTCTCGTCGTCGAACCTCACTCTCGTCTTTGTCTCTTTGCCTCGCCTCTTAGCCGCGGCTCGCAGCCTGCCACGCATAGACCCTCAACCTCACCTCACTCTCGTTGTCGAACCTCCTCTCATAGACTTACGGCCTCACCTCACTCTCGTCGTCAAACCTCCCCTCACGTCTCTCTGTCTTCGATTCCTCATGTAATGTTTCTCCATTTTTTTTTTTGCATTTCACTTATTACATTATTTGCAATTAAATTGAAACCTGATATGAATCGTTAGGGTTTTGTGATTGTGTCTGTATTATTAGGATTTTGTGATTGTGTCTATGTTATTAGGATTTTGTGATTGTGTTTGTCAAATTACTTTAAAATCTGGTAGATGGTGTTTGTGATTGTGTTTGAAACCTGATAAGAATCATTAGGATTTTGTAATTGTGTTTGTGTTATTAGGGTTTTGTGATTGTGACTGTGAAATTACCCGGAAGTGCAATGTTAGACTGCTAGTGAAAGTATGTGGGGGACATGTACGTGAACTAATTGATGAATTATGGCATGTAGATCAAAAGTGTGTTTGATTTGGGCTAACTTGACTAATGATCACATAGATCATAGGTGTGTTAGGTGGTATTTGTTTTATTAGGATTTTTGTGATTATGTTTGTGTAATTATAATCTGTAATATGTAATTGTAGTGCAGTAAACATTAATTTTATTAATCATAATAGATTTTTTGAAGTAGTGTTTTTTCTTTTTTTTAGCAGACAGATTTTTAATGACAAATTTGTATTCTAAAAATTTGGAAAACCGAACTGGACCAGACTAAAAACCGATAAAATCGGAGATATTGGTTTAGGAGGGTAACTGGTGCGTAATCAGTTTTGAAAAATGTAAAACCGGTACATACCAATTCAGTCCTAAATTTTGTCCAAAACTGGATCGGACCGGACCCGTTACTCCACTGTTTGAAGAAGAGAATCTCTCTACTTGGACAAGGTGCAAGCTAAATCACCAAATCTAAAACATTCGACACGGGGAATCATTCAACCCAGTCAACACACAGAGGATACCACACATGATGAACCTATGGACTCTCTCTACATGTGTTATCAAGTGAGGCCAATACAAAGTTGTTCCATTATGATCATCCTGGGGAATCACTCTACCTGTATGAAACTCGTTGCAACATGCTGTAGGAATGGCGCAGGGACTCTTTAATTCTTTCAAGATTATTGACCCACTGTAAGACTCAACAGACATAAATCACGTCATAATCAAATCACAACATTCAAACTCATCATCTCAAAATCACAACGTAAAGGTAACCAATAAATATAATGAAAAAATATACTTTCATATAATAAGGGGTGAGTTACAGAATATGCAGAACCCTAAACTTACAACATACTTACAAACATTTAACCCCACATCCCTAGTATTGTCAAACCTACCTGAATAGTACTATGATTATTACAGTACCCTCGGTAAAAATCCTTCCACTACATGCTCTAAAGTCACTTGCTCTCTTTAAAACTCCAAAGAGAAGAAAAACACTTTTGATCTCAAAAGTGAGATTTTGGTTTCTATCTAATACATTTTATACTGTGGGACTGTCAGCCCTAGATCTGACATTCGTACAACTTCAGATGTGCTTGAATATACCTTTGATCTCATCCATCCATTTGCCCTTTGCCCTTGCAAGATGGCAGAGACTGACGAGAACAAGGCGTGCACGTCCTCTGTAGTCTACCTTTGATTAAATCATGCAGTCTTTCCCCTAATAAGGGTCACCCATTTGGCGCTAGACCATACCTCTAGGATCAAATGATATGGCTTGCAGGTTTGTAATCTTATTCCAGCAGACTCATTCCAAAATTGACATCTCTTATGGAGTATGGCCTCTGTATAAGACACATGCGGCACTTTTAGCACCTCCATGTTATCTTGGAGAGCTCTCACATCCATATCGATCTTGTCTTTTACCGCTGTTTGCCCTTGTACTACGAACCGTCCTTTTCCAAAACTACTTAACTCTTCAGCTTCTCATTCTCACCTTTGTATGGTTGAAATAGTGTTTGTCCCCACCTAACACAGGATGAAAATTCCTTTATCACCCAAAATTGGATCGTGTCAACCAAGCTTTCTACAACGTGCTACTCACCTTACTCCCAGTTTGGCTGCACATTCTCCGTCTAATTGCCTATTCTTTGCCTACCTTTTGTCCTTGGGAGGGGATCTCTTCCCTTGCTTCCTCGTGAAACTCATAGTCATCCTCCTAGACAGCTTCGTTGCCCATAACATCCTCAAAATCATTAGTTTACTACATATTTGCTTTTGAAAAAAGAAACTTTATAGTTTACTATATAAAGCGATGTGTAAAAGAACATGATTAATAGTCATTTAGCCAAGTCTCTATAAAATTTAAGCTAACTGTGTCTCCAAATCCTTAAACTGAACCTATAGTAGTTTAGGCAATAGTGTAAACTTTCGCATTCATTAAAAATTATGCATGATATGCTTCATGTGTGATCCCAAAGGATATCTAAGTCCCTTGGTTGTCATTGTTTCTCGCCTACCTTGCTTGCCTGTTAGTACGTTTACTTGGTACAGTGCTCATCAATCACTGGCTTACACGGTGTAGTGTTCACTGAGCAATACTTACTCAGTTTAGTGCTTACTGAGCAATACTTTCTCAGTTTTAGGGTTATGCGTGTTGGTTTAACCCTAGTCCCATGTGAACTCTCTCTCCATTCGGTTTATGCTAATATACCATGATATAATGGTTTTAATGCATCCAGTGAAGGAATGAGTGTTTACCTAAGGCAAATCAAAAATACACAAGGAAAAGGGGAGGCTGAAAGGGTTAACCCTAGTTCCATGTGGCTCGAAGAAGGTAAGCCTCGGTGGCTAGGAGATACAGTGGAAGTGGTTACAGGATATGGTGCCATGATGTTGGTGTTGGTGGTGGGCTCAGCATGTGTGTGAGTGCAGGCATGTAGTGGCTTGACCTATTGCATGTGTATAGGAGAGGGTGTGAGGAAAAATAAGGAGATTTACTGATGGCAGTGGGGTGGCGCACAGTATATGATGTTTTGGTTTGAACATGCTTTGGAAGTTTTGGACCTCGGTAAAAAACCTATGATTTTATGTTTGTTTCACTATGTCTTGATTTCTATATTATATACTTGAAGTTTGGAACATGTTTAAGTGATGAATTTTCATATTTTTGTACCTATGAGTTTTGACCTAAGCAAGTTAGCATGGTTCCATGTATGTATTATGATATCTCACATAATTTATGTTATCATGCTATGAAATGAAAATGTTATGCTTGGTTATTTCATGCACAGCATTCCATATATCATATGTCAAGTATAGGTATGCATGTTTAAGTCTCATGTCACATGCATTTGGGGAAAAATGTTTTCAAAGAAATTGTTTTCAAAAAGTGTTTTTCAAAGAAAATGTTTTCAAAGAAAACGTTTTATCATGACCCCAAGTGCTAGGGCGGGAGAATGTCCTAGTAGAACTCCTTTGTCCACTCTGGAGTGGTTAAGAATGGTGTAGTAACCCCTAAGTCGATGAAGAATAGTCGACAAGCCTCGAATGGATTTTTTTTAAAGGATATTGGAGCTAGGAAGGTTGAGTTAATATGATTCTCTGTTTATGACATATTCATCACGGTGTATGAACCGTTGTTGGTGCGGTAACTAGCAGGAACACGCGGTGCAAGGAGGGGAGCTGTGTTGTGTCCACCCTCTGAACAAGGATAATAGCTCATAAGATAAGGATCACTTGATGAAAATCTAGTGATATGATAAGAATCACTCGATGTAAATCTTGTGATATGTTTTGATAAGGCAAGTTCTGAATAAGTTCACATGAATAAGAAAAGTTAAGAAGTTTTCATGAAAAGTTTAAGTCTCTATTACAAGTCTTTTGAAAATGGTTAAGTGCATAAGTCAAGTACATGTCCATGCAAGCATATCATGATATACATTTTGTATGCTTGTGTTAACTGTGGTATGTTATGTAATTACTAGTTGAAATTTTTTGAAATCTCATTATGGTAGTTTCCACAACCATTTCCCAACCGGAATGGTAGAAGTTGTAACAAGTACCTCAGATATCTACGAAACATGAACCAGGGCGGTTCCCTTGTAGAAGATGAGTTCACCATTCAGGCTCGTCAAAACTACACTGCTGATGTACTAATTTATACTGCTAAGCTTCTCAGGGAGATTTTACATAGTATTAGGGAGACATAAATTGATGCTACGATCTATCAACCCTCTAAGAACTTGAAGTTTTGGAGGAATATGAACCAGTTTTCTACATATTTAGAGCTAGCCTCTAAGGCTTCGGCTGACGCGAAGGTAGTAGCAAAGGATTTAGGTTTGATATCGCCCAAGCCTCAACAATTCCATGGGGTCTTTTGGTGTCTATCTCCCGATGGGACAATGGCTATGAAGAGTACGGGAGCTTAAGTATTTTGTGAAGAAAAGAAAAAGGAAGGCAACAACAATTATGGTTAACTTTGGTGGAATTATGTCGACTTTGGTGGAGATCCTGTGTTTTGGGAACTTTAAATAATGCTTAATACTTTTTGGGATATTATGCATTTACGGCTTATGTTTATGTTTTGGACAATGTTTTGGGTTATGATATTAGTTTATGGCTCCATGTGCTTTGCAATTGCTCATCGCATTGTTTAGTTTATCCGACTTTTATTAATTTTTCCACTACTACACTATTGCATACTGCTAATATACTTAGGTGCATAGCATAGTACATGTCTTGTATGAGAGATGTGTAGCCTTGTGTTACATCTCCCGGCATCTCAGTCACCGTCCAATCCCAAGCGAGTGCTGGGGGTGCCACATCAATGTAATCTATTTTCAGTTATTTTTATTCTGGAACTTGGTTTTACTTTTCATTTTGATAGCCCTCAGCTGGACTTTTATTTGGATAGGGTTTTGTATGGACATGATTTTCTTTCGAAAGGTTTCTTTATGTTGGGTTTAGATCATTCCTCATTTTCTTTCATGGCTACAAATAATGATGATTCTGTTTCTAATTCATTGAAATGACATGCTAGACTAGGCCACATAGGGAAAGACAGAATGTCTAGACTAGCTAAATAAGGCCTATTGGTGTCTTTTGCTAATGTAAGCCTACTTATGTGTGAGCCATGTTTAGCTGGGAAAGCCTGTAGGAAGCCTTTTGGAAGGGCTCCTACGACATCTTATCGTTTAGAACTTGCCCATTATGATATTTGTGGACCTATGAATGTAAAGGCATGCCATGACGCTTTTTATTTTGTCACATTTATATACGACTACTCACATTTCAGTTATGTCTATCTGATCTCCCATTACTTTAAAGCATTTGGCTGCTTCAAGCGTTTTATGGCTGTGGTTGAAAATTAGAAATAAATGAATTTAATAATTCTCAAACTGATCGGGGTCGAGAGTACTTGGCTAAAGAGTTTTAGGGACTGTGAGCAAAAGAGGATGTGTGTGGCGCCCCCAGCCCCTGCTTGGGATTTGACAGAAACTGAAACGCCGGGACATGCAACACCAGGGCTACCTAACCCTCGTACATGACAAATAAGATGCAATGCATTTACTGCTAGCTAATAATATGCAATATATAGCAGCAGAAAGTCAACTTAAGTCAATTATAAGGAAATATTAATCATGGTACCAAAACATAAGATCCCAATACTTTTGCATAATTCCAAAATAGTCATCATAGTTTATATGAGTTTCTAAAGTGCTCAAAAAACATAGGACCAAACATTTTAAAACTTAAAATGACGATCCTTGCCCAAAAGTGGAATGAGTTAGAACCAGGGTCTCATCCTCAAGCAGACTTAAGAATATTCCCCTAGATGGGCAAACATCTATCTCCAACCCAAACTCCATGGCTACCTTCTTAGCCTCTACGACAGATTTCTTAGCTTGTTCTAAATGCTTTGATACAAAACTCATATCCTGCTTGAGCCTCAACATCTTCTGAGGGTCCAATGAAGAAATACCAACATCAAACTCATGAATAAAAGCCACTATCTTTTTGAGTCGTTGTGCTGATACCTAGCAACTCTAAAGTGGATTGACTCGAGGGTCTTGAGTACTTGGCAAAACTTCTATCATTCCGAGCGAGGAATATAGTGGGTGAATACAACAGTGAGATTTCGAGAAATCTCAGTAAGTAAACAAATAACGTGCAACAGATATCATAAGCATACGCAGCAAACTTAACAATGAATGCATAGACATGGACTTGTACATATATGCTCTTGACCTTTCAAAGACTTTGTATAAAAACATGACTTTCATAACCTTGACTTTTGAGAACATCCTTTCTTCATTTCATACTTAGGAGCTCGTAGCGTTTCTTGACTTATAACATATCATATCATAACATTACATTGGATACCTCACGACTCCCCTATGCACCGTGTGTTCTCTGCTAGTTATCGTATCAACCACTGGCCACTTTGACCAAGGTGATTACGTCTTGTCTTTCATATATGGCAACTCGCATTTCGCCTTTACCGTAGGTGCACCCACTAGCTTTAGTTGCGATCCCGCTCCGATATCCTTTTCTTTTAGGTAACATTCGAGATCTGCCAACAACACTTTGTCGACCCCGGGGTATCCCTCCATTTTAAACACTCCTGAGAGGACAAAGGAGTTCCACTAGGACATTTCTCTGTTCCAGCATTTGGGGTCGTGATAAAAACTTTATTTTTTTAAAAAACTATTTTCCTTTCAAAAAGGATTTTCACAATCCCAATGCATGTGACATGACAATGGACCTTAGAACTTTCATGAGACACATGAAATACCACATTGCTTCATCATAACCATGAATGCTGAAATGATCATCATAAAATAAAGCATCCATACATGCAATGCATATCCCGTTACAGCTTGAAAATATTAGAACATGCAAACATGTTCCCTTATAACAATTCATGGCATACAAACCAATCAAAAGCATACATTTTAATCATCATTATCTAAGGGCCGAAACACATAGGACCCTAACCTAACCAAACATCATTTGTAACACCTCGATCTTAAGACTCCAATGATCATGCTTCACTCAAGGAGTTAGCCGAAACCTCTTATCTTAGTAGACATGCATTTCAATCAATTATGAGGAACTTGGAATCTTCTAATGTATTGAACATAAATTAATAAAGAATTTCTCATAGGTGGCCGAAACCTTTCCTTGTGGTTATCGACAATATTTTCTTGAGTTTAGTCCCATACTAAAACATTTAAGTGACAACCATTCATGCATAGACAAACATAGTAGAAACTGAACCCTAACATGGCATTCTTACTCCCTTTTTCATATCATACGCATCTCCCTTAAACCATTTTCATCATGCTTTAAAATAATCATAACAAAGAAGTTCATAACACATGGAAGAACATCAAGTTCCCAACAATCATACAAAAACCGAATCAACCAACAAGTTCACAAACCATATGCATAAAGTATCCAAGTACAAGTTAGAGGAATATATACAAAAATCCGAAATGTATTTTTAATAATTGCAAGCTGAAAAATCATATACAATACTAGTTAGAATCCTTGCTCAAGATAAAACCCTAACCAAGTGTTCATGTGTAGTATTTCTTACACTTTTTTCTTTCCAAGAAAAACCAAGTTTTCGAACCCTTCCCTCTTTAAAATCTGAAACTTGCCTTCAATATAAACCCGAGCTACTACTTACTAGTGTCGTGACCCGCTTTTCTCAAACATGAACTTTCATCTTCTAGCTCAAGTGTGCGTGTGTGTGAGCATAAGTTCTAGATGAACTCGACTCAAAACCGAGACCTCTCTTCCTTGAAGCCATGCGCGTGTGTGGGGGTAACAAAAGAGAAGTTGGTTTCATACCTTCTAGGTCTTCTTCTTGCAACTGTCCCTTCACTTTGCTTACTCTCAATGAGTTGTTTAGATGGTGAGAAAGTGATGGATACATAGAAGAAAAGGGGGTAACCGAAACTTACAAATGCAAAACACAGAGATGGCCAAAAGGGACCTAGGGTTTTTGACTCTTCCCTTTTTATAGACACTCGAGGGCTTTCTTGCATGAAGCAAGCTCATGCATGATTGCCAAGTGGCATGTAGCCCTACTACCTTCTTCCTCTAGCTCATCATTAGCTCAAGTGGGAAACCCTAAAATATCTTCTAGCATGTGGTGTCCTCCTTTCCCCAACTGAACCTCACTTCCTCTTATGCCCTCTCTTTTTCTTGTCTTGATTTAGTGTATCTTATGGCTAAAGGTCTTTTACTAAACTCGAATTTCCCTCCATCTCTTACAATGGTGCATGTGTGCCAAGTGGCATGTGGAGTGTGTGTGCATTGCATGGGTCGCTGAAACCCTACTCTTCCCTAGAAGATTTGCTTTTCACCACACTTTTGGACAAACAAGTGATTGGTCCTTTTTGGCACAAAGACCCTTGCCCTAACCGTCCACTTCAAGGGATTTCCTACACAAAACATCCTTTTAGAAGCCTTGGGCATGTAGCCTCCCTCCAAGCTTGATCTTGCTCCTTCCCTAGAAAACCTTTGTACCTACCTTCATGCATGGAAGACACATGGCAAAGAGCAACCTTTTTGCTGCCCCATTGTTGTTGTCCATTATTAGCTTTGGCCTTTCTTAGTTCCACTTTCCCATATTCCTAATCATTTCCTTCTAGGTTCCCTCACCATAGCTACATGTGTCAAAGGCTTCCTTCCATAAGCAAAGATCTTCATGCATGCGTGACACATGGCAAAAAAGTGCTAGATTTTCCTATGATAGGCGTGTAAGTCAAAACCTAGCTCATTCTCACCTATTTTCCCTTATTTCCATCTAGATTCATCAAGCCCTATACATAACCTCATTGGATGTCAAACACCATGCATAAACCTTAAGTTGGGCGTGTGCCCTAATTTCATTGGGCTTCAAAAACCCTAATTTCTTACAAGGGCCTAAACTCTCTTGGGCGCTAAAAAAAATAATTTAATAAAAACCTAGAAAGTCTTGGTTGTCACAATGTGCTAGCAATTAATGGTTCCTGGCACGCCACAACAAAATGGTGTTCCAGAAAGGAAGAATTGTACCTTGTTAGAAATAGTTCAATCAATGATGGCACAAGCTAACCTGCCAATATCATTTTGGTGGATACTCTTCTAGCTGTTGCCTATATTTTGAATCGTGTACCTTCTAAATCTATTCCCTCAACCCCATATGAATTATAAAATGGCACAAAACCCAGTTTGAAACATTTGCAGCATTGAGGTTCTATAGGTTATGTTCATATCACTTTCCATACATATGGAGAACTTGGCCTTAGAGCAAATAAGCATATCTTCATAAGATATTCAAAAAGCTCAAGGGATTATGTAATGTGACTATCAAGACTTTCTAGACTTTTGTGTAAAAATTATTTTTAAAAGCCCAAGAAAGTTTCGGCCCCCGTAGGAAGTTAGGATTTTTGAAGCCCAATGAAATTAGGGCTCACACCCAACTTGAGGTTTATGTATGGTACTTGACATCCAATGAGGTTACATACAGGACTTGATGAATCTAGATGGAAATAAGGGAAGAGAGGTGAGAAGGAGCTAGGTTTTGGCTTACACACCTATCATATCATAGAAAAATCTAACACTTTTTTGCCATGTGTCACTCATTCATATTGTAATGCTCTATTCCCCGAGGTCTGGAGAGTTAGCTCATATTACTCAAGAACATCTTCAATAATCAATAATAAATAAACAAAAACTCCACAAAATACTTAACTTATTTGTTCGATCCAAAAATCTATGTCCCTCCACAGAAATATTGAACAAAAACCTCAATAAAATAAAATAACATCTCCACAAAGACTCAAATTATTCATATCTTGACGTACCAAAAACCGCTAAAGATAAAACTACTAAATATAATCCTCCAGAAAAAGTACTTGTACCTTTTAGCACTTATTCATCTATGATCATCAGAGTTTTCCAATACTTCTTACTCTTGTTCTCCAGCTGAACCATAAAAATATCTGAAAAATGTTATGGAGATAAGGGGTGAGTTATCAACAACTCAGTAAGCAGAGAACATATACTTGTATGTAAACATAAGCATTTTCATCCATTTCAGAATGTAGAAACAAAACATTTTTTTTTTCAGAATGTAGAGTCATAACAGATTATCAAAAATATTAGAGTGAAAGTTAAAAAATATTTTTATTCAAAGACCCATTTAGCACAACATGACTGAACATCTTCATCTTATCATATCATATCAGAGCATCATATCAAAATAGAAACCACGTTTAACCCCCGTGGTAGGGTTGTGTATTTTGGGAAAAGTCAAGCAGAACATAAATCACCATGTTATCAAAGCGATTGCACTCAGAGTAAAGACCACTATTATGTCCTGTGGTAGGGCCAAAGGTCACTATTGTATCCCGTGACAGGGCCAGAGGTCACTATTGTATCCCATGACAGGGCGAGAGGTCACTATTATATCCCATGACAGGGCTACATATCAGAGCAAAACAGAATCATAATCACCATATCAGAATCAGAATTAGACTCAAAATAAAATCAGAAAGTCATGCTAAAGGTTTTTCAGATGCCACATCATGTCAAAACAGAGAACTGAAATTTAGGTCATTTCACATTTTTCAAAACAGATTCAGAACATCTTCACGTCACAAGCAAAATTTATCAAATTTTCATATTCGCTCATTTTTCTCAGTTCAATAACAGAAAGTAAAAAACAAGCTCATGTCTACACCAATCATGCTAGAAAAATACCTCATTCTTACACAGAGTTTTCATGCATATGCAGAATACAAATCTGAGGTTGTTTTTAGATTTCTTTTCAAAGCAAACATGTGTATTTTCAAAATCAAACTTGTTTCATTTTCTTTTATGTAAAGTCTAACATAGGAACCCCGCTTATTTGGACTTCTTAGTTTTTCAGAAATTTCCTAAAAAAAGTCGAGTCAACTATAAATCGTCACCTATAAAATAATCACGTAATTTCATAAATTTCTAATCAATCACAAATTTAAACCATTTAAGCCTAAGCTTCTAAAATATCTATTTTAATTCTTCAATACCTAAAAATTCCCATAACCTTAAAATATCCCTTAAATCTAAAATATAATCATTCTCTAAATTTCCTTGATATCAATTAACACTTAAGATAAGTACTAGTAAAAATTTAGTTAAATAAAAAGAATAACTTTAATTATATTTAAAATGTTCAAAATAAAATTACACACTTACTATAAAAATAATTTGCTTCCATTAGTACAATTTAAAAAAATCCTATTTATTTTCTGTACAATTTCTTATACTTCCCACAAGGACCACATAAAAACATATTTAATATAAACATAATTCCAAACTGAAATCATCCAATAATAAGGGAAATATTGTAAATTCATGTCAAAATAATTTGTAAAACTAAATTCACGTATCCTCTATAACACTTAGTTATAAGAAAAACGTTTTCATGTGTTACGTAGTGCAACAGTTGGCGAGACAGGGGTGCAAGATACTCACTGAGAAGGGAGGAGCTATGCGCAGTGTAGCGAAGAAGGATGTGGTCCCGGTGGCAACGTACTGAGAGAAAAAGAAACTAGTGAGGGAGAGAGAGAGATATGAGAGCACTGTGAAGGAGACAAAGAGCTCCATACTAAGAGAGTTACGTGCAGCGATGGCCTAGGTGACTATTGACGGTGGCACGGTTAGGCATGGTGGCAGAGCACGGGGAGAGAAATAGTGAGAGGGCGGACATAGAGAGAGAGTGCACGAAGAAAACTAGAATATACGGAAATGAAAGCCGTGGGGTGTGACATGAACGTACCGGGAGTGAGCGGTGGCTAGGGTGGCTGAGATGCTAGACAGTGTGTTCCTTTTGCGCCACATAGGAGACATCTGAAAGGGTTGGTAGTGCAAAACTGTCGTGCATAGAGGAGGAACCAATTGCTCTATTTTTCAAACCCAAAACAGAGGAGTTTCGGTTCACTAAGCAGGTGGTTGTTCTCGGCACTTTGGTGGTGGTGCATTGGCAGAGAAAGTTGATAGCAGCAACGGGGTGGCTCCAGTACTCTAAGTTCTGCAGAACCGTTGTTGGTGACGAGTACGTGTGCTGCCGGCTTGGGGTGTGTTTACGTGACCAAGGTGTGGAGGAGTTTTGCAGTGGGCTATCTTCCGGTGCTGGTGGTTTACGATGGAGGGAGTCTGGCTCACGGTTGATCTACTCCGAGGGTGGTGCAGAGATGGCTTGTGATGGTTAAAATGTACGGTTTGGCTATGGCTTCATGTGGGCTGGTTGTGGTGTCGGGTTTACGTGGAGATGGAGGTTGGCATCGAACAGAGAGAGGCTGGTTGATTCTTGTGGCTGGTTGCAGCGACGATAATTAGGCAGTTTCCAAAGGCATGAGATATATGTGTATATTTATTTGGGTGATATGAAAACCCTATAGAATGAGAAGGGGTAGACATGTATGGATACTGTCGCAAGTGGTGGGGAGTTGGAGATCAAAAAAATGAGGAATTTTCGGGATGGAGAGGAACTGGGAAAACAATCTGCTGAGCGTTTAAAATGGTGTGCTTTGCATCAAGTTGGGCTGGGTTTGGCACTGGGCCAAATGTAAATCTTTGCTTGTGAAAGGAAGCCTTTGACACATGTCACTATGGGGAAGGAACCTAGAAGGAAATGATTAGGAATATGGGATAATGAAACATGGGAAGGCCAAGAGGCCATGGAAGGCAACAATGGGGGAGCAAAAAAGTTGCTTCTTGTCAAGTGTTTTCCATGCATGATGGTAGGTAAAAAGGTTTTCGTGGGAAGGAGCAAGATCAAGCTTGGAGGGAGGCTACACGCCCAAGGCTTCTAGAATGGTGTTTTGTGTAAGAAATCCCTTGAAATGGATGGTTAGGGCAAGGGTCTTTGTGCCAAAAAGGACCAATCACTTGTTTGTACAAAGCTGTGGTGAAAAGAAAATCTCTTAGGGAAGTGTAGGGTTTTGGCAGCCCATGTAATACACACACACTCCACATGCCACTTGGCACACATGCACACTTGTAAGAGCTGGAGGGAAATTTGATTTTAGTAAAAGACCCTTTAGCCATAAGATATATTGAATCAGGACAAGAAAAGAAAGGGCAAAAGAGGAAGTGAGGTTCGGTATGCTAGAAGATATTTTAGGGTTTCCAACTTGAGCTAATGATGAGTTAGAGAAAGAAGGTAGTAGGGCTACACACCACTTGGCAATCATGCATGAGCTTGCTTCATGCAAGAAAGTCCTTAAGTGTCTACAAAAAGGAAAGAGTCGAAAACCCTAGAATGCTTTGGCCATCTTTGTGTTTTGCTCTTGTAAGCTTTGTCCACCCCCTTTTCTTCTAAGTATTCATCACTTTCTCACCATCCAAACAACTCGTTGAGTGTAAGCAAAGTGAAGGGACACTTGCAAGAAGAATACATAGAAGGTATGAAACCAACTTCTCTCTTGTTACCCACACACGCATGTACGGCTTCAAGGAAGAGAGGTCTCGGTTTTGAGTCAAGTTCATTTAGAACTTATGCTCTCACACATGCACACTTGAGCTAGAAGAAGAAAGTTCATGTTTTGAGGAAAGTGGGTCACGGCACTAGTGAGTAGTAGCTAGGATTTTTATTGAAGGCAAGTTTTGGATTCAAAGCGGGAAGGGTTCGAAAACTTGATTTTTCTTGGAAAGAAAAAGGAGTAAGAAATACTACACATGAACACTTGGTTAGGGTTTTTCTAGAGTAAGGATCCTAACTAGTATTGTATATGATTTTTCAACTTATTTATTATAAAAATACATTTTGGATTTTTTGTAAGTAGCTAGGGTTTGTGAACTTGTTTATTGATTCAGTTATTTTGTGATTGTTTGGAACTTGATGTTCTTCCATGTGTTATGAACTTCTTTGTTATGATTATTTTAAAGCATAATTGAAATGGTTTAAGGAAGATGTGTATGATATGAAAAAGGGAATAAGAATGCCAGGTTAGGGTTCAGTTTTTACCATGTTTGTTTATGTATGAATGGTTGTCACTCAAACGTTAGTATGGGACTAAACTCAAGAAAATATGGTCCATAACCACAAGGAAGGGTTTCAGCCACCCATGAGAGATTCTTTATTAAAGATTTATGTTCAATGCATTAGAAGATTCCAAGTTCATGAAAATTTATTGAAATGCATGTTTACAAAGATAAGAGGTTTCGGCCAACCCCATCAATGATGCATGATCATTGGTGCCTTAAGATTGATGTGATACGAATGATGTTTGGTTAGGTTAGGGTTTTATATATTTCTGCCCTGACATGATAAGGAATGGAATGTATCCTTTGATTGATTCGCATGCCCTAAATTGTTATAAGGGAACATGTTCAAATGTTTTAATATTTTCAAGCAGTAACGGGATATGTATTGCATGTATGGATGCTTTATTTTATGATGAAAATTTCGGCATTCATGGTTATGATGAGCATTGTGGTATTTCATGTGTCTCATAAAAGTTCTAAGGTCCATTGTCATGTCACAAGCATTAGAATTGTGAAAACCCTTTTTGAAAGGAAAAAAGTCTTTTTAAAAAGTAAAAATTTTTATTACGACCCCAAATGCCGGGACAGGAGAATGTCCTAGTGGAACTCCCATGTCCTCTCAGGAGTGTTTAAAATGGAGGGATACCCCTGGGTCGATGAAGTACTATCGACAGATCTCGAATGATACTTAAAAGGAAAGGATACCGAAGTGTGATCGCACCTAAACCTAGTGGGTGCACCTACGATGAAGGCAAAATGCGAGTTGTCATATACGAGAGTCAAGACGTAGTCACCTTGTGAGAAGTGTTTTTTTTGTGATTTTTATCACTATTTTATTTATGAAATGTGTCATTTTCCCTTCAATACTATTGATTTTATTTTCTTGGATTTGAAGGAATGAGAAGATTTAATGCTAAAGAAGAGCATTTTGGTACAAAAGAAAAGACTACGGATCCAGACCGATTAGAGGCAATGAGATCTTAAGAGAGCCGATGAGATTTGGGCGAGGAGCCTTGTCTTGTGGGCAGCAAAGAGATTTCTCTCGCCCAAAGGCGAGAAGACTTGCCTCTCGGTAGGTGAGGAAACTCGCGACCAAAAGGCACAACCAGAAGGCGCGAAGATTTGGCGACAAGGCTCTAGGTGGTTAGATTGAGCGATTAGTCTAAACGACCAACTTAAAACACCAACCTAAACAACATCGTGGACAACAACTAGAAAGGCGAGATGAATCTTTCATCCCAATCAGGAGTCTTTCCACTCGGCAGGCAAAGAGAGGGCCGTGTGGTCTTTGTGACCTCCACGCCCGTTAGTTTGTGACCTTCACGCCCAATTATGTTCAGTGCACACAGCATCTACTCAGTGGGATAATTCTTCCCGACCGGGATCAATCGGTTGCTGACCACCAAATTCGAGTTCTGCAATCAATCAATTGGTGACCAAATCCTCCCGAACTCCGCAATTCAAACTGTATATCACTGAATCTTTCATTTTAGATAATTCCAGTATTCTTGGAATAATTTCCTTTTATATTAACATCCATTTTTAGAAACTATTTTTCAGATTTTTAAGGTAGATTGTAGCCGCATTTATTTTGTTTTCAGATTTGAGATTTGACATCTATTTAATCTCATCTTGTGGGATGAATTGGAAGTCTTGGTTCTTAATCTTAGTTTTAGTTTTAGTCTTGGTCTAAGTTAGAGAGTTCTGAATTGGAGTCGAGAGTTTTTATATTTTAGAGCCTGAGTCTGAGTTTAGTGTTCCAAAATTTATTCTTGAAGTGTTCTTTCGAGAAGGCAGAACTGGACGGCAAAGGCGAAAGCCACATGCCTCATCAACCGACTTCAATGAAGAACACCAGTTTTATTTTTTTCTTTTTAATTTCATTATGAACTAATTCTATTTTCTATAATTTTGATGTGGCCTAGCATTGAACACAGTTTATATTCCAAATTATTTTATTGTCAATATTTCCATGATTGAGTGTTTATTTCTTATTCTTAATGCTTACAATTTTCAAGCTAACTTTTATTTGATCTTTTAGATTGCAATGAGACCAAGAGGTTATTTGTGACTAAAGTTCTAGAGTTAAACACCATTAGTTGAGTGAAAGCAAAGATGTTTTACTACGACTAGTGTGATTTTCAAGAAAAGTTCCAACGAACTTAATGAGTCTCCAATTAGTAAAATTCACATAGAGATATAGAGTTATTAGTTGGAGATATTTTTGATATTTTTTGAGAGAAAATATTGAATAGTTAAGGAATTTTTATCATCAACTTGGAATAATTATGATTCTATAACAAGGAAGAATAAACTATGTGGGATTTGCTAGGTGAAGTCAAACGCTCTAGATCTATTCTTATTGTCTTTAAAATCTTACTTTTAATGCTTTTGTCTTCAGTTTAATTTAGATAATCCATTCTTCAAATTTTAGTTTTCTAAATACTAATTAATTTAGTCAATTTCAATACTCAATAGCATAATTATTCCTTGTGAGTTCGATCTCCATTTTCTTTAAAATGCTTTACTACTTGTTTCAATTCTGTGTACTTGCAGATATATTTTTATGCGAACACCTTGATCAAAGTAGTCAATGGTTGTTGCGGTAACTAGCGGGGAATACATGGTGCATAGGGGAGCCGTGAGGTATCTAATGTTATGCATGATATGATATGTTATAAGTCAAGAAACGTTACGAGCTCATAAGTATGAAATGAAGAAAGAATGTTTTCAAAAGCCATAGTTATGAAAGTCATGTTTTTATACAAAGTAGAGCATATGTACAAGTCCATGTCCATGCATTTATTCTTAAGTTTGCTGCATATGCTTATAATATCTATTGCACGTTATTTGTTTGCTTACTCAAAATCTCAATGTTGTATTTACCCAATATCATTTCTCACTCAGAATGATAGAATTTTTTCCAGGTACTCAAGACCCTTGAGTATGGACGGAATCAATGAAATAATTGAGGACGAGTTCACTGTGGAGGCTCTCCATCAATCCACTTTAGAGTTGCTTAAGGTGTTAGCACAACGACTCAAAAAGATAGTAGCTTTTATCAATGAGTCCGATGTTGGTATTTCATCACTGGACCCTCAGAAGATTTTGAGGCTCAAGCAGGATATGAGTTTTGTATCAAGGCATTTAGAACAAGCTAAGATATATGTTGTAGAGGCTAAGGAGGTAGCCACGAAATTGGGTTTGGAGATAGACGCTCGCCCGTCTAAGGGAATATTCTTAAGTCTACTTGGAGATGGGACCTTGGTTCTAACCCATTCCACTTTTTGGCAAGGATCGTCTGTTTAAGTTTTTAAATACGTGGGTTTTGGGAGTTCCTTAGAAACTCATATCAACTATGATGACTATTTTGGTTTTATGCAAAAAGTATTGGGATCTTATGTTTCGGTACCATGAGTAATATTTCCTTATAATTGACTTAAGTTGACTTTCTGCTGCAATATACAGCATATTGTTAGCTATCAGTAGGTGCATTGTATAATATCTGTCATGTACGAGGGGCATGTAACCCTAGTGATACATGTCTCAACGTTTCAGTTTCTGTCAAATCCCAAGTGGGGGGGCTAGGGGTGCCACATGTAATGTACGGTGAATATCCTAACAGAGGAATGACAGAAATGGAGTCGCGTGATGTCACATTTATTGAGAAAGATTTTCCTAAAATTTGTGAAGCAAATAAAGATCTTGAACTTTTTGAGTTGCAAAAACTTGAGGGAGTCACACCATCTTTTGGTGAGGGTGGAGAATTATCGCATCCTAAAATTGTAAAAGATAGTAGGAGTAACTTGCCTCTAGTAGGAGTGTACCACTAGAAAGTGACTCAAAAGAGTCCCAGTTATATAAAAGCACACGAAAAACCATTTCTCATCGTCGTCTTGAGATTGAAGGAGAATCTTTCATGTGTGCTCCGTGTGACTTTGATGAGCCTTTTTCCAATGAGGAAGCACTAAGTTCACCTGCTTCAAATAAATATTTGGCTGCTATGAGAGTTAGTTGATCTTCTACTAGAGCGCAAATCTATTACAACAAATGGATTTTAAAAATTTAATGCTAGGCAGATAGATCAATTGTACAGTAGAGGATTATAAAGCAAGGTTTGAAACCTTGTCTAATAGGCTAAGGGGACTGTTGATTAATTATAAATTAAGCTACTTTTTGAGTGGGTTACGGGATAAAATCCGACTGCCTATTAGAATGTTTAACCTAAACGCCCTTAGCTCTACCTATAGCTTAGCAAAAATACAGGAAGAGAACTTTAACTTATCAAAGAAAAGCTATAGAAATAATTTATCCTATTCACTAGACCTAGTAATACAAAAAATGACAAGGAAGAGGAAACAACTGCTACTGGAACAGCCATACAACCACCATAGCCTCAAATTACACTACATGCCTTAGCTGGATCTCTCAACCCACAAACCATGAGAGCCAAAGGGAAACTTGGAGCACATTGGGTGACCATCTTGATACACTCAAGTTCAACCCACAATTTCTTAGACCCTGCAATCAGTAGAAAGGCTCAATTACCACTTGATCAAGCTGACCGAGTTCATGTGAGGGTGGGCAGTGGAGAATTGATCCCTAGTGAGGGAAAATGCAGTGGGGTCAAGGTAAAAGTTCAAGGAACAGTGTTCAATGTGGATCTAAGGATTGTAGTATTGGCTAGCCATGACATGGTGCTAGGAGTTCAATGGCTAAGGAATTTGGGATCCATCTTGTGGAATTATGAAGAATTTTCAATGAGGTTCTCTTATGGAAATAAAACAGTTGAAATTAAAGGCTTAGCTGCTGCTCAATTTATTGAAGAGGGATCTGTAAGCAAATTTCATGGGCTGGAAGATAAAGGAATTATGCTACAAATGCTACAAGGAGAACCAAACTATGTTCACAAGATTGGGCATGATGTACCCTTTCCTTACAACCCCTTTTACACCAATACAGTGATGTATTTTTTGAACCCAAAGAGTTGCCCCCACCAAGAACCCATGACCTTGTCATTAACCTCATTCCCAACACAAAACCAATATCCATGAGACGTTACTACTACCCCTACTATCAAAAAGATGAAATAGAGAGGATTGTGCAGGAATGCCTATCTTCGGGAGTCATACAACCAAGTCAAAGTCCGTACTTCTCACCCGTGTTGCTGGTTAGAAAGGCAGATGGGACTTAGAGGCTGTGTGTGGACTATCAGGGGCTGAACAATGTCACAATTATGGAAACATTTCCCATACCCGTGGTGGAAGAGTTGATGGACGAGTTGCATGGGGCCAATATATTCTCTAAGCTGGATTTGAGATCTAGCTACCACCAAATTCGAGTTAAGCCAAAGGATGTATCTAAGACAGTGTTTAGGACTTATGAAGGGCACTATGAGTTCCTAGTGATGTTGTTTGAGCTAATTAATGCCCCATCCACATTCCAAAGCCTAATGAATTAGGTATTTCACCCTTACTTGAGAAAAGTTCATTTTAGTTTTCTTTGACAATATCGATTTACAACAAGACAGCTTTGGAGCATGAAACCCACTTGCAAAAGCTCCTTGAGATCCTAAGGCAGCACAAGCTATATGCAAAGCATTCCAAGCTATTTTGGATGCAATGAGATGGCCTATTGGGGCATTTAATCTCTGCTGAAAGAGTCTAGGTAGATCTAGAAAAGCTGAGGACTATGAAGGAGTGGCCTCTTTAAAGGCCTTATGGGGATTTTTGGGCCTAACGGGGTATTACCGAAGATTTATTAGGGGCCATGGAGGGATTGCAGCGTCCTTGACCAGAATGTTGAAAAAAGATAATTTTGTGAGGAGTGAAGAGGCCCAAGTAGCTTTTCATTGATTGAAAGAGGCTGTGACTCAACCCCCAATGTTGGCTCTTCCAAATTTTTCGATGCCTTTCACTATTGAGTGCGATGCATTGGGAAATGCTGTCAGGACTGTATTAACGCAACAAGGTAGGCCCATAGCCTTCTACAACCAAGCGTTAAAGGGGAAATCACTTATTTTGTCCACCTATGAGAAGGAATTGTATGCTATGGTTTCATCCATCACTAAATGGAGGTCGTATCTCTTGGGGTAAGCTTTTGTGGTCAGAACAGACCAACAAAGCTTAAAAAACTTGTTGGATCAAAAAGTAGGGACCCCATGCAACAAAAGTGGGTCTTTAAGTTGCTTGATTATGATTTTATCGTAGAGTATAAAAAGGGGTCAGAGAATAGGGTGGCGGATGCTTTATCGAGAAAAGAAGAGTGGACCCTAACACTGATTTCATTTCCATCTATTATTGAGTGGGTGGATGATTTGAAGGCTGCCTATGTTAAAGATGAAACATTATAGCCAGATTTTAAGCCATTAATGGAAGGGACATTAAACAATGAGTACACCATGAGGAATGATCTACTACTGTACAGGGGTCGGTTGTACATCCCTAATGAGGAAGAATTCAAGATCAAGGTTTTAGTGCTCATACACAGCAGTCTGTTGTTGGGGGGGGGGGGGACATTTCAGGCTATACCTAGGGCTATAAATGAACCAGTCTATTCGATAACCCGCTTAGTTCTCGCCCGATTAAGCTCAAATCGAATTCAACTCATGAAAAAAAGACTCGACTATGAAAGTAGATACCCACTCGATTGGTAAATGACACATACCCAATGAAACTCGACTCGTCGCAGCTAAGGCTCATTAAGGCCTAACTCGTTTCTACCTAAGTCGACTCGTTAGCTTGACTTAGATTAAAGCACAATTATATATTAATAAATAATTTTTTTAATAAATAAATATATACATACACCTATGATAAATATACATATAAATATATACATATATTGATAAATATATATGTACACCTATGTATATATACATATATATGTATTAGCTAATAATATAAACATATCACTTTTATAATTAAATATATAATATGTAACCTAATTACTTATGTCTATATATTAAATATACTTCGTAGCTATATTTTATAATTTGTACAATAATTAGTCAATAAAATTTAATAATTTCATATACTAGTATGTGGGAACTATATATGAAATAGATATATGCTATCATATTATGTGTATGTATTAATAATTTCTGTAGGCATATAATATATTGTTATTATGGATAAATATCAACTAGTTAGATATTAATTATTTATAACTTTTTAAAATCTTATAATTTAATAGAGGTTATATTTGTTAGTTGTACAAGTTCAATATTAGAATTTTTTACTTTTTATCTATCTAATTTGTTAATTATTAAAGCTTACTCAAAAAATAATAAAAAAAATAATAATTCAGGCCCAGGTCAAGCTCGAGTTGGAAAATTAGCTTACCCAGTCGAGCTCGAACAAAGAATAAATAAAAATCTCGAGCTCGAGTATTTTGAGTTGAGCCGAGTTTGGCATGCCAGAAACTGGCTCGGCTCGGCTCGGCTCTGCTCGATTACAGCCCTAGTTATGACAAATCCTTACAATGAGCCAAGAAAGACTTCTACTAGCCTGGACTAAAGAAGGATTTAAGAAATTTATAAGGAGTTGTGATTTGTGCCAAAGAGTTAAGGTGGATAGCACTAAACCCAGTGAACTGTTACAAGCTCTTCCCATACCATCTCAACCTTGGATTCACATCACTATGGACTTTATCGAGGGTCTACCTAGGTCAAAAGGGTTCAATAGTATTTGGGTGGTAGTAGATATACTCACCAAGTTTGGCCACTTTGTTGCACTCAAACACCCTTATACTTCCAAGGACATAGCAGAACTCTTCCTCAAACATATTTTCAAGTTACATGGGTTGCCCCTATCTTTTGTCTCAGACAAGGATAACACTTTTACAAGTGGTTTTTGGCTGGAGTTATTCACTTTATAGGGGGTCCAAATGTCACTAAGTGTGGCCTATCATCCTCAAATGGATGGCCCATCAGAGGCAGTGAACAAGACTCTTGAAAACTATCTAAGGTGTTTCACAGGGGACAGACCGTGTGACTGGGTCCTACAGTTACTACTGGAGGAGTGGTGGTACAACACAACTTCTATAACGACCTGATCTTATATTTTTAGAGATAAATTATGGATAATTTTATTAGGCCCAATAAATAAGTTAAAGCCCATAAAAGAGTTATCGTATAAGTATACTTATTTGAACCTAGAGTTAAGGCTCCATTTTTTTTTTAAAACTCCAAATTCCTTAGTGTTAGACTCCAAACACTATTTAGCATTCTAGATTTCCTCTTCATAATAAAACCCCTAACTGATTTTCCTCCCTGAATTCCAAGCCATGCATGTCTCTCTCCATTAGTCACACATGCACATCACTATGTCTATTTATACACTTCATGCACAGCCCCTTGCACATACTCCCTTTCGTCCCCAGACTATCACGTTGTTCTCTCTCCACCTTGAATTCTGAAAACAACCATGTTTTCTACTCAATCCTCTGTCAACCACGAGAAGAGTCGGAGCACCTCACTGCAGCCACAGAACCCATCGACCAAGCACCTCCCTCCGCCTCACACTATTCCGGTAAGCCCACAACCATCCGCCACTCTTCTCTCTCTCTCTAATTGTTTCTACTTGATAGTAAACTCTCGCTCGGTCCCTGTGTCGCACCACCGTATTTAGAGGATCCTCTAGCTGCCCTACTGTGACTTCCAGCCAACCACCTAGACCTCACCACCAAAGTCAGCCGCGAACCCATGTCGGAAAACAACACAAAAATGCAGTCTCACCAACGCTGAAGGATCTCTGTTTTGCTCCATTAAAACAGATTAATTTCAGAGCCCACTGTAGAGCCAAGTTTCCACCTTGTCAACCGCCGCTCCTCTTCTGAAACATCCACACCACATGGCCGTAGCTTGGTTACTCTACGCCCCGGACCACCACACGTAAGTCCATCTCCCTTACGTCGTGATTCTCACTCTCTGTTCTCCCTCTATCACTCACAGCATGTAGTTTCTCCCATAATCTCTCTCTCTCTCTCTCTCAATTGCATAGTCGCCCACTCGCCGTAGTTGCCACTGTGCCCAGCCACGAGCCGCTGCTAGTTGTTGATCACGGTAAACCACTGCCCACTGCCACTACCTCTCGAGTAAGGCTATTCTGTAAGATTTTATACCATGAAATATTATGAAGTGTGTTATGGTAAATTACAAGAGTACCCCTGATCAATTAGTGTTGATAGAAAGGTCTATTTATGTAACATACTAGTTTTGGTTTTAGGGTACATTAGTAAATTTCCTAGAATTTTTTTTTTATTTTATTATAGTTTTATCAAAATTTATATTTACTCTATTTTTTAACAATTACTATTATAATTTTATTTGAATTTACTAGAGTTTCATTTTAATAATTATTATTAAATTGTATCAGATTTACGTTCACTAGAGTTGGTTTGAAATTTAAAGTTTATTTTCTCTATCTCCACCGAACCTTGTCTCTTGTTTTTAGCCTCTATTTACACACTTTAAACCACCAACCCGTAAGTTTCATCCCACCTTCTGTCAAATTTGAAATTCTAACCTTATATTCAGCCTCATCCCTAGCTTAATAAATTCAAATTCTAGTGGAAACCGACTCTGTTAATGAGTAACAATTTCCACTCTGCACGTCTCTACTCCTCGAGTTTTCCTTTTATTTTTCTCTATCGTCTACCATTATAAATATCGCTTACCTCGCACGAGAGGAGTAACTCGTGAGCCACCCCTAAATCACCTGTTTCTGAATACCCAAAGGATCAACACACTGCCGTTTAAGCCTTAGGTTCTTCCCAACCGCCACCGACCACCATAGGACGTCGGAGCACCACCCGTGGAGCCAGAAACTGCCGACCAGCTCAGCCCCAACGCACCCACTCCCTTCCGGTAAGACCTCGACCGCCGCCAGCCTCTGTTTTGGTTTCGGTAGTTTTCGGTTAGCATAGTTCTCTCTCTAAACTCTCTCTCTCTCTTTCTCACTCGGTGTCGCACCACCATAGGAAAACCCCCAGACGCGTCGCCGGTCACTCCCAGACCCCCGGAGCTGCCGTCGCACTCAGCCTCTCTCGATGAGTCTTCCTATCGCAGAACCCCTTTCCTTCAAACTCTCTGTTTTCCTTGTGTTTAAGCCGTGTGTTTCGGTTCTTGAAGAACCCGTGGGTTCTTTTGATGGGCCCTTGGGCCTTAGGCCCTTGTGTGCGTGGGATGGACTATCCCTTCGTTGGACTCATGTAGTGATATTATATGGGCCAGAGTTGAAATATTATATGGGCCAGATTTCAACTCTTACACTATTTCTAATTATTTTAAATGGACTTGTATTTTAATTTGTATTTTATTTTATTTTATTTCAACAACAGTTTACTAATTTTATTGGGCTTAACATTTTAAAAGTCAGTTTTCTTAAATAAATATATTAGTCAAAAACTACTTTAAGGATGTTTTGCGAGTATTTTGTTAATATTCATTTGTCTATTTAGTAGAATTTAATAAAATTATTATGTTAATAATATTTAATAGAATTTATTAGGTTTATTATAAGATTTAATAATTATGTTAAGAAATAAAACTTAGTTTAAGAATTTAAGTTTTATAAATTATTTTAAAATAGTTCGAGTATTCATCTAAATTATGAATAAGTATTTTAAGTAATTTAGATACTAGGATTTATTGAATTGTTTAACACTATCTTTTAGATTTTGGATTAAATTAAGTAAGATATTAGTACTTATGTGTTTCCAAACAAATTTAGTGATAGTTATTATTTCATATAGGTCTCAAGTTACGAAGTGTTATTCAAGAAAAAATGCAGCGAGGTAAGTAATTTGATCACAAATTTAGGATCATCACAGTTCATTTTATAGATAATTAGTATTCAAGCCAGTTCATTTCCAGCCATTATTTATGAACCACTCATGTCATTTGCAAACATGTCATCCAGCATAGCATACGATCATGTCATTCCGCATCATGTTCAGATTCAAAAATTATAATTATGTATGTATTATGTCATGCATCTCATGTGTATAAGACACATAAGCCATCTTAAATTCAAGTGAAAGATAAGATCAGATCAGTTAATAAGATGACCATTTAGATGTATGGTACCAATGTAGTTCAGTTTCAGGGTGGAGGTGCAAGCCACGAACTCAGTTGTGGTCCACCATAGTATGCCAAAATACTATCAACGGCTCCCCTTGCGGCCGCGGGATGTGAGGTCGGTGCACAATCTCGCACACAAGGTTAAGTGTGTTGGCCAATCAGATAAATCAAATTAGTCAGATAAATCAGATCAGTCAGTTAATTCAATTAAAACAGTCATGCATAGCACAAGGATCAGTATGAATAGTCATGAATTTAAACTCTCAGCATGAAAGTTTTTATGAAAACCTTATGTTTAGTATGTTTACATTGTGATGGATTTCTTGCTGAGTCTTCGACTTATTTTTGTTTGTTTTCATATTTTTAACCACCCAGGTGAGGATGATGAATACGAGCAAGCAGGCCAGGAATAGAAGGAGCATATAATGTTTAGTTTAGATTTAATAAAATAAAAACATGTTTTTATGACATGGATTTTATCAGTTTATTTATTTAATGTTTTTTGAAGACTTTTTATTAGACCTTTTCTACAAAATAAATTTCTAATTTCATTTATGAAATTTGAGATCTCTTGCTAGATTTATTATTATGAAAAGTACGTGACACTCCTAGACTTTGGGAAGGGGGTGTTACAATTTGGTATCAGAGCCGGTCAAGACCTGTAGACTTAAAAAAAAAAAATTATAAATTTTCTAAAGAAAAATTAAGTTACCTAGGATGCTCCTAGCCTGCTCGTGAGTCATCAAGGTTTGTTTTTTAGAGTTGAATACTTTATAGTTTTACTAGTTAGAACCATCATTGTAGTTGTTTTATTGTCATTATTTTTGCATTCTTATCAAATACTAGATAATTGTTACTATAACACCTTGACGTAGATCATGGCTCCCAGCACTAGAAATCACCCAAATCGAGAGGGATCTTCTGGATCTAATCAGAATGATAACCCGAACCCTCTTGTCGCTGCTGCTACCCAATTCTTCCAATCAATGGTTAGCAGCCAATTTATGGCGCCTAGAGCTCCACAGGCCGGTTGTACCTTGGAACAATTTTCCTGCCAGCATCCTCCTACTTTCGATGGCAGACTGAATTCCTTAGATGCGGAAAGCTAGATTGAACGAATGGAGCAGATTTTCGAAGCGCTCTACTGCACGGATGATCAGAAAGTGAAATATGCCACTTACCATTTGACTGACTTGGCAAACAAGTGGTGGAAGTTGACTCGGGCTTTGGTGCAGCTGGAATTACAACCAAAGATTTCAAGCTGGAATCATGATATATTTATGAAAATCCATGATTTTATGTGAATATTTATACATTAAATTCATGATTTTATGAAAGAAGTTTTGCATTAAAAGATTTATGAAAGGTTATGATTTTATGGGAGAGTTATGCATGAAAATAATTTATAAAAAGTCATGCATGATTTTATGTGAAGATTTATACATCAAAATATTTATGAAAAATCATGATTTTACGTGAGGAAATATATATCACGACATTTAAGAAAGAATGTGATTTCATTTGAAATATATGATATAATATGATATGACATGTATGCGATTTCTTTTGAAATCTATGATATGACAAGTATGCAAGTATGATTATGATGAAGTATGAATTATACGATATGTAATGGCCTATGTTATGATATGAAGACAGTACCTATGTTATGAGCATATTGCATTGCTAGGTCGTACATACTGGTGGTACACCCAATATGTCTTTCTTATGTATGGATTTTACAACCCGCGGCAATGTTCTGTTGGCTCTCTCTCAACAGCACAGTGTATATAGAATTAATACAAACAGAGTATTGCTGCCGCACGGGGTCTGGGCTTTACGTGAGGCTGCATGGCAGCCGTAGAGGGTGGCACCGGTCGGCCTTCCTTTGCCGATCTGGTGGGTGCCGTCCCTCAACCTATACCGGAGATGCTTCTTGCACCCAGGCTTCCAAAGATGTTGGAAGGTGAGGTATATTTTCAGTTTACTAAAGAAGAAATAGCAAGATCAGCGGAACCTTTCTGCTACTCTGTAGTCCTCAAGTTCTTGAAGAACCGTCCGTCGTTGGATGCTGTGAGGGCTTTCATTCACAGTCGATGGGGCCTTACGGCCAGTCCAGTAGTTTCTGCCATGAGGAGATCGCGTAACGTCTTCATTCGCATGGCTAATGAAGTTGATTTCACCAAAGTATTATCACGAGAGGTTTGTGAAATAAATGGGATCTTCTACCATGCATTCAGATGGTCACCAGAATTCAATGAGGATGCCGAGCCATCAAGGGTCCCGGTATGGGTTTCTTTGCCGGGTCTTCCTCCAAACTTTTATCAAGAATCTTTCTTGAAGATTTTGATGGCACCGATTGGAACTTTCATTCGCCGTGATAATCCGACACGGTGCGCAACAAGAACGGATGGTGCACGGCTTTGTGTGGAAGTGGATGCTGCAAAACCGCCACTGTCTCATTTCTGGATTGGAGCGCCTGGACTGTCTTCTAGCCGAAAGTAAGAAATATTTTATGAAACGCTCCCGGCTTTCTGTTCGTCATGTAAGATGCAGGGTCATAATGCACGGACTTGTAATCCTGGAAAAGCTGGTAAGAAAGGGGGAAGAAAAGGGAGTAGTAAAGGCCTCTCGGATGATCACGGGGTAGAGCAGAATGATGATAAGGCTGAAACTCCTCCGCTGGTTCTTGTGGAAAATAATACTGTGGGTGAACATTCTATGCGGATGGACAAAGAAACAGAGGAGGTTGGGGTGGAGAAGGCGACGGAAGTAGCAGTTGCAGTTCATGTGCAGTTGGATGCCGAGAAGGAAGAATTGCCAGTGCAAGTGGCAAACCAAATGGTGCAGTTGGGTTCTGAGAATGATGAACAACCTGAGCAGATGGGAGAAGCAATTCCTCCTGTGATTAATAAGGTGGTGCAGTTGACGCCTCTTGTTGAAACAGAGGATGAAACAAATTTAATGTTACATGTTGGGGACGCAGATGGTGCAGGGATTGTCACGGGTGCGTGTTATGTGGCATCTAATATGGACGTAAATCAGAGTTTGCATGCGGAAGATAATGGTCCGATTATGGAGCAGACGCAACCAGTGGTGGAAGAGGAAATAGATGAAGACATTGATGAAGAAGTTGATGAAGAAATCATGATGGAAGAGAACTGTTCTTCAGAACCAGAACCGGAACAGCATCCAGAGGTTTTTTCACAAACTAAAGACTACTTTACTGAATCTAAGTTGAATGCTGGTAAAAAGAGGTATAATAAAAAAAAGTTTATTAAAATGCATAGTTCTTCTCAAGTTCTTGCTAGAAATTCTAACATTACTTAATGATTAATTCCATCTTGGTATGGAATATTAGAGGGGTGGGAACATCTAGAACCAGACTAAAGACATTGGTGGGAAGATATAAACCGAAAATTGTTACACTTTTAGAACCGTTTCCGGGCTCTTGTGGTATTGGTGGGGTTATTCGGGATGCTTCTGGTGGGATGGTTCAGGCTTATGCTTCTTATATTGGGTTTGGTTCTAATAATAAGGCGGAGCTTATGGCTCTCCTTTATGGGTTGAGAAGATGCAAAACGTTGAATCTCTCAAATGTGATAGTTGAAATGGATTCTATGGTAGTTATTTCTTGGTGGAGTAGAGGGAGATGTGGAGTATGGTACCTTGAGGATTTTTGGGAGGAAATTGTTGAGTTAGCTTGCACGGTTCAATGTCGGTTTCAACATGTTTTTCGTGAAGGTAATAGGGTGGCGGATTGGTTAGCAAAGGCAGGGGCCTTAGGTTCTGAGTGGGATTTTTCGAGTAGTTATAATTTGCCTCGGGTTCTTAGAGGCCTGATCCGTTTGGATTCTTTGGGTTTTCCATCTTTGAGATGTTAGATTGTAAAAGTTGGGGTTATTTGTAAGCCTTGGTTTTGGGTTGTGGTGGGTTTTGTTTAAATAGTGGTCTATTATTTTTGTTCTAGATTTTTTCTTGATTATGGGCCTGTTTTTCTATGGTCCTTTCTTGTAACCACGGTATTCCTCCGCCATAAGTGATGACTTTATTAATAAACTTTGGGAGGGGTCACTATTGGACATGTGACTTCCTGCTCTTTTAAAAAAAAAAAAAAACTCACAGGGGTCAACAGTAGGTAACGACCTATGATAAGTGAAAAATAAGTTCATGTTATTTACATATGTATTTATGAGCATACCCATTTTTCAAGAAACCTTATATTTATTATGTTTACTATAGTGTTGTTTATTGAGTATTCGACTCATTTTTGTATATTTTCATATTTTAAACCACCTTAGGTGATAAAATTTATGAGGATAAGACTGCAAGATAGGACTTGGCACCAGGAGGCAAGGCAGAGGCCTGACAGATTATGCTATGATTAGTTTTATGGTTTAAGGTTTAAATGAATTATTTTGATAAGCACATAAGACTTTCGTATTTTTTAATAAGTGATTCTGCATACTCTATTTTGGATTTTTAAGTATTTATTAAATTTCACTTTAATTATGGAATCTTTCACATCAGGCGTGTTGTTAAAAAGAAAAATTTTTAAGTTCAAGTTTAGTAGCACACTGGCTCTTCGAAAATTCTAAAATATCTTTATTGGGGAGTGGGGTGTTACAACTTCACACCTATCTACTAGACTAACGCCATTCGAAGCATTATATGGATACAAACCCCCAAGGATTTCCAGCTACATACCAAGCACTGCAAGGCTAGAAGCAGTGGAAAACAAGTTGAGATCCCATAACCAAATCTCCGAGTTGCTAAAGGAAAACCTACAGAAAGCACAAAACCAAATGAAGAGGAATGTCTATCTGAAAAGAAAGGAGCAGACACTGAAAATTTGTGATGGGTCTTCCTAAAATTACAACCATATAGACAGAGTTCAGTTGTGCATCGCAAAAGCATTAAACTATCTCCTTCCTGAGCCCGAGAATGTGTTGAGCCGCTGCATCGTGAAGGCTGGAAACAAGGCTCGTGTCAAGCTATTGGTGAAATGGCAAGGGCAAACCGAAGAGGAGGCAACGTGGGAGACCTATTCACGATTGATGGATGACTTTCCCCACCTTATGGACAAGGTGTTTTAAAGAGGGAGGCCGTATAACATGCTGGAACCTGGGCTATGTATGGGGATGGCCTAGGGTTTCAACATGAAGCACGAAGAGGACAGGGAGATCAGGAGGGAGACCAAAAACTTTCGTGAAGTACTTCACTTTAAGCCAACTAGTCTAAGTCTTTTACTTTCAGTGTATTTAGGCTTCATTTGGTTACTATACCCATCTCAACTCATCATTATAATTTTTTCAAATTCCAATACAAAATATAATAAACAATTCAACTTTTTCAAATCCCAAAATAATAATAATATTCTAACAATATTTTATCATCTCAACTCAACTCAGTTGAATATTCAAATGCAGCCTTAGTTTGTTAGGGGGTCATGGTCCTTCAACTAAGTTGGTTTAGTGGTTTGGGGTCTTGAGTATGTTTTACTTAATTAGGTTGGGTCATTTAATGGGCTGGACTCTTAGTAACCCGGTCTAGTTTCGTTTATTTCTTTATATGCATTATAGGCTTCCTTAGTCAATAGTTATTTGGCCCAATGCCTAGCATAGACAAATCAGTAGTATATTGGCAACAAGGATCAATCTCTGAAGGATATGGAAATCTAAAAATCGTACTTTTTCATTGGCCTATTTTCACTTTGGAGGCGCTCTAGTGAACAACCCTTTTTCTTTGAAATAATCTTGGGAGAAGCTACTGTTTGGCTGCATCCATTGCGCACATGACGTGGTATCATCCAAACCACACATCTCCCACGAGCTGATAGATGAGAGGTGGAGAGCGAGAGAGAGGTGGGGGGCGAGACAGAGAGACCAAGAGAGAGGTGGAGGGCTTGGCTGGCTCGGAGGTGCTCGAGGAGAAGTCATGGTGGTCAGGGGAGCTGCTCGGTGGGGCTAGAACCGACGCACAGTGGCGATAAGGTCGTCGGTGGCCCTGAAATGGGTTCACCTGAACCCATTTCGGTTGAAACCCATTTCGGTTGGGTTACTGCAGGGGAGGGAGAGCTGCGCGTGGGGGAGATCAGTGGTGGTTGGCTTGGTCGCCGGCATGAGGGGGAGTTGCCAGTGGTGGCGGTGAGGCTGGAGGGCGCACGGCGGCGCCAGGCTAGGCTGAAGATGAATCGGGCGTGGAGAAGAATCGGGCCAGCAAAGAGAGAGAAAGAGAAAAACAAAAAAAAAAAAAAAAAAAAAAAAAAAACACTAGAAGCAGCCACGTAGTGTGCAATGTGTGCACATATTACAGTGGCTGCTATGTAACACTACTCTTTTTCTTTTATTCTTTTTTCTGTTCCAGTGGGTGTGTTACAGAATGTGCCCTTGCTAAATCTCCATTTTTATTCTTTCCGTTTCGTACGAATCTCCTTCCCTTTTTTTTTTTTTTTTTAGTCTTTCATTTTATGCTGCAGCTTATTTGGGTATCCTTTTGTATCTCTTCTCACTTTTTTTTTTCAACTCCTACAAGAAAAATAAAATATTTCAAGATTAATAAAAGTATAAGAATTAATACTACATAGTTGTGATAAAGTTTTATTTAAAATAGTAAAATTATACATAATTCGACTATTATCAAATACAGTAGAAATTCCTTTTCTTATCTGCTTTACAACAAGTACACAGTTATGTGTCTGATTTAACTTGTGTTCTCCTCTGTTTTCTACATTGTTACGCTTAAGAATTTAAACATTACAATACCGGTCGACCTGTAGATAAGCAGCCCAAATAAGTGATGAATACATAAATTACTAAAAAAATATATAAAGCAGGTCCACCCATCAGACACGATTGAGACAAAAAATTGATATCCAGATATCTAATTTATTAACAGAGTATGCTTCACAAAAGCGTACAAAAAGGGATCCAGACCGGACAAGGTATCAGTTTACATCTTTAACATATACCTTTCACTCCAATTATAAATGGTAGAGTGGAGTCTGGACTGGTATATGAATTAGACCGAATCTTGAATCAGAGCATTATTGGATTCATCCATTACAGAGTCTCTTCAGCATGCAGGCGTCTAGCTTGGGGACTGTATTGGCATTTGGTTATACTCCATGGCTTTTCATTTTCATTTGATTGACTTGAATTCTGATTGCTTCAAGAATTACAATTAGAGTTCCTCTTCGAAATGGTCAGTCCGTTCCTGGGGTATTAACAGCCCCCCAATAAAAATTGACCACATTAGTAATCCAACACTCCATATCACGAGACTCATCACATCATATAAAAATTCAAAATCACGAATAAAGGCAATCTTGTCTCCATGTGATTTCTGTAAATATTTTGAACAAGAGCAGTAGCAACAGCAGAAGAAGACGACAATGAAGAACATAATCCCTTTTATTCGTACTTTCCCTCTTGCTTTTCACGGTGCTGGTCGGCATCTCTGTGCTAGCCTTCATAGCTTTTACAGCTCGTAGGTAAAGTAATGCCCTATTCAAATAGAGAAATTTCTCTTTTATTCTTCCAACCCAGTCCAAAAAAAATAGAAAGATCATAAATACTGGTAAAAAATTCCTTGAACCAGAATATTGGATGCATCATATTCATTCACTTGGAGAAAAAAAGAAAACCCCCTTGTAATCTCCCAACAATCCCAAACCCATCTTCACTACCGACTTCTCCATATATTATCACTCTTTTTTCTAATTTAACAAATTAAAAATAAAACTAACCCAGAAAAAGAAAACCAAATGAAAATCTCAAAAAAAAATATTACAGATTTCACACATCACTCTTAAGCTCATTTCTCTCACAAAAATCAAGCACGGGCTCCAAAATATTAAAAAAATAAAAAAGAACAATAGAAAACCAAAGGTTTTGGCACCGTAAAATCGCACTACGTCACGAAACTGTCATCACCTTCTTTGTCTCTCTCAACTCTTGCCTTTTTCTTCTTTCTTCCTCTCTCTAGCATCACATTTTCTGCATTCATAAACACTTGGGAACGTGGTGTAAATGGGAGAGAAGAGAGAGGTGAGGGATCTAGGCGAAAGGGGATCATCCATATTGATTTTTCCCTTCCATGGGTCTTTGTGATTGTGTGTTGTGAGGTCCCATTGTTAGTCCCATGGGTGGGATACGTGGCAAAAATTCATTGAAGGCTGTTTTTAACCTCTTAACAGTGTGACCGGTTAGAAGATTTTGCCTTACAATTATTAATCAGCTCCGCATCTTAAATTGCTTCATATTCTGGCCACAATCTATACCAGAAAAAACTGAGGATAATGTTTACCAGATGGTTCTGATCAGCTCATATGAGATTCAAACCATTCAAAGATCTGTTCACAATGCAAGCTAGTCATTTCATGGTAAGCAAATGCAAGATTTAATTCCTCCTGGATGTGTTGTTCCAAACGCTGATCTGGCAAATGAATTCTACTCTCTCTGAGAGCTTTCTTCCAATTCGTTGCACGCCCATCATTCCTCATATATCCACTTTCATCAATGAAGCCCTTGTCCTGAAAAAGCTCAAACAATTTTTCAGAAACAGTTTGATCAATACCTTGGATTCTGTCTGCTAAAATTTGTGGAGACAAAGGGAACTCCATGCACTCAATCTCTGCCACATCAACACCTTTATTCTTCAGTAGCTCCAAATTTTTATTTATCTTAGAATGCCTATGTAGATCTTTAGGCATGTGCACAAATAAAGTAGGAGGGTACTCCCCTGTGATATGAATTTTATCAAATATGCCTTCAGCAATCATAAGTGTAAGACTACTAAACTTCAACTCGGTGGCAAGAACAGAAATAAAGTACCCTCCAGAGGAGGCCCCCAAAGCCACCAGAGGAAACTGCTGAAGCCTATTTTTCTTTACCCACTGTTTTATAATATCTTTGACAATGAATTTTTCCTCCCTAAATGTCCAGCATCTTGCTGCGCTTGAAATGGTAAGAACGGCAAACTTTCGAGCAAGAGCATTAAGGATGATTAGCCTTTCTTCAGGTAAACCAATGCAACTAGGGCAGGTAGAAGACCTGTCCCAAAAGTTAACAGATCTGCCATTGCACCCATGAGCCACAAAGATAACCGCCTTAGGTGTATCAGGTATCTGCCATACGAGTTCTGTTCCATTCAGAACCTCTATAGTTGGATGAAATTGCACCTGAGGCATAGAGCTATTCCATTTCTGCTTCACAAGTCCAAATGATGATGTGGTTTTATTACCATGATCCCGCAATGACAATATCAAAACTACAAGAATCAGAAAAAGAGATGTGATAAAAACAGTAACATGACTCTTTCGAGGCCCAGTCCAAGCCTTTGATTTATTTCCACGCTTCCACATTACTTCTGAGAGGGGTGGAAAGAGAGAGAGTTGTTCTTCTGAATTTCCAAAATCGCAAAATATGACATGAGTCCTACAAGAAATAGATAAATTTTGATGCAGATTTGCCACAGCTGATTAGGGTTTATCAGACATAAGCAAATTTAAAGAAATTGACTGACCCTCAATGTTCAATATTCTAAACCACAGGGAGGAAAAACAAACGACTCCAGCCAGCTAACCCTAAAGCAACCATTGGGTTTCTCATTCTTTTGTGTGTATTTTTTTTTCTCAAACCAAAGAAGGAAACTGTATGTAGAGGTATCTAGAATACAATGATAAATTTGATAAGGTTTACCATAAACTAACAAAATTTGATGTGTTCTTTCATCAGGTGATTGTATATATATTTTTATAAGTAATAAAGGATTTTATTATGAGGATGATAAGCATAACACATGTACGCAGGATGTATACAAGAGAACAAAAATATATTTAAGATGTGAACAATAAAAGAATAACAAACAGCAAGGCCAGTGCACCCCAATATTAGCCAGGGCATAGTCCCGAACACCTGGTGCCAATTAAAAAAAGGGAGCAAGCTTAGAGGCCAAAGAAATAGAAATACAGAAATTGGGAATCGGTACAAGTGGATTCTCTAAGTCTCCTCGTTGTTAGAAATCACTATTATGGCTCATATAAGTTTTGTTAACTTGTTTGAAGGCACTGATAATTTAGTAATTTGATAACTTCTTGTACGCATGACATATGTTCTAGAGGTTCAGTTGTATTTATTATCCAAATCAAAGGTTCCTTACCTAGTGTTGGCTTGCGAGGGTTTCAATTTGAGATATAGTCCTAATCTTGAACATTTACCCTGACTTTTACAATGCGGTATCAATTGAGTTTAATGTTTCAGCCCCCTGCATGCCTTCTGTATTGTAAATTTCGCCCAATTATCTACTTTTAAAATTTAATTTTCCAAATTCTTAAGTCCTAGTACAAATGCAAATAGTTGTCTAACTGTCTGTATTTATGTAAATTAATAAACTGATTGACAACCGCATGAAGCAACTCTACCCCAATGCCATCTTAATATTACTCAAGATGGAAAGCAAATATCATTTCACATCTTTCCAAATCTCAAATCTAAAATCTTAGGGCTCGTTTGGTTCTTTGACTGCACTCAGCTCAACTGAGTTCGGTTCAGATTTAGACTTCTTCTAATATTCAAACACCCAACTCTCAAATCACTAAACTCATCTCAACTTAAAACTTCTTTACACGTGAGACCCACAACCTTTTTCAACTTAACACCTCTTTACACGTGGGACCCACAACCTTTTTCAACTTTCCATAAATACATATAAACTCATCTTAACATTCAAACACATCTAAACTCATATTAGGTGGATCCCATAGAACTCACTACTATTCATAGAGAGCTCAACTCAGTTCAACATCCAAATGCAGCTTTAGTCTTTTCCAAAGTCCACCTTATTGACGAGGTTGAGAACTTGAGACCATAAGAAGGATCTCTCTATGTTACGCAAAACTCTGAATTTTTAGAAGTCCAGACTCGTTATCATAAACTAACGAATTCATTTACAAACAGGATGGTCCTCTCCCAGGATGTAAACCCCAAAAATCACAGTTTTTCCTTAGCTCAACTTAAGTTGGGCGTTTTAGACTTCTACATGCTTCTTAACAGACCTAAGCTTCAACTTAATCATTCAAATTTATTCTTTAAAAAAAAATCCAATATCTGCGGGAAACGAAATTCCCCCGCATTTTTACAATCTGCAAGCCCTACTATTCCATGAGTTAATTGCCTAATTTTCTGGTCAAAAGATATCGGTGTTCAAACAATTGTAGCAAATCAGAAAAAACCGAAAGCAGTATCTGACACAATTATTATCAGATCTCCGAACTAGATCGTAGCTTCTGTTTAGTAAGTGAAGGAAACAACGAAGGAAAGGAAATAAATTTTCGAGCCCACATCTCAGAACATGAACGACAAGAACATACCTGTAAAACTTGGATTTGGATCAGAAAGAGCCAAGATCGAGGTTTGGACGTCAGCCTTCAAGGCACTATTCACTTGTTGAACTGCTGTTTAACTACAGGGACGAGGTGAAGGTCCGAAGGATTTATATTTCTGATCTAAGTTTTGCAGGTACGTTCTGTCGTTCATATTCTGACACAATTATATAAAAAAATTAATTTTTTAATAATAAATATCATTCTTTTTCAAAATAATTACACGATATTTATATATTATATAGATATATGTAAAATTACTCATTCATTTTATTCGACGATTTTACGGTCTCTTATGACCTTTTATAACTTTTAATACAATAAAGAAAATAGGGTTTGAGGGAGGTTAAAGACGATGTTACCCCTGTAGAATTCTAGAGGAGATCTGTACGTAGAGAAGTCAATAATTTGAGGGATCTCTATTTGTAAAGAAGTTTGTAGATCTCTAGAGATTCTCTTTGATATGAACATGTGAGAATAAAATCTCTTAAACTCACAATCAATTTGAAAACTCACTCAACAGAATAAAAAAACAAGTCAATGGATAGAGAATTTAAACCCGTTGAGAACTCATTTCAAGAACGTAGATTATATTAAAATTTAGATACGTTGAAGAATCTATCTCAACAATCCAGATTACAAAGAGGAACGCTACAAAGATTGTCATTTACCTTTAATAAGTTCAAAAGTTCAATCAAGAACAAGAGGAGTAAACTTAACTCACAATGAAAATTCAATATTGTCTAAATGGTTGTGGCTACAAGGTATTTATATACCTAAACCCCAATTAACTCTAGGTCAAAACAAGGCTCCTTTTACCCAAAATGCCCATAGATGAATAATATCGCAGCTACAGTAACTCTTGAAATCCTAGTTCAACAAAATAAAACATATGTGGACCAAGCATCATCAAGCTCGATTATTCTAGACTAATTCTTATAACTAATAAAAGAAATCATTTAAATGATTTAAACAAATTGAAAGTCTTCAATAACAATAGGTCCAAACAATAACTCTAAATCATGTCTTCCACAGCTTGTATAAAGTGGATCAAAACTATTTTTCCTTCTTTCAAGTTCATCTTGAGTGTTTGACTCTTGCTAGCTTCATTCTAAGTGGATTGTACAAATCCTTGCATTGCCTTATTGATCTTCTTAGCTCTTGACATTGGAATTGGCTTATCTGGAGTTTGCAAAGGATCTTTAAGACTAGATTCATCTTGGTGCCCATTATTCCCCCTCTCCTAAAAAGGAAAAGGATTCGACCTCGAATCTCCGCCTGCTGGGTTGGTGATGAAGACGCAAAGAGAGCTGGCTCTGTGGTGGCTGGGTTGTGGTTCGACTAGGAGGAAAACAACTGCTCAGATTTGAGCTTCAGGAGTCGAGTGATTTTTTATTGTTTGTATCTCAGTTGAAGTGGTAGTTGTGGTTTACAATGGAGGATGGATGCTTAGAGGAGGTTGGATGGCTAAGGGCGTGAAAAATAGGGCAGCGGCACTTATTCTAGGGTTGAGAATGCTTAACATATATAAGAGTTATAAGAGGAAACAAAAAAAACCTAAAGAAGAAGAAATGAGGGATGTGCATGAAAATGGAAACGGCTTGAAGCAGTGCGACGTGAAGTCTGGACCTGTTTTTCACAGGCCTGGGCTCTTTAGCTAAAAAAGTATATTTGGCCCACGACTAGATTAGGTTTGGGATTATTACATGGGCTTTTTCCCTAAGTTTTGGGCCTGGACTAAAAAAAAAATACTTGCCCCAAAACTTTTTCGGGTGAAAATCTACTTGGTTCGTTAAAAGATTTTGAACCTAATTATCAAACCCACTGAAAAAATTTATTCCGCCTAAACTATCTTAAACCCAAACTCTCTTCTAATAGTTTTTTTTTTTTTAACTCGCAATCCCAAATGGTTTTTCATAACTATAAACCCAAAAATTTTGTAAAGTGGCTTGGCTGGGTCCAGGTGTTACACTATCAGTACTATTTACCCGGTATTGCAATCTGCCCATTCCTTTGATACCCTTCTCATTCATATGGCTGTTACGTATTTTCATACAATAAGATATTCATTTATTTAGTCCTTTCTTTCATTCATTTAAGTCCTTTTCATTTAACAATTCATTCATAGAAAACGTCGTTTAAAAGTATGAACTTTAACATCATCTTTTCATTTAATAGTGCATTCATGAACAAAAAACATCATTTTAGAAGTATGAGCTTAAACATCATTTTTCATTGCATCCATAAAACGTCAATTCATAAGGGCAATTTAACATCAATTCATAAGGACATCTTAAAACGTTTTCCTCGCCTCATTTAAAGCATTAGTTCATAGGGACATTTTAAAACACTTTCTTCGCGTCATTGAAACCATCACTTAAAGCATAAGGCATGAGACCTTCATTTCCTTTCCTTTACAATCAAAACATTTTCATCATCTTTCTTACTCTAATGCACATGCATTTTTTTGTGAAAAAGATACATTTTCATACTATACTACATATAGGAATAATAAGTTTATTGAGAGATCATGTATAGAAACTTCATGACTTAGAACCTACGCGCATGCATTACCTTATACACATACACAATTATAATCGATAGGGTGCTACTATCAAGAAAGGGCTTGTACATACTATATACATTTACTTTTTCTTTAGAAGAACATTTGAAAAGAGAAAGATACATTCTTTCATAAAGAGAACTTGGTGTAAGAAGCATAGTCATAACTACTTATCTCTATGCTCCTCAATACTTCCATCATCAATATAGGTCCTATTTCAATAAAAAGCATAAGCATGTTAATACTCATACAATATTTTTTAGCTCTCCCTTTAAAAGAGAAAGCCATGATATTACAATCTATCGTCCCTCCTATGCTTAACATTAACTCAAATGACTACTCCTCACCTCAACTTACAAGAAAATAACTTGAATATTAAGACATGCTAGTTGTCCATCAAAAGTCTATTTTAAAAGCTTACATGAAAAGTAGTCAAGAATTCATAAGGTTCAAGCAAGGTCTCTTGGATTCAAGCTCACTTTGGGTTATGAATATTAGGAGGTAAAATCTAGAAATTCTCAACAATGGCTTTAAAATAGATTTAAGTATCTCAAGTAGGCTAAACAAGCTTAGAAAACACGTCCCTTTAAATCAACTTGTGGTCCCTCATTATGAAAAGGTTAGCTTATCAATATTTTGGACTCTTGGGTTAGGTAAAATTTAACCAAATGAGGGAACACAAATGAGCTATTTTTACATCAAGACATGGCATGACATGGACTTAGAAAATACTTGGACAGCTTTACATATCCTAATACATCATGGACAAACAATCTCTTATATCTAAACTAACTAAGCTATAACTTATTCACATAAACAATATATTAATTAGTTTAGATAAAACCTCCCATTAAAAATTAAAGTAACATGAAGTATAGTAAAGTTACCCATTAAGAAACTTTAAAACCTTTAAATATTTAAACTTATGATTTACTCACTTAATACCTTTCAAAAGCAAGTTATTGAAATTATAGGACCAAGTAAAACCTTTGAACCAAGCCTCTAGCATTCTAAAAATAGATTACCACCCAAACCTCAACACAAGGCACATGATACCAACATATATAATTTACAAATCATTATAATACATAGCAAAACAACTATAATACCATTCGGTTTGGGCAAAAAATAGGGCATACATATTTATTTGCAATATAGGAAATTAACTACATTAAAATACAAGCTAAAACAACTTAGTAAACTTTCAAAATTACATTAAAAATAAATAAGTCAAATTAGAATTTTTACCTGAGCTCTTAGCCCCTTTCAAAACACAAGTGGAAGGCCAAATAGAAGTATAGCTGTGTGGATGAAGAGCAACACGACATCACTACTTTAAACCCCAAAACCGAAACATCATAGGTAAGGAAATGGGGAAACTCGAAATCCACATATAAATCATACTAGGAAATAAACCAAAGTCTATTACCTTCAATATTTCACCATTTGAAAGATGAAATCAAGCTTAAGTTCCAAGCTTTGAAGCAAAAACCGAAAATGAATATGGAGGGAGTATACTTGTATGGCTTGGAGAGGATGAGAGAAAATATTTTTTCTTCTTCCCTTGCTTTGGAGTCACAAGGCTTGAAGGAGATGAGGGGAACTTGATTTCTTGAAGGTGAGAAGAGAGGAGAAGAAGGTGGCATTGGCTATTTCTTTTTCTTAGAGAGAAGGATGAAGTTTCTTTCTTCCTTGGGTGAAAGGCCGACGTGTAGGAGAAGATATGCCTAGGATTAGTTTTTTTTTTCATCTCTCTTTTGGTTGTCATGACCAATGGGTGCAAGGAAAAAGTGGATTCAATAGCTTCCTTAGGAAGCTTACGTCCAAGGAAAGAAAGAAAGAAAAATAAAAGAATTTAGTTGCTTTGGTCAAAGCTTATCACATAAGCTTGGGAGATGAATGGTGGAGATCTATCCACCTCAAGGACACCTTTCACCAACCAATCAAATAGTAGAGAATAATTGGGTCATTTCTTAAATAAATAAAACTAAAGGGCTTAAGGAAAAATATTTCAAAGTCTTAAAAATAATACTATTGATTTATTTTAATAAATCATATTTTAAAAATAAAGCATACTCATCTTAAAATAAAATAATTAAAGTAATAAGAATTTTTATTTCAAAATATTTAACTTAAGAAATTAATAAAATGACGTAAGGACGTACATAGTAAGACTTGAGTATTACACATGGTAACCCCATGAGATAAGAATACGCAATCATGGTAACCCCATGAGATAAGATTACCCAATCATGGTGACCCCATGAGTCAAGAATATGTTTCAAGTTCATGTTTATGTCATGTTATGTTCATGTTCATGTTATGTTCAAGTTCACGTTCATGTTATGTCATGTTCACGTTCACATTATGTTTCAAATTCACATTTATGTTATGTTGTACTCAGGTTCATGTTATGTTCAAGTTCATGTTCAAATTATGTATGTTCACGTTCATGCTATGTTTCAAGTCCATGTTAGGTTTCAAGTTCACATTCATGCTATATTGCTAGTCCATGTTATGTTTTAAATTCAAGTACATGCCATGTCACGTCAAGCTAAGTTTTAGTTTTAGTTCAAGTTATTTCATTTATGCCATGCTATATGTCAAGTTATGTTATGCTTACTTATGACTTTGATTCTGTATTCATGTTTTTACTGTCATGTATGCATCATTAACCTGTGTGAAAGTTTCCTGTTAACTTGCTAAAATTTGTAATCAAATATCACCGTGGTAGTCCCACCTACCATTTCCCTCAAATGGTAGGCCATGTGTCAGGATCAGAGCAAGGAGTAGACACTGGCAGACTAGAGGAGGTTGACTAGATGCCGTAGACGCAACACGGAGCTTGCAGCCTCCATAGTTAGGTCATTGGATAGTATTTCGGCATCGTTAGTCGAGTTACGCGAGTTACTCAACCAACTAGCCCAATAATGTATTTTGGCAATGTAATTATAGAGCCAGGCCTCCGTTATTTTGAGATTACAGTCATCTAAGACCCGCATTGTAATCGTAGATGTTTTAAGTATGCATAGTTTATGTTTTAACTATTTGGGATATTATAAGTTTGGTGCATAGTATTGCTAAAAAAAAAAATTATCTGCTGCGAATATTGCATAATGCTAGATGCATGTTAGGAATATTACATCTGATATGTCATGAACGAGGGCAGGTAACCTTGTCTTGCATGTCCCGAAGCTTCGTATGTCCGTCCGATCCCAAGCAGAATCTGGGGGCATCACAACATCTGCTCACTATTATCATCCTCACTCTCTCATCACCACTCCATTGTCACGCATAATCATCACCCGTATATTTGGACATTGAGATGCGATGTGCCCTAAACCCAAACACTTAAAACATTTAATATCTCTATTTCATGAAGGTTGGGATTGTACCATGGGTTTGTTGCTAGTTCCCTCACCTTTCCCCTTAGGTGGTTCGGTCTTCCACTTTGTTACAGCTTGATAATTTTTGTCCCACTGTGGTTTTCAAGGAGTGCTAGAAATCGAAGTATACCTTGTTGTACCCTTTCTCTTTAACTGTCTCTCCACCTTTATGGCCATGTGCACCATGTTTTTTACCTCCACATAATGTTGCAACTCAACTCATTGGCTATCTCCCTATTCAACCCATTCAAAAATCTAGCCATCATGGCCTCCCAATCCTCCACTACATTAGCCCAAACCATAGCCACCTTCCATCTCCTTATGGTAATCTTCCAACTCCTAGACTCCTATGTAAGATTTTGTAATTTATGGTAAAGGTCCTTATAGTAGTGGCTAGGTATAAATCTCCGCCTCATGAGAGCTTTCAACTCTCCCCATATCTCTACAGACCTTTCATAATTCCTCCTCCTATTAGTCACTAACTAATCCCACCAAATAATAGCATAATCAGTGAACTCAATCACCATCAACTTCACTTTCTTCTCCTCAGAGTAATTATGACAATCAAACACCAACTCTATTTTTTTTCTCCCACTCTAGATAAACCTCATGGTTAGTTCTACCTTGAAAAGATGGTATTTTCATTTTGATGTTCCCAAGATCTCTATCTACACCATTTCGACCCCCTAGGTTCCCTTCAAGTCCTCTTTCATGCCTAACTTTTCTATGTCTACCTTGTTCAACTTTTGATCTTAGGTCTTCCTCATTCTCACCATCTCCTTCATTCTCGTACTCATTTTCAACCCTAGGCTCACGTCGCTTCCTATCTCTCCCACCTTGCAGATTTCCAATCGTTGCTTCTTGATGATCCATCATATCCCTCTCTTCACCCAACACAAAGTTCAACCACTCAAACTGTTGTTGTATGGTTTGCAACACAAATGATGAGTTATCTGTCATCCCCTTTAGTGATGAGTCACTCCTATGAGACATCGTAATATGCTGCACAAAAAGAATGTTAGTGGAAAACCTCACACACTTCTTTACATGTTTACACTTGAATAATGGCACTCCACTCATGTTTCACTCTTAATTAGCTTTTTCCTGATAATAGTCTCATACTCTCTTCCCTTTTACCTCAATAGTTTTCTCACTCAAGTTCCTTAAGAACTAGTTGGACTAAATTAAGACAATACAACCTTGTATTATTCCAACCAGCAATAAGTTCAAGAAACAAGGAAGAAATAAAATGACATGAGACTCAAGGAATTTATACGAGAAAAAGAGTAATTATAAAACAAGATACTAACTAGAAAGATATATTCAACCCCTTTGATGATAAAACTCAATCAACAAATGCATTTCTTTCTCTTTGTTGTAACTATGTAGCAACCTTTGAATATGCTACCTTTCCTTTTCTTTTTCCTTTTTTTTTTTGAATTTTTCTTTTCTTTTCTTTTCCTTTCTTTTCTTTTCTTTTCTCTAATTCAATTACAAACAATAATATTTCATTGTGAAAATCAAGCAATTGAGTTCAAACACACAAGAATTGACAATGAATTAGAGGAGAATCAATAGAATGGCACTCCAAGCAATTGACAAACTTAGAGATGCAAACCCTAGAATTTTGAAACCCTAGGTGATGTAAATTTCAGCCAAACCAAAAAATCTTATGAAATTCGGAAGCCTACTTTTTGTTTCTCTTTTGCAACCCTAGAACAATGAAGCCCTAGAATTAAATTTAAAGATGTAAGAATTAAAAGATAGAATCAGACCTGACTGGAAACCGAGCTCTGAATACCAAATGATATGAACTCGTGGGAATAGAATCCTTGAACCCACAATCAATTTGAATACTCACCCAAGAAAGCCAAAAACAAGTCAATGGATGGAGAATCTAGACCCGTTGAAAACTCCTTTCAAGAACCTAGATTGTATTAAAATCTAGACCCGTTGAAGAACCTGTCTCAAGAACCCATATTACAATGAGGAACGCCACAAAGGTTATGATTTACTTTTGATAAGTTCAAAAGTTCAATCAAGAACAAGATGTGTAAACTCAACTCACAATGAAAATTCAATATTGTCTAAAGGGATTGTGTTGGATGGCTACAAGGTATTTGAATACCTAAACCCCAATTAACCTTAAGCCAAAATAAGACCCCTTTTACCCAAAATGCCCCCGGATGAATAGTGTCGTGGCTATAGTAACATGGCTACAGTAACTCTTGAAACTCTAGTTTAACAAAATAAAACATATGTGGGCCAAGTATCCTCAAGCAAGATTATTCTAGACTAATTCCTATAACTAATAAAATAAATCTTTTAAATGATTTAAGCAAATTAAAAGTCTTCAATGACAATAGGCCCAAACAATAACTCTAAGTCATGTATTCCACAGCTTGTATCAAGTGGATCAAAATTAGTTCGCCTTCTTTCAAGCACATCTTGAGAGTTGGGTTCTTGCTAGCTTCATCCCAAGTGAATTGCACCAATCCTTTCATTGCCTCATTGATCTTCTTGGCTCTTGACCTTGTAATTGACCAATTTGAAACTTGCAAATGATCTTTAAGACTAGGTCCATCTTGGTGCCCATCGCTCTTTTTATAGAGGTCTCTTTCTTTCTTTAGAGTAGTTGAGTCCTGCTTACCTTATGTCACTTTTACTTTTTTATATCTCAAGTCAAATTCTTTTGGTTTTATCTCATCCTTGTCCTATCTCTTGCATTTTTGCTCTTCTTTCTTTTATCTCTTCTTTATCTTATCTTTTCCTTACCTTATCTCTTGATTTTATCTCTTCATTGTCTTTTTTTTTTCTTTCCTTCTTATCTTATCTCTTTCTTTATTCTTGGTAATTGGCTTCCACAATTCGTATGCAACAGATGCCCTCAATTCTTAAGGTTGACTTGTCCAATAAGAATGTCCTGAGAATCTTCAAGTCAATCATGATAAAGATAGTCTATGAAAGCATTAGAAAAATAAATTATGGGAACTTATTCCTAGTTTTCCGTTATGCGATGCAATGAAGATTTCTGAGGGCGGTCTTCGAGGAGACTTATGAAATTTATGATAAGGGCATTCGAGGATGGACCTCTAGGAAGTTTGTTTGCTCGAGTGTTTTCCTGATAATCGAGCGTATGACTGATAATCGTGCATCACTGATAATTGTGTATGATTGTTTATTGTTAGTAAAGAGAGTGTAGTCTATTCCCCATATTTGGTGATCGTTTTTGTTTTTGTGAGAGCTAGTGGCTTTCTTGCCCTATGGTTTTAAGATTGTGTTGTTGTTTTGGCGTTAAGGCCAGAGTTTGTTGTAACCTGCATTAAGTGGTCAGAGAGCCCATCGACCCCTTGGATTCATCTCAAGCAATTGCCAAGTCCGTCAATTCGTTCCCAAAGGCAACTAGCTCGTGTGAGGCATTTATGGAGCTCAGAGGCTTGTTCCCAGAGGTTACCCATTGGCGACGGTTATGGCAAGAATGTTAGCCTCGATCATATGCACGTATGTTAACATTTCTCGTTGAGGTAGTGAGACGATTGCTCGACTTTGCTGAAGTGTAAGGACTCATTTTTTTTTCACAACCATTCTCATCTCATCTCATCTCATCTAATTATTATAACTTTTCCAAATTTCCAAACAAAATAAAATAAACAATTCAATTTTTTCAAATCTCAAAACAGAAATAATATTAAAAAATATATATTCTAACAATATTTTATTCAAATTTCAACTTTTATCTCAACTCAACTCATTTGCAAAACAAACGAGACCTAAGTGTTAACGTTGATAGCATAAGCGTGCATTTACCTTGGTCACTTGTTTTGCAGAGGCCCGAGTGCTTGACTTTAAGGCAACCCAACTTTCTTGTGCGAGTATTATCCCTAATTGCATGCACGCACACTAACATTTCTCGCTCAATGGGAGGCTTGCTCGGCCGTGTTATTGTGGCTGGAGGCTTGCTTGATCATGTTGCTATGACGAGAGGTGTGCTTGACCTACTACTGTGGTGGAAGGTGCCATGTTTGCTATGGTGGAAGGCATGCTCGACCACGATGTTGTGGCGGGACAACCCAGTGCTTGACTTTAGCACAATCTGACTATTCTGAAAATTTTTTACAAACCAAACTGGTTAGTGTAAATAATCCAAATCATGGGTTTGAGATGTGCAAACTTGAGCCAAGTGGCATGATGTTTGGTAAGAATTCAATTCTCGTAGTGCTTAAGTGAGGCTCGAGGCTCCCAAGTGAGGCTTGAGGGTAGCACGATCCTTTTGTTGCTTGGGGTGAGCATTATTGCTCGGCAAGTTTCTTTGTTGACCAGGAAGAGCATTGTTGCTCAACATGGTCCTTTGTTGCTTTGGGTGAGCATCGTCTCTCGGGAAGAGTGTTGTTGCTCGAGAAGAACATTATAGGTTTGGGCAATAGTTATTGTTGGGCGTGTGCCTCTGTTCTCATGTAGATAGGGAGTTAAGGTGCTTGAGAGGTGCTCGAGGGCGACCTTGCAACTAATGCTCCAGGTTAGGTGGATGATTTCCAAGCTTTTTATCTGGTGCATGTTGATCGCCATTGTACATCCTCTTTGTTCCGTTTATTTGCCTTGGGCTTTTGTTTGGGATGTGGATTGTCTGAAATTACTTTTGGTTAAGACCAGTGAGCAAAGTCTGTTCTTGCTCATTCATCCCTTAGGATTCTTGTGGAATCATGATGAGTGTTATAGGGAAAATCTCCAAAAACCAATTTGTTATTGAAAATAAAATTCCAATAGTGAGTTTGAGAGTAGAAAACTAGGGCCATTTAGTTGTAGCTTCCAATTTTTGTTTGAGTATGACTGTTCGCTACTAAGTGGTTTTTCCATGGTGGAAGTTGTCTATCCTTGAATATTTTTGTCATGATGAAGATTGTTCATCCCTGAGTGGTTTTTGTTCGTTCACTCTCTTGGAGGTTCATAGAATTCTAATGAGTTTTATGGGGAGGACCTCCAAACTTATTAGTGTAAATAAAATTTAAATATCAAGTTTGAAAAAAGCAAACCCTGGCCAAGATAATGAGTTTGATAGCAATAAACTCGAGTCAAGTAGCTCAATCTTTTATTTTCATCCAACCATCAAATGGTATCGCCTAGTGAAATGCACTGTTCATGTGTCATTTAGATTAGTTTCCTTGGTGCTTTGCAAAAGATTGACAACCTTTGTGTCGCCTTTTAGGTGGGATTGGTGGGCCCATAAGCAATGGTTGCCGGTCTAGTTTGGTGGCACTTGCAGCAGGCGCCACACCTATCCGGGCCTTTAGATGGGTTTGTGGAGCCCTCAACCCCCACGTGTTATTTCTATTGAGTTCGTGACACCGAGATGATGACCACATGGATCACACACCCCAACGACCAGTGCTTAGAGTGTGTACAACAAGCAATAAGTGTACAAAATAATATTCGTAGCAGAGAAATAAAAAGGTCTTTTTCTATTAAGTACCAGAATTGGTCAAAAATAGTAAAATATTATTACAAGATTTATACAATCATCCGACGGATAATTTAAAGAAAACAATTAACATAAGGGAAACAAATCCCAAAACGCTAAACAACATATCAACAGGTCAAGCCTTTGGTGGAGCCGGTCCCTCGGACTCATACTCAAGCACTGCGTCAGAATCTATGGCACAATAAGACGGAACCGTAGGGTAAAACACCACAATGAGATTATGACATCTCAGCAAGTAATTAACAAAAACAACATCTAAGAGATTTACAACACATTAATATAATCACACGTCCCCATACGGATAAAATGAAGGAAACAAACCCACATTTCATTTTTCCCAAAATTACACTATTAATCACTCATGCCAAAAATCTCATTTGGCCTAATCATAAACATTATTTTATTATGCATGCACCACGGTCTTCCCTATGGACCGTCCGCATACCCTGGCTCTCATCGTCACACCACGGGTAACGTCCGTACATGAGACTTCGTAATGAGTGATGCCAAGTTCTGTGCCCAGCAAAGGTCACAGAATCTGTGATGCCCACAGATTCCGCTTGGGATCGACGGATATCTGAAGCGTCGGGACATGCAACACAAGGTTACCTGCCCCCGTTCATGACATATAAGATGCAATGTTCCTAACATGCATCTAGCATTATGCAATATTCACAGCGGATAAAATTTTTTTTTCTTTTAGCAATACTATGTACCAAACTTATAATATCTCAAATACTTAAAACATACTTCATACATACAGACATACTAACAACTGAGATCACAACACTAGTCCAAAATGATTGTGAACAAAAGAGTACTGGAGATTGCACTCCACAAAATACAAGTAGTAATCTAGGCCAACTACATCTAAGTTGCATCGTCGCCTAGTCGACTGTTTCCAGTCGGTCGATTCTCGGTACTCTTTCAGATCCTGTAACAAGATCTACCATTCGAGGGGAGTGGTAGTTGGGACTACTACAGTGAGATTTGATTACAAATCTCAGCAAGTTAACAAAACACTTTCACACAGGTTAATGATGCATGCATGACAATAAATGCATGAATGCACAATCAAAGTCAATAGTAAACATAACATAACCTGACATATCATGGCATGAAATAATAAGCATAACATGACTTGACATAACATGGCATGAAATAATAAGCATAACGTGACTTGACATAACATGGCATGAGCTGACATAACTTGAACTGAAACTGAAACTTGGCTTGACGTGACATAAACTTGAAACTTGACATGAACGTAAACTTGAATATAACATAATGTGAAACATGACTTGAACGTCAAATACATGAACTTGGAATCTTGCTCAGTAGACTTAATTAATAAAGTGACCATACGGGTGCTACACAGGTCCCCTTGAGCCGTGTGTCCCTACAGATTACCGCATCACAACACAGGTGTCTATACCAGCTGTGAGTGCATTAATACGTACTCCACAATTACTGTGGCCCCACGTATTCTACGTGTCACAATTGATGTGTCTCACATAGTGTATGCTCCACAGTTGTTGTGGCCCCATGATTTGTTTGTGCCACAGTTGCTATGGACACACATAAAGTAAAGTGGCTCCATTGGCGTTAGTGCCTGGCGCGCTCCGGTGACCAGTTAGTTAGGCCCCATTTGCAACCTGTTGACTGTACTTCATCAACCTAGAAAATTTCACACCTATTTAGACACTCCAGCGTGAACAAAGGAGTTCCACTAGGATATTACCCTATCCTAGCGCTTAGGGTCGTGATTGACATGAATAAGTTAACAAGACTGTTCTTGAGATACACAAACTGTATTCGAGACGGGATCACATGAATAAGGAAAGACAGAAGTCATGACCTAGCGTAACGTGACATGAACGTAAGATGACAAACATGACATACGTCGAGACAAAAATGAAACAGACAACATTCCATAACATGACATGCATCTAACAGACAAAATTTCGTAACATGAAATAACATGTAACATACAACATTTCATAATATGGCATAACATGTTACAGTGAATATTACATGACATGATATACATGTAACAGATGACATACGTAATGTGACATACTTGCAACAGATAGTAACATGAGATAAAATATATTATGTAACAGATAAGTATTTTGTGACAGAATAATTCGAATAAAAGATAAACATGAGGTAACATAGCATGGCATGGCATATAAAACAACATACGATCATAAAATGTAGTTCCCTTACCCATCACACATACACAGTAACCTGATAGTAAGTTAAGAGTTAACTTACCTCGATAGTCGTGTTCTACGAGAATAAGTGCGAAATACGAGGAACCGTAAGAGGGTATTCTAAAAGTTAGAAACTAATTACTAACAATTAGAAATGTGGAAAGAGGCAATTTAGAGTAAAATTACCATTTTACCCTCTACATGTAGAAAAATTACTATTTTACCCCTAACTTAAGGATTTCACATCCTAACTCCAAAAATTACTAAAATTTACATTCCTCATGTAATTTTTGTTCTAAACTCAAATATCAACTCAGAAAAATTTAAAACCATTCACAACTATGGAAAACTCACTATTGCCGAAACCTACATAGGCCATTTCTCTTGATTTTGGTTCAATTCTTTCAAAATTCAAAACTCATGATGAAACCAAAATTTTGTAACAAAGATCTTCTTATCCTAAGTTTAAAAACAGACTTAAAATATCCATTAAGAAAAGCTAATCATCAACACCAAACTTTTTTAACAAAAAGTAAACCCTTAAAAACACAAGTTTTGACCTTAATAAAAAATCTCCAAGAATTCCAAAAAAATCAAATCTTATTTCTAACATATTCATAACATCATCCTAAGATCAACCATGTTTTAAATCATCAAAAAAAGTCACAAAAAATCACAAAACAACACTTGGAGTTTTTGGTTTTAAACATAGTCCAAAACAGAAACTTTTCTCTCAACTACCTTTGATCAATCTCTTGATCTATGGCTTAAAGAGATGTGATCTTCAAACTAAAACATCACATGGTGTAACAATGTATCCTAAAGATGATCCAACCATCAAACTTAAAATCACATGGCTAAAATTCAACAAAACATGGATCTAACCCACAAACATCAAATCTTATGCCAAACCGAAATCCTCTTGCATAGAAAATCATATCTTTAAAAATAATACTAAATATCTTAGAAATAATATCCTAACATGTATATAAGAGGCTTAGGATCATCGTATAAAAATATCAAAACCTTTGGAATAAGATTAAACCACGAAACATTCAAACATTCACAAAACAAAAACTATTTTTCCACTTCCAGTTTACAAGTTTCTAAAGCTAAGAAAATCTATCATCAAAAGCTTTATTCAGGCAACAAAACCTCAATAAAAATTCTTAAACACATGCTAGCAACACTCCATAAAATTTCCGGACCAAGATATGTCCATTAGCTTGGTCAAAAATTTCAAAACATATCATACTCTCCAGTTTCACGCCCAGAATGACCTTTCCATGGTTAACAATACTTTTGACCAACCAAATGAGCATGTATTGAGACTAATAAGATATCCACCGAAACTAAACTCAAAGATGAACAACTTTTATGAAGGATTCATCATGAGAAAATACTTACAAAGGGTCGAAAATGGCCATGTAAAAATACACAGAAATCTACCCGAGAGAGCGCTTTTGGATTTCTCTCTAAGAACGGGGGAAAGAAGTGATAAAATGGAGACAAATGTGTCTTGCACGACTTTAGACTCCTGGAGGGGGAAGTTATGGGCTTGAAAGACCCTTGATTGGAGTTGGCTATGTGACATAAAGTGGAGAATAGTGAGAGGCATGGACTGCTTGCAGCAGTTGTGAGAGATGGAGGTTGATGGAGTGGATTTCTCCTTCACATCAAGGCACTATTGGGTGCAGCCAATGGTAGTGGATGATCTGCCATGTAGGGGAGGAAACTTCTCCAAGAAACTTTGCCAAGGTGGCCAATTTCGTGGGCCTTGGTGGGCCCCAACTAAGTGGGCTTCAATTTGGGGTTTAAAGGGGGTTCGGTTAGGGTTTGAGATGCTATCAAGTCCAAAACCAATTTTTCTTGACCCAATCAAATTTTCAAGGTTTAAAAGGTTGAATAATGATGTCATGACAAGGATTTGATTAATTAATAGCATGTGGAAGTGATTTAATCAAGTGATTAAACACAATAATAGAAATCAGATTAAAAAGGGTTTGGAGGCCAACTTAGGGTTTGGGGAAACCGTTTAGGATTTTGGTTTCAATCAAACTTTTGGGGTTTCAATTGGATTCCAACCGTTTAGGGTTTTGCTAGGGTTGAAACCCTCTTTGGTCTGGCACAATTTGGTTGTACAGATAAAACAAGGTTTTGCTTAGGTGACATAATCTCACACCTTGATTTCCTTCACAAATATATATAAAGGTTTCTCTTTGTGCCAAGTGTCTAATATCTTTCACTTTGTGTGGCTAAGATCTTGTCAAGTGTCTAAATAAAACTTCTCTAACCTAATTTGGACATTTCATACTGTGATTTTGAAAACACTACACTAGGTGCGCTTATTGAGGTTACTATTCACTCCTCAAAAATTGCATAAAAACGTAGTATTGAAAAATTCTAAATATTCATATTAACCTATAGTGAAAATAATTTACCGAAATTCAACCCCAAAGTGCCCATAAAAATAATTTCACAATTTCGAACAGTCGTTTCGTCCGAAATTATGAAAATGGGTTATTGCGCCATAAAATCTTAAATAATCACCTAAGTCTAATAGTGTAGACCATAACGCATTCTGACACTTCTAAATACCTCAAATAATTAAACTCATAAATCTAGCACCATAGTGAGTGATAACACTGATTATGATGACAGACTAAAATCTGAGTGATTGGTCGATTCGTAAAAACGTATGAGGTTTTTACGAGGTTCCTAAGGTCAATAAAAATTCTACCAGTGAATTTCTTGTGGGCTGTTACAGAATCTGTACGAGAGCGTTATCATCTCATCCGTTCTGGTCGTCGCCCGGCGACAACTCTGGGGATGTCACGTTAGTCTGTTATGCTCCCAAGTGACCATAGGAACTCCATTGAGATAATGCCCCATCTCGGCTTGGGGTTGTGATACACACGCACCCACATAATCAGTCTCAATTCCAAACAGATAATGCAACTTCATAGCACAATTTGTTAAAGACAATAAATGTGCATGACAACAACAATTATTGGATGACATCGTAAATAACTCATTTACATAAAATCTCAATAATTACAAATATACAGTTTTACAACTACACGCGTAATCCCATCCTCCAATCCGGCCCAAAGCCCAACACCAACACCAACTACAAATAAAACCCAACACTTCAAAGGCCCAAGGCCCAATTCCAACAAACAACAGTTCATAAATAAATGTCATTTACAAAGTCAATTTAAATCTCACGGGTCACGTTGGAAAATTATTCACACGAAGATGGAAAATTCATGGAAAATCGCACGAATGGAGATGTTGCCAAAAGTGGCGGCACACGGCAGAGCTCATGGCGGAGCAGTGCCAAAAAGGGCTCTCAACTCACGGGTTGGCTAAATTACAAGTTGATATACACGAGTGGCTCTCGGGGATGGTCAAATAACCAAGGGGAAAAACATTGTGTGTGGTGGTTTGTGGTGGTGCACACGGCAAAAGGCTCAACACTAACGGGACGACAACTACAAAATTTGGGAAACAAGATTTCGGGTTGAGAGAGAGAAAGAGAGAGAGATGAACTAATTTTGAATCCCCTGAGACATGAGGAATCTGGGCCTATTTATAGGCCAAGCAAGGCGGTAGCAGGTGGCTACGTGCCACCCGAGTAGAGAAAACGAAACCGACAGCACAAGTCGTGGAGGAGTGAAGGGATTTTGTGCGGATGTGTGGCGCAGCGGCTAACAGCGCAACTCGAGTTCACTACCGGTCGACACAGAGCTACCCACAGAAGAAGGAGGTGGCTGAGTGGAGTGACGTCTTGACAGCAACCTCCCGAAGTCCACTACCGAATGACACTAAGGCAAGCAAGGGAGCTCAAGGTGGAAAGTGGTCACCGCATGGAGTGGTAGCTGGACAACGAGTCTTCAAAGCCACTACCGAGCGACACGGAGCAACCATGAAGTGGAGGAAAGGTGGTGGTGGAAAACGGCGCAGGTGGAACAAGAAGATGCTGGAAAATGGTAGAATAAAGAAGAAGAAAAGAAGAAGAAAGAAGAAGAGTAGTGCGGCGCATGGCAAAAACGATGGAATCCCTTAGGGTACCTATCAAAACGACGCCGTTTGAAATAAGGGGAGGGGTTGGGTTCAATAACTGCACGGGTTGAGCCCCATGCACACGGGTTAGGTTCAAAATTCCTATAGGTTGGGTTCAAGACACGGGTTGGGTCATAAACTCACACACGGCCCAATTAAAAACACACACACACAACCCAACAAAATAAAACCACTACAAATAAATAAATAAAACAAACTGAAAACACCACAAATAAAATAAAATAAAATAAATAAAATAACACATTTAATTAAATAAATACTAGGGAATTAAAACACATGAAAAACTAGGGATCTCACATCCTCCCCCCTTAAAAAAAATTTCGTCCACGAAATTGGCAGATTCCTTCATTGATTCCAAAACAAGATACATTACAAAGCTTAACACAAGATTGAGAAAGAAAACAAACATTCAAAACTACCCGAACAAGTAAGGGTAAGAGTTTCTCATGTCTATCTCTCTCTCCCACAAGAAATCCTGAGCTAAAGGATCTTCCCATGATACCGTAACTAAATGTATCGTCTTGGATCTCAATTGTTGCTCCTTTCGGTCCATGATCTGAGTCGGCACAACTTCATATGTCAAGTCAAGCCAGAGTTGAATGCTTCCAGGGTCAATGAAATATGGCTCCTGCTGTCCAAAACTCTTCTTTAATAACGACACATGGAAAACATCATGAATTTCTCCAAAACATTTTGGTAAGGCAATACAGTAAACAACAGGTCCAACCTTCTCCAAAATCTAAAAACTGCCAACATACCTCAGGCTAAGTTTCCCTTTCTTACCAAAACGTTTAACGCCTTTCATTGGTGAGACTTTGAGGTATACCCAATCACCTTCCTCAAATAATAGATCTCTTCTCCTCATGTCCGAATAGCTTTTCTGACGACTCTACGCTGCCGCCATCCTGTCTCCTATAATTTGAACTTGATTCCTCATCTCCTGAACAATTTCTGGTCCAAGTAGGTTCCCTTCACCAACTTCGTCCCAAAACAAAGGAAATCTGCACTTCCTCCCATAAAGAGCTTCATAAGGGGCCATTTGAATAGATGCTTGAAAATTTTTATTATAAGCAAACTCTATAAGCGCAAATGATTTTCCCAACTTCCCTTAAAATCCAAAACACAAGCTCGCAATATATCCTCAAGGGTCTGAATAGTGCGTTCTGATTGGTCATCGGTTTGAGGATGATAAGCACTGCTAATTTTAAATTGGTGCCCAAAGCTATCTGCAAACTCTTCCAGAAATGAGACGTGAATCGCGAGTCCCTATTTGACACTTTACTTTTGTGTATTCCATCAAGACGCACAATTTCTTTGACATACAATCGAGTCAAAATTTCCAAAGTATCAGTGTTAGAAATAGGTAAGAAATGGGCACTCTTGGTCAACCGATCAATAATTACCCAGATTGAATTCTTCCCACTAGGCATCCTTGGTAGTCCTATTACAAAGTCCATTGCAATGTCGTCCCATTTCCACTCGTGAATAGGGAGGGGTTGAAGATAGCCAGCAGGCCTCTGATGCTCAGCTTTAACCTGCCGACAAGTTGTACATTTTGCAATAAACAAAGCAATGTCTCTCTTCATTCCTTCCTACCAAAAACTTTTCTTCAAGTTTCGGTACATCTGTACTTCTAGGATGAACTGAATAAGGGGCTGCATAGGCCTCAATCAAGATTCTTTCTTTAAATTCCGAATCTGTAGGAATCACCCTATAATTTCAGAATAAAAGAATGTCATCTTTGCTTAGATTGAAATGTGTGAGTCCTTGTGACTTCTTGACTCTTTCTCTAATATCTAACAACTTTTGAGTCCTTTTCCTGCAGAGTCTTTAATTCCTCAAAATCAAGAACTCGGATATCATGAATTGAAGTCAACATCTCTTCCTGCTGCGAACTCTTAGTAAGACGTCTCCTCATACCACAAAAGAGAGAGCCTAACCCTGATGACTCAGCCTCATCAACCGAATAAGACTTCCGACTTAGCGCATCCACAACCTGATTTCCTTTCATTGGATGGTATTTAATCTCACATTGATAATCACTGATTAACTCTAACCATCTCCTCTGTCTCATATTAAGATTTTTCTGAGAGAATAGATGCTTTAGACTCTTGTGATCAGTGTAGATTTCACAAGTCTCCCCATATAAATAGTTCTGCCAAATCTTAAGAGTGAAAACCACAGCTGCTAACTCCAAGTCATGCGTGGGGTAATTCTTCTCATGATCTTTCAATTGGCGAGATGCATACGCCACGAATCTTCCCTCCTGCATAAGAACACATCACAGACCAAATTTGGAAGCATCACTAAAGACCACAAACGACTTGTGTGGTTCAGGAAGCGCCAAAATAGGTGTTGTAGTTAACCTCTTTTTCAACTCTTGAAAACTCTTCTCGCACTTGTCTAACCAAACAAACTCAACATTCTTCCTGGTAAGAGTAGTGAGAGGGCCAGACAATCGAGCAAAACCTTCCACAAACCTGCGATAATATCCAGCGAGTCCCAAGAAACTCCAAATTTCAAATTTCATGCACCAGGACGTGGCCATGCTAAGACAACTTCAATTTTACTTGGATCAACTGCTACACCATCTCGGGACATAACATGACCAAGAAATTTAATTTCCTCCAACCAAAATTCACACTTATTCAGATTTGCATAAAGTTGATGTTCTCTCAACTTTCCTAGAACCAATCGAAGGTGACAGGCGTGCTCTTCTGGTTCTCTAGAATAGACCAATATGTCATCAATAAAAACTGTCACAAAAGAATCCAAATAAGGTTGGAATACTCTATTCATCATATCCATAAATGTTGCAGGGGCATTGGCCAGTCCAAAAGGCATCACTTTAAACTTATAAGGCCCATACCTAGACCTAAAGGCAGTCTTGGGTATATCTTGATCCTTTATCCTCAATTGATAGTATCCCGACTTCAAGTCAATCTTTGAAAAGTAGTTGTGCCTTGGAGTTGATCGAATAAATCATCAATTCGAGGTAGGGGATACTTATTCTTGATGGTTACCTTATTGAGCTCTTGGTAATCTATACACATTCTAAGGGTACCATCCTTCTCTTAACAAATGGCACTGGTGCTCCCAAGGGTGAATAACTAGGCTGAATAAATCCCTTATCTACCAGTTCCTGCAATTGACTGTTCAGCTCTTTTAACTCTGCTGGCGCCATTCGGTACAGAGCCTTATGAACCGGTGCAACATCGGATTCTAGATCGATGGCGAACTCCATTCCACTGCATTATCCATCCCCCACATTCATGCATACCCATCATTCTCGCTTCATTATCAGCTCCCTAGATAGTTTTATGCAGACAAGTAAATCAATAATGGATTTCCAAAAATTCCATAGGCTTACTTTTCAAATCGCTCTCCACTAATATAGAACATAAACTATCACCAGGGATCAATAGGTACTTATTAAACTTGTAATGTAAGACTAGAATGAGGGGTACAAAAAAAAATGTAGAATTCCAATAAAGCAAGATAACTTAAGTTTGAACACTAACAAAACAAATAGAGCATTCTCACAACCATCCCTTCTGAATAATTGTAAATCTCTCAACATACCTCTCTTTATTGTACTTTCAAGTATTTATCTTTTTACCCCTCTATTTGGTAGGTCAGACGTCTTTTTTTTTCTTTTTTTCTTTTTTTTTTTGTGTGTGAAATATTCCATACTATGTCGAGTGCATTTTTGGATGACTCTCGTCGACCTTTTCTTGTTGGCCACATAGTAGCTGAGTTGACTTTTCACACCCCAAAACTTATGATTTTCATACTTGCTATAATTAACTTTACTTGTAGACCTTCTACATCTCTTGCTCTTGTGACTTCGTTACTTTGTGTAAACCTAGTTCTTTTTAAAGGTAAGGAAATCAGTGTGTAAACTCAATTAAGGTAGGGAATATGAGTTTTAAAAAAGAATATAAGGTCAAAATATTTTTAAATAAAGCTCAAAGAGGCGGCTAGAGATAAGATAATAAACATGTGAGCTTGAAAGGCTCAATCAGTCCAAAGAATGCCTTAATCATTTCTCCAGTAATATTTTGTCTATGATTTCGCCTCGAATGTAATCAAACAAGTTCTAGAGTAAGTTGAGACCATATAAATTCACAAAAATCACATAAAATTTCTCTAGGTATTCAAAACAATTAATTATCATAAAAAGCATTCATTGAACATAGAAAATATAAAATGAAGTAAGATCAAGTAAAGAATTAATAATTAGACCTAAGCAATGAGAAGTTTTCCTAAAAAAATATAATAAATTTCAATCATATTCTTATTATAGGCTTTTTATTCATCAAACCATATTGTTTTTATCATCATCATCATCATCATTATTATTATTATTATTATCATATTTTTTTTTTAGAAAATAACATCTTTTCCCCCCAAATTTAAATAGCACATTGTCCTCAATGGAAAAAAGGAAGAGAAACTAAAGCAAAGAATGAGAGAAGGTAAGATATGCTCCCTTGATTTTGTCCAATTCTGTCATTTTAATATTTTCCTTGAAAGTGCAGTCGTGTACTTCTTGGAGATCTCCTCGCCTCATCATTCCTGCAAAATGAAAGAAAAAGAATAATATTAAGCAAAAATAAAAATTAATAAAATAAATAAAATAAAAAATTGGGTTGCCTCCCAAAATGACTTTATTTAAAGTCTAGCTAGACATTGTCCTCTCATCATTTATTACTAGCGAGATCGAAGGAACACTTTTCCGAGTTAAAGTCTCCATCCATAGGCTAGGTCGGCTAGGTTTGAGTAGTGAGAATACCTGAAAAGTGTTGAGAATAGTAGTGAAAAAATAGTGAATAAGTAAAAGTAATAATAAAGTAGTAAAAAGTAGATGAAAAGTAATGAATAGTAGAAAAATTGGTGAAAAGTAATAATAAATAGTAGTGAAAGTACTTGAGATACTCTCACTTGCCAAACTAGCTACATTTACTTTAAATGTGCCTTTTGTCTCGTGATGGACTTCACCCGTCCCATAGGAAAAAACATGGTTCCCCACAAACAGTCCCAACCATCGAGAGCGTAGCTTTCCTGGGAAGGGTCAAAGTCGGCCATTAAGTTAAATAATAGAACTTTTTGGCCGACTTCAAATTTCCTTCTCAAAATATGTTTATCGTGCCATCTTTTAGTTTTATTTTTGTAAATCCGAGCATTCTCGTAAGCATCATTGCGGAACTCATCCATCTTGTTGATTTGCAGTATTCTTTTCTCGTCAACCGCTTACAAATCAAAGTTCAGTGTCCTTGTCACCCAATAGGATATATGTTCTAGCTCCACGGGTAGATGACAGGCTTTTCCATAAACGAGCCGATAAGGTGACATCTCGATCGGTGTTTTGAATGTTGCCGATAGGCCCATAGCGCATCATCTAACCTTCTCGCCTAGTTTGTCTAGGAGACACTCACGATCTTCTCCAGTATGCGCTTCAGCTCCCGATTAGACACCTCGACCAGGCCGCTCATTTAAGGATGGTATGGTGTCGCTACATGATGGGTAACTCCATACTTAGTCAATAACGCTTCAAATTGATGATTGCAAAAATGATTTCCGCCATCACTGATTATCTCGGAGTGCCAAATCAGCAAAAGACGTTCTTCCACAGGAAATTCACCACGACCCTTGCATCATGGTTGGCAAGGCGACCGCTTCCACCCATTTGGAGACGTAATCTACAACCACCAAAATAAATTTATTAGAATATGAGGATGGAAAAAGACCCATGAAATCTATACCCCAAACATAAAAAAATTCAATCACTAAAATATTGTTTAAAGGCATCTCATGTTTCCTAGAAATGTTGATAACCCTTTGACAGTGATCGCACAAAGTAACAAAATTAAAAAAGTCTTTAAAAATAGTTGGCCAATAAAAGCCGCATTGCAAAACTTTTTGCTGCTGTTTTTGCTCCACCAAAGTGGCCGCCCACTTCCAAAGAGTGGCAGTGTATGAGTATGCTCTTCATCTTTTCCATGAGCACACATCTTCTGATTATCTGATCTGCGTAGTGCCGGTATAGAAAAGGTTCCTCCCAGAAATAGTATTTCAAGTCAGAGAAGAACTTATTCTTTTGTTGATATGTCATCTCGGTTGGGAGAATTTTGGACACGAAATAATTTACCATGTCGGCATACCATGGAATAACTTGTATAGCTATTAATTGCTCGTCCAGGAAGGTCTCATTAATTGGGAAATTCTCCTTGCCAGCCACCTCTTTAAGCTCAAGGCAAGATAAGTGGTCGGCCATTACATTCTCGATACCTTTCTTATCTCTTATTTTCAAATCAAACTCTTGTAGTAGCAGAATCCATCGTAACAGTCTTGGTTTGGCTTTCCTCTTGGATAGCAAGTATTTAAGAGCCGAGTGATTGGTGTAGATGACCACCTTTGAACCTATCAAATAAGAACGAAATATGTCAATGGCAAACACAACTACTAACAAATATTTTCAGTAATAGCATAATTCGGTTGAGCTTCTGTTAAGGTTCGCCTTGCATAATAAATAACAGGAAATTTTTTATCATTTTTCTACCCCAAAACAGCTACTATAGCATAATCGCTAGCATCACGCATGAATTCAAAAGGTAAATTCCAATCCAGTGATACAATGATAGGTGTTGAAATTAATTTTTTTTTTCAATGTTTCAAACATGCAAGCATTTAGCAGAAAATTCAAACCGAGTATCTTTAATCAATATAGTGTAGAGACGTTTACTAATTTGAAAAAAAATCCTTGATTAACCAATGATAGAACCCGGCGTGACCCAAGAAGCTCCTCACGCCTTTCACATTGGTCAGTGTTGGGAGTTTATCAATAACTTCTATCTTTGCTTGGTCGACCTCAATTCCTTTGAAGGAAATATGGTGGCCGAGTACTATTCCCTCCTCGACCATGAAATGACATTTTTCTCAATTTAAAACAAACATTTTCTCCTTACATCTTTGCAAAACCAGAGATAAATTATATAAGCAGTTATCAAAAGAGTAACCAAAAATCACGAAGTCATCCACGAAGACTTCTAAAAAATTTTCCACCATGTTTGAGAAAATTGATATCATGCATATTTAAAAAGTGGTTGGCTCATTGCAAAGACCAAAAGACATACACCTATATCCAAAAATGCCGTAAGGATAGGTGAAAGTGGTCTTCTCTTTATCCTCTGGTGTAATGGTTATTTGATTGTACCCAGAATATCCATCTAGAAAATAGTAGTAGGTGTGGCCGACAAGTCTTTCTAGCATTTGATCAATAAACAGTAAGGGAAAATGGTCTTTCCAAGTTGCATCATTCAGTTTTTGATAGTCTACACATACTTGCCATCCCGTGACTGTCCACGTTGATATAAGTTCATTGTTGTTATTTTTTATCACGGTTATCCCTCATTTCTTTGGGACGACTTGCATTGGACTTACCCATGCACTATCTGAGATTGGATAAATGATCCCAGCATCTAACAACTTCAATACCTCTTTGTGCACCACTTCTTGCATTAATGGATTTAGTCTCCTCTGGGGTTGGACGATCAGTTTAAAATTATCCTCCATTAAAATCTTGTGCATGCAAATTGAAGGACTAATTCCTTTGATGTTCGAGATGGTCCAACCCAATGCCATCTTGTGTTCCCACAAAACTCTCAGCAACTTCTCTTCCCTACATTACTTAAGAAACTATTAATAATGACTAGAAAAGTAGAGTCTTGTCCTAAGAAAGCATACCTTAAATTTGATGGAAGTTGTTTTAGTTCAAGCTTGGGCGACGTCAGCTCAGATGAGTTTAGCTCTTCCACTTTCAGTTTTATTGAATGAGAAAGAGAAGGTGTAGCTTCCAAATATTTCTCACATTCCTTAATTTCTTCATCTTCGGATTCAATAGACGTAGAGTGAGTAAGACAGCTCCATAAGTCTCGTCGGTCTTGACCATGTCTCGGTCACTTATTTGAAAGTAGGAATATACCTTGGAAGGGAATTCCATAGATATAAATTCATCAAAAGTGACTGCTCCTCGCCAATCCTCAAAACGAGTTTCCCTTTTTGGACATCAATTAAAGTTTTCCCCGTCGCAGGAAAGGTCAGCCTAGTATCAAAGGGATCTCATCGTCCTCCTCCATATCAAGTAATGAAGTCGGCGAGGAAGATGAACTTATCAACTTTCACCAGTATGTCATCAATGAGTCCTCTTAGGTATTTGATAGATCTGTCCGTCAACTGTAGAGAGATTGTGGTCGGCTTTACTTCTCCAAGACCTAGTTTCCTTAAAACAGAGAGATGTATTAGATTAATACTTGCCCCAAAGTCACATAAAGCTTTATCAAAATAGGAATTTCCTATAGTGCAAGGGATCGTGAAACTCCCTGGATCTTGAGGAGTCAACATCACAATCTCATGCTCCTTCAACTTCCGCTTGTTTGATAATATATCCTTAAAAAGTTTTACATATTTAGGCATTTGTTCTAAGGCTTCAACGAGAGGAATATTAATATGAAATTGCTTAAATATACTCAGAAATTTAGAGAACTGATTATCAATTTTATTTTTCTTTAATCCTTGAGGAAAAGAAATTAGTAGATCATAAATTGAAGGAGAATAAGTTTCAGAAGTAGACTCACTAGATTTCATAGATTTTGCAGCCCCTTTATTCTCTCAAGTCTTCTCAGCTTGTTGGTCGGTCGCCTCCGGATCGGTTTCTTTCACCTCGTCCTCGGTTTTCTTCTTCTCAGTCTCCACATTTTCAGCTTCTGCATTTCGCTCGGTACTTACTGTTTGCGGTTGGTCATATGTCCCCCCACTTCGCAACACTATGGCTTTGACATGCTCCTTTGGATTGATCACAGTGTTGCTCGGTAAAGTCTCTATTGTCCTCTCAGTAAGCATCTTGGAGAGCTGACTGATTTGCACCTCAAGATTCCGGATGGATGTCGAGTTGTTTTGGATCACCATATTAGTCTTTTGCATGTATTGCATGAACATATCCTCGAGTGTCGACTTCTTCTTTTACTGTGAAAACTATTGAGGTGGTCTAACCGGCCCTTGGTTATTACTCCATGAAAAGTTAGGGTGATTTCTCCATCTGGGACTGAACGTGTTTGAATAAAGATTGTTTTGACATTGGAAATTGGACACGTAGTGGGCTTCTTCTTGACTCAGTTGGACAAAAAGGATCCCCTACTTGGCAATCTACACTTGAATGATTTCCTACGCAATGATTACAAACAACGTTAGTTTGAATAACATTAACATTAATCCTACCTAGTTGTTGTGAAAGATTTGCCATCTATGCCGCTAGTGTGGTAATAAAATCAAGTTCAAAAACTCCAGCTACCTTTCTTGGCATTGCTCTCTCCGCAGACCATTGATAATTGCTGGATGTCAATTCTTCCAGAAGTCCATAGGCGGCTTCATGGGCCTTACTCATTAATGCTCCTCCAACGGCCACATCAACCATAGATCAATTTGTGGGTCACAAATCATTATAGAATGTCTATACTTGAAGCCAGGCGGGGAGGTCATGATGTGGACACTTGCGCAATAAGTCTTTGTATCTCTCCCACGCTTTATACAATGATTCACCCTCAAATTGGGCGAAGTTAGTAATATCATTCCTTAATTTCGCTGTCTTGGCCCAAGGGAAATACTTTGCTAAAATTTTTTGTGCCAACTCCTCCCAGGTGGTGATGATACCGGGTGGCAAGGAATTCAACCAAATTTTTTCTTTTTCCCTAAGTGAAAATAAAAAACTCTCAAAGTTATTAGCTTGTACAGCTGGTCGCCTTATACTTACATCACCCCATTGACTGAGGGCATCGCATAGTCTTTTAGCGCCTTGTGCTCCTGGTCAGCCATATTAACCTTACAGGTGGCGACCTCTTCCATTTTCTCTTTATTAATCCGACGTAAGGTCCTTTCAATCTCGGATCAAAAAATGCATGCTTTAATGATTTAGATCGGCGCATACACTTCTGATTCCTAAAAAGAAAAAGATCAAACTGAGATCAAATTAAATCTTTTTTTTTAAAATAAAACTATTTCTCCGGCAACAGCGCTAAAAACTTGTTGCGCAAAAATATATCTGTAAGTGCACAGAATCGTAATAAGTAGTAAAGTGTTTTAAAGAAAACTGTTATCGAACCCACAGGGAATAACTATACTATTGAGTATTGAAATTGACTAAATTAATTACTATTTGGGAAAACCAAAATTTGAGGATGGTTTATCTAAATTAAATTGAAGAAAAGAATATTAAAATTAAGATTTTAAAAATAATGAGAATAGATCTAGAGCGTTTTACTTCACTTAGCAAATCTTACACAGTTTATTCTTCCTTATTATAGAATCTCAATTATCCCAAGTTGATGATAAAAATACCTTAACTATTCAATATTTTCTCTCGAACAATGCCAAAAATATCTCTAACTAATAATTCCATATCTCTACGTGAATTTAACTAATAAGAGACTTATTAAGTTCTTTAGATTTTTCTTGAAAATCACACTAGTCGCATAAAGCATTTCTGCTTTCACTCAACTAATGGTGTTTAATCCTACAGCTATAATCACAAATCACCTCTCGGTCTCATTGTGATTCAATAAATCGAACAATAGTTAGATAGAAAATTACAAGTATTAAAAACAACGAATAAACACTCAATCATTGAAATATTTAAAATAAAATAACTTGGAATATAAAATGTGTGTTCGGTGCTAGGCTACATCAAAGCTCTAGAAAATAGACTTAGTTCATAATTAAATTAAAAAGAAAAAGAATAAAATTTGTATTCTTTGATGAAGTCGGTTAATGAAGCATTCGGCTCTCGCCTCAGCCCTCCAGTTCTGCCTTCTTGAAAGAACACTTCAAGAATAAAAACTGGAACTCTCAACTTAGACTCAGACTCTAAAATAGAAAAACTCTCAACTCTCATTTAGAATTTGAACTCCCTATTCATTCCACAAGTCAAGATTCAATAGATGTCGAAATTCAAATATGGAAACAGGATAACTGCGACTACAATCTAGCCTAAAAATCTGAAAAATAATTTATAAAGATACATGTTAACATAAAAGGAAATTATCCCAAAAATAACATGATTATCTGAAATGGAAGATTCAGTGATATGCGGCTTGAATTGAGGAATTCGGGAGGACTTGGTCGCCAATATGAGTCACTCAAAAATGAGCAGCACAAAGGCTATCCCAAGTGCAGGAGGATGTCGCGTAATAATTAGGAATAAATTCCTAGATCATCTCCTCAGGGAAAGTTATTTAAAATCAAACTCATTTAAAATGGTGAAAATATTCACAAAGAGAAAATAAAAATGATGGTATGTGCAATGAATGGAAGAGTGCAAAGGGAATGAAAAGGACACTAGTCATAGACTAGATTTATATTTTTAGATTTTTGAGTGTCAAAATGAAATGTAAAAGACTAATAATTGAAATTAACAATCAAATAATCAACTAAACTAAACAATCTTAATTAATCTGTAAATTAAATAATAAAACTAAAATTATTTAAGTCATAATTAAGTTTTAATTAATCTAATATGCAATGAAACTAAGAGATTAATAAAACTAAGCCAAAAATTAAACTAGATTAGAAAGTAATTGATAAAATATGAACTGAGAATTGAAAAGCCCCAAAATCAAGATTCTAGAGTTCATCCTTGTATTTAAATCACAAATTCTCAAAATCAATCCATAACAATTGTAATCATTGTTAAACGAAAGCTTAAAAGAGCAAGAAAAATAACTACATCAAACTTAAATATACTGGAAATAAAATATCCAAACTTAAATGATTCTAATAATCAAATAGAGATTAGGGAAAGAAAAGAGCAAGGCAAATAGATGGAGATGAAGATGGAAAGCAGTAGAGGAGGCTGGGCAGCGGCAGCCGTTGGACTCCTCAAAGTTCTTCAATGTCTTTACGTGCGGCGTTACTCTCTGTGTTGTATCCCTCTTCGTTTGCGTCCGTATAAAAAAAAATTAATACCAAGAAGAAGTCGTTGCTCGTCCGTCTCCCAAGCCAAAATGGAAAGAAAAAACAAAAACCCCTTTTGATGGGTCCCACATGCCAAAGTTTGAATTTTCCATCTAATCCTCTTTTGCCCCTTTCCGCGTGCGTGCTTGTGTTTCTTTTCATTTTATTTTGCCTCTATCATGTGAGTCCATCCAATAACCAAACACCAAGAGATTGGTGTCTTTTTTACTTCTTTTTGACTTTTTGACTTGCCTTTTTCTTTTGACTTTTCTCATGCATTTCTTTACATGTATAAAAATAAATAAAAATTAGAAAAGAAAAGAAAAAAAAGAAAAGAAAAGAAGAATAGAATATAAAAAAAAAATGTTGTACATGTAAATGAACATTGTCTAATTAAATCATAAGTTATAAAATTAAACATAAATCATGCTATTAACCAATTTAAATCACAACTCAAATTTATTCGTCTTAACCATTTTTTCATCTAAAACCAATAATAATGTATTGAAATAAATAAAATATAATGGTTCTAGATATATAAAATATGCAATAATTCAGCTCAATCACACCCCCAACTAGCGTTTTGCTAATCGTTGAGCAAAATAGTGAAAATTAATTGAGATGAATATTACATAAAGATCAAAATCCAAATAGAAACAATCAAACACAATTCTGAATTCTCACAGAAGTGACACGTTACTACTCAACCCCCAGGGGCTATATCCACCAAGACTATCTCAACAATCCTTCACATAGAATTGAGGCAAATGTATCAAAACTCAAATGTGTATGTGGAGCTAAACTGGTTGTGTGTTCCTCATTACTAACCATGATTTGTCATAAGATTTTTCAACCTGAAGATTAATCATTACTAATTCTAACTACCTCAAAGCTCAGGGGACTAGCAGTTTTCACGCCAGCTCTGTTTTTAAAGGTTGAACACTCAATCCCCAAAATCTTGGGTAACTGTTTCTAGCCCTTTACTTAGGAAATCTCACTAAGCTACCTTTAGCCCTTTATTTTTTTCATTCTTTTCAAATCTCTCTTTTTTTTTTCTTTTCCTTTTCTTCTTTTGTTTTACTTTTTTTTTTTTTTTAAAGCATGGCTCGGTTGTCTCGCAGTTTACTTCTCCTGTGTTAAATCAGTGAACGGTAAATAAGAAACACTACAAGTGTAAGCATGTGCAAAATGTCCTTCAAAATTTTCCATTCGTTCTACAAAAATCTCACCAAGTCTCATCTCAATGAGTATAGCATCCCGGTGTTTCAAGCCACACATCAACAAAATCTGATGCATCAAAATCATGCTCTATGCTTAAGCTTGAAAATAAATCTTCACAAAATGATTCTGCTCAACTACTCCACCAAGATGCTCAGATTTCACAAAATACTTGAAATAGAGTGTGTCAATCATGTGTCTATCAATGCACATCACATTAATTTAACTTTTTTTTTAATCTGTGCACACACGCTACCCCCAACTAGTGAGAGACATGGTCCTCAATTAATCGAAAGAAAGAAAACAAAGTGCACAGGAATAAGCAAGCAAAACAAAAAAAATCAACACGAAATATAAAATCAAAGCAAAACAACAAAATGCAAGTAAAGAAAGCTGTAAAGGGTGAAAAGATCAAAACACTTCCCTGGAACCTTGCACAAGTAAGATCTCTTCGTGTGGATCAAAGACCTTCAGAAACGGCTTTAGACGTTGTCAATTGACAGTGAAGCTATTTCCATTCTTCGGATTGACAATGTCTACCGTCCCGTGAGGATGAACCTTCTTTATAATGTACGGCCCACTCTATCGGGATTTCAATTTACCAGGAAAAACATGTAAGCGAGAGTTGTAAAGAAGAACTTCCTGGCCAAGTGTGAAATGCTTGGGATGAATTTCTGATCATGTAGAATTTTCATGCGTTCCTTCGCCAGCTGAGCGTTGTCATAGGCATCCCGACGAGCTTCATCCAATTCATTGATCTGCAATTTTCTCAACCCTGAAGCTTCATCAAGTGACATGTTAACATGCTTTATAGCCCAAAGAGCTCGATGGTGAATATCAACAGGTAAATGACAAGCTTTACCATAAACTAATCGATAAGGAGACATCCCTAGATTTGTTTTAAAAGCTATCCTATAAGCCCACAAAGCATCAAAAAGCTTAACTGACCAGTCTTTCCTATTAGGATTGATAGTTTTCTCTAAAATGATTTTGATCTCTCTGTTTGCCAATTATGCTTGCCCATTTGTTTGAGGGTGATAAGGGGTAGAAACTCGGTGGGTGATACCATATTTCTTCATGAGTGTAGAAAATAGTTTGTTGCAAAAATGAGAACCCCCATCACTAATGATAACTTTGGGCATGCCAAAGCGAGTAAACAAAGATTGCAAAAACTTTAGGACAACACGATGGTCATTTGTTTTTCAAGCGACGGCCTCCACCCATTTTGAAACATAATCCACAGCTATTAAAATATATGTGTTTCCAAAGGAAACTGGAAAAGGTCCCATGAAGTCTATTCCCCAATAATAAAAAATTTCTAAGGTAAGAATAGGGGAAAGAGGCATCATGTCTCTTTTGCTAATGGATCTTAATTTTTTACAAGGGTCACAAGCCTTACAAAAATTATAAGCATATTTAAACATGGAATGCCAGTAAAAACCGCTTTGTAAAATTTTAGCAACTATTTTCTTTGCTGAAAAATGACCACCACATGCACCCATATGACAAAATCTCAACACAGAACAAAACTCATCATTAGGAATGCATCTTCAAATCCATTGGTCCGAACAATATTTGAAAAGATATGGATCATCAAAGTAAAAGTGTCGTACCTCAGAGATAAATCGACGCTTATCTTGGGTGGATCATTTAGAATGCATTGGCTCAGTCACCAGATAGTTGACTATGTCAGTATACCAGGGAGCTCTATTAATCACAAACAGCTACTTATCCGAGAAACTATCGTCAAGAGAAAGGCTGACATTTGAAGAGGAGGATGATGGCAATCTACAGAGGTGGTCAGCTACCACATTTTCAACTCCTTTCTTGTCCTTAATGTTGATGTTGAACTCTTGAAGTAGTAAAATCCAACAAATCAAGCGTGGGTTTGCATCTTTCTTAGCCAACAAATACTTAAGAGCAGAGTGGTCAATGAAAATAATAACAGAAGAACCAAGAATGTAAGCCCGAAATTTATCAAGTGTAAAAACCACTGCAAGCAATTCTTTTTCAGTAGTGGTGTAATTTTTCTGGGCATCAGGTAAAATAATGCATGATGGTATAGTCGTCCGAGTGGGCTGCAAATAATCCCTAAGAGTGCGTGGTGCAGGTGCAGCCATGGTTTGTTCAATTTCAATGTCCTCGTCTGTAGAAAAAACAGAAGGGCTATCTGTCTCTGGGCTGTGTATACTATTCTCAGTGCTCGATGTAACTTTAACCAACCTATTTCAATTGTCTCTCACCCATGACATTAAACATCAGTCCAAATAGCATAAGTAAGGTTCAAGTGATTGAGTAGTAGGTGACAAGTGAAATGTGTAATCAGAGATCAGATAGTGAAAGAAACATTTGAGATAAAAAATAAAAAATAACGAGTCTAAATTTACGTCAAGCAACTATTCCCCGGCAACGGCGCCAAAAACTTGAATCACTAAAAAATGAGCAGCACAAAGGCTATCCCAAGTGCAGGAGGATGTCGCGTAATAATTAGGAATAAATTTCAAAATCGTCTCATCAGGAAAAGTTACTTAAAATCAAACTCGTTTAAAATTGTGAAAATATTCACAAAGAGAAAATAAAAATGATGGTATGTGTAATGAATGGAAAGAGTACAACGGAAATGAAAAGGGTACTAGTCATGAACTAGATTCATATTTTTGAATTTTTGAGTGTCGAAATGAAATGTAAAATACTAACAAATTGAAATTAACAATCAAACAATCAAATCAATTAAATAATAAAACTGAAATTATTTAAGTCCTAATTAAGTTTTAATTAATCTAATATGCAATGAAACTAAGAGATTAATAAAATTAAGCCAAAAATTAAACTAAATTAGAAAGTAATTGATAAAATATGAACTGAGAATTGAAAAGTCCTAAAATCAATATTCTAGAGTTCATCCTTGTATTCAAAACACAAATTCTCAAAATCAATTCATAGCAATTGTAATCATTGTTAAACGAAAGCTTAAAAGAGCAAGAAAAATAACTACATCAAACTTAAATATACTAGAAATAAAATATCCAAACTCAAATGATTCTAAAAATCAAATAGAGATTAGGGAAATAAAAGAGCAAGTCAAATAGATGGAGATGAAGATGGAAAGCAGTGGAGGAGGCTGGGCAGCGGCAAACGTTAGACTCTTCAAAGTTCTTCAATGTCTCTACATGTGGTGTTACTCTTTGTGTTGTATCCCTCTTCGTTTGCGTCTATATAAAAAAATTAATACCAAGAAGAAGTCGTTGCTCGTCCGTCTCCCAAGCCAAAATGAAAAGAAAAAACAAAAACCCCTTTTGCTGGGTCCCACATGCCAAAGTTTGAATTTTCCACCTAATCCTCTTTTGCCCCTTTTCGCGTGCGTGCGTGCGTTTTTAGCATGTGTTTCTTTTCATTTTATTTTGGCTCTACCAAATGAGCCTGTCTAATAACCAAACACCAAGAGATTGGTGTCTTTTTTACTTTTTTTTGACTTTTTGACTTGCCTTTTTCTTTGACTTTTCTCATGCATTTCTTTGCCTACATAAAAATAAATAAAAATTAGAAAAGAAATAAAAAAAAGAAGAATAGAATATTAAAAAAAAATGTTGTGCATGTGAATGAACATTATCCAATTAAATCACAAGTTATAAAATTAAACATAAATCATGTTATTAACCAATTTAAATCACAACTCGAATTTATTCATCTTAACCATTTTTCCATCTAAAACTAATAATAATGTAATGAAATAAATAAAATATAATGGTTCTAGATACATAAAATATGCAATACTTCAGCTCAATCACAATATATTGATTTTGGAACTCGGATTTGGTGGTCAATAGCAGATTGATCTCAGTCGGGAGGAATTATCCCACCAAGTAGATACCGTGTGCATTGAATATAACTAGCATGGAGGTCACAAAAACCACACGACCCTCTTCTCGCCTACCGAGTAGAAAGACTCCCATCAGGGATAAAAGACTCCTCTCATCTTTTCTTGTTGTTACCCACGATATCGTTTAGGTTGGTCTTTTAAGTTGGTTGTTAGACTAGTCGCCAAATCTAATTGCTTAGAGTCTTGTCGCCAAGTCTTCACACCATCTGGTTGCACTTCCTGGCCGTGAGTCTCCTCGCCTACCGAGAGGTAAGTCTTCTCGCCTTTGGGCGAGAGAAATCTCTTTGCTACCCACGGGATAAGTCTCCTCGCCCAAATCTCATCAACTCTATTTAGATCTCACTACCTCTCATCGGTCTGGATCCATAGTCTCTTATTTTGTATCAAAATACTCTCATTTTGTACTAAATCTTCTCATTTCTTCAAATCCAATAAAATAATTAAAGATATGTGGAAATAAAATAAAATCAATAGTATTGAAGGAAAAATGACACTACTCATAAATAAAAGAGTAATAAAAATCACATAAAAATAATACTTATCAATTGTCAATAGTGTTATTCGAGGGAATCTCTTAACCTCCAAATTCCACTACAGAAATATTCTTTTTGATGCCTTATTACAGATTTCTCATCATTTTCCTTTTATTCATTCCACTTTTGATATGTAACTAATTCTACTATTTGCTAAACTGACCAGAATTGACTCAATGAAAGTAATAGACTGATTAAATGAACCATTTGGATTTCATCACCAAACGTTGCGTCTAACTGGGACTCAGCTAACCCCACTACCCCAAAATGCATTGTTTGAAGTCTTTAATTCTCAAATGGTGCGTCTTACACTTATTAGTCCTGACCTCTGTGAGTAATCAAAATGCTGCATAGCCTCCTTCTTGTAAATTCCTTTCTGCACCGTTTCACTTCACCCTTTCACACAGCTTCACACACGATGCCGTTTCCACTTCACACTTATTTTACTTCACTTACTCGAACTCAAACTTACCCACTTCGACTTCTTCTTCTTCTCTGTTAGGATTCCAGCCGCCGGAGTCATGACATGTTGAATGGAAGGTGAAGATCTGCAAAGTGAACTAAGTGGAGGAGCATGGAGCTAGGAACGAAGGCATTGAAAGGGATCATGAAGCACTGCGTTTTGAAGAATAAACTGAAGCGTGTGGGCTGAAGCTTGTTTGTCATTTAGGAGCTGCAATACGCAAGGTTTAATTGAGTCTTTAGTGTCTGTCATTTAGATCTGTTGTAATACACATCATTTTGGGACTAAAAACACCAAATGGTGCTATTTTACTGTCATTTGCAAGTGGCTGTTAGGTTGGTTTATGACTTGCTAGAAGTTAGTTACATATTCACAAGTCATGGATATATGAGAAAGGGAGAGGAAACTGTAGGGGGATCTGGAAATTGTCAAGGGTTTTGAAGTCTGTAAGGTGGTTGGGAATCCCTCGAAAGATTCCTTTTTATCAATAGAATTTGTGACTCTCTTTAGCATTTTCACAAACACCTCATAGCCATCTTTGATTTCCATTATAGCATCCATCATTACATTTCCGTTCCCCTTTCTAGTTACATCACAACAATTTATAACAGGGTTCATAACAATTGGTATCCAGACCCGACAATCCATGGAGGATGAAATACTTTTCGAGCAGCAACAAGAAGCCTTACAATGGCATGTAGACTTTATGAAAAGAGTCTTCAGGAGATTAATAATCGCTTGAATGAGTTGATAGATATGGTGCTTAACTGGTTGGCAAAACAAAACAATATTCCTAATTGGAATACTATTATCGAAAAATTAGTGGGTTCAACGATAGCGAAACAAAAATCAGTAGTTGTTGAAGAAAAGGGGGACATCCGATTGATGCATGAGAGAGCTGTGGCATCCATGGAAGTTGATCCCAACGAGATCCTTCTTTCCCCTATCTCCAGAAGTTCTTTGAAAGTCATAGATGATTCTACTAATTCCGCCGCTGACAATTTAGGAGAGATTGCAAAGGCCTTCAAAGCTACCATCGTGGAGGACGTGAGGCCTGCAATTACGGGTGAGATCCCTTCTCATTCGAAGAGTCTTCGTTCGTGCATGCTAAGATCGACTGGAAGGAGACCCTGATCACTCAAATCTTCAAGGCAGACGTGCCAAGATGTGGTGGTTGAGGTCAATGACGAACGGGAACTCCAAATCAACATGGGAAGGGTTAGTGAGCACGAAACCCACCACTACTATGATGACAGCGCCGATGTCGGGGACTTCAGTGACACCCACCCATTCAAGCGAAAGCCATCTGTCATTGTCATTGGCGGGGGGAATGGCTAAAATTGTAGCTGCTTGTGCTCTTCATGATGTCTCATTTCAAGTTGTCCTGTTAGAATCACGATAGGATTGGTAGTCGTGTTTGTACAGATTACTCCTTTGGTTTTCCAATTGACTTGGGTGCATCATGGTTGCATGGATTAGGCAAAGCGAATCCCTTGGAACCGTTGATTAGGAGACTGGAGCTAACATTGTATCATGCCAATGGTGATAACTTTGTTTTGTATGATCAAGATTTGGATGGAGATTCAAGTGCAAAATATATAATTGAAGGTATTTTTTATATATTTGAATCCCTTTACAATTCTGTTGTAATATTTGGTGGAGGAAACTGGGAAATTCTCATGGGGTGGCAAGTTTTGGTAGATAAGAACCTTGCTGCCCATTGGCTTGATATATTGCCACTTAAGGGTGTTTTGGGGCTCTTTGATAGAGGAAGAGAAATAAATCTTGTGGAAACCGACGTTTCAGCCATCTTCGAGCTCACTCTTTTCGATCAGAGTGGTGTCAGCAAGCTCAAGGTCCATAGCCATTTTGATCACTCCCTCGAGAATGGGCCAAACACCCTCAAGTATAGAGGCAGCATGTGCGGCTACAAACAATTTTTTAGATGGAATATGGTTGGATCATCAGTTTTCTTAAAGGATGATTGCTTGAAAGTAAATTGTACTGTTGTTGTCATGGTCTCTACTATAGATTGTTCAAGACTACTCTCCATGCATGTCCCTGAATCTGATATTGGAGCACCTTTTGGTATGTTACTGGAGAACAAGGAATGTTCAGATATTACTTTCAACGTGTTTGGGAAAAGGTTTCATGCTCACAGGCTAGTGCTGGCTGCTCGTTCTCAAGTATTTGAAACTGGCTAGTTCCTTTATGGAATGGATGGAAATAATCCTGAAATAGTCATTGCAGATATGGAACCCAAGGTTCTTATGGCCTTGCTTTACTACATCTACTGAGATACTCATGATGAAGATAAGGATTTCTTAGCATTGACATTATCTTGCATGCAATCTTTATCTGATAATTTTTTTGCAAAACTATTAGCTGCATCGGAAGAATATGCCTTGGTGTATGTTTTGGAATTAGCTAGTGGAAAGTTGGAACTAAATAAGAGCTTCGAAAGAAAACCGAGGGAAGGTAATGCAACGACGTCATTTGCAAAAACAATTAGTTGTTAGAAAAGATCTTCTCAGGGGTTGCTTGTCTTCTCTTTCAAGGAGCAGAGGAAGCAAGCGGTTTTATAGTGAAGATGTGACTTCATTGGAGTTTGATAGAGGTGGAGGTTTCCCATTGGCCGTAGAAAGTAGCACAGGAAAGGTGTTGAGCTATGCCTTGCGTTCATCTTATCCAATTCGAGTAAAGCATCACAGGTATGAGGGCCCAATATTGGATATTAAATGGCATCGTATTCTAAATCCTGAACAACCAAAGTTGATATATATATATTTTTTTTAAATAAGAGAGAATGACCACATGTCCATGAGTGATCTCCGCTCAAGTTTATTAATAAATCCTTAATTATGGTTAAAGAATACCTTATACAAAATTCATCTAAGCTGGAGATTTACAAATAAAAAATAAAAAAAAAATCAACCCAGCTGAAACTTATTTACCACTAAAATAAACAATGACAACCAATGAAACAAATTACAAGAATCATTATGAACAAACACGAATATAAGGAACACTTCCTATGTCTAGTCTAATTAAACCCCTGATTAAAGCTAGAATCCCATCATTCCCAACCCATAACTTATTTAAACCTTTAGCACCAATTTTTGCTAAAACATCTGCAACGGCATTAGACTCTCTGAAAATATGGTTAATAGAAAACTGAATCCCCTCCAATCTCTCCATTATCTCTTCCCAAAATCTTCCAAGTATCATAAACTACACTATTTCTTCATCAACCAGTCCACCACCAATTTTGAATCCATTTCTATTTCCACCTTTCTAAACCCCATAAGATAAACGGTTAGAAGTCCATACAAAATACTTAGCACCTCTGCAGCATTATTGGATTGTTCTCCCAGGAAATTCGAAAAACCACAAATAAATTTACCGTTAGAGTTCTGTATCACCCCACCAGCACCAGCCTCACCTGGATTCCCCATAGAGCAACCATCAATATTTAATTTCACAAAATCTACTGCCGGTCTCCTCCATTGAACAAATTTCACTATGTTATTAGTCGAAGGTTTAAAAGGAATTTGCAAATTCCTCAAAACCAGTTCATCACATGCACTTATTTTCTTTGAATCCTTAATCTTCAAGGCCACCCAAACCAGCTAATATTTAATCGTAACAATTACTGAACCGAGAGAAACTTTTCTATCCTCCATTCTTTCTTGACATCAACTCCACCACAATCTCCAAGAAATGATGGTAGGCAAAATACCAATTAGTTGACTCCCCCTTAATAGACGTTTTCGCCCTTCTGTGGAAGAACTCAACTCTCTCCCGCATAGCTTTCCTTGCAGGGAAGGCAGTCCCACAACTGAAACAAAATTTGCCCACACCTGTTCAGCTAGCTCACCTTTAGCTAATATATGATCCAGATTTTCCTCCTGCCCAGTTAAGCAACAGCTGCATTTCGATACCATGGGGATATTCAATCGCCGAACCTCCTCATCAATTGGTAAACAATTATGCCAAGCTCTCCACATTGTAATTGAAATTTTATTTGGTAATGCCGGATGTCAAATCCACTTTGCCCATGCAAACTCTGGAACCCGAGCATGAATGCACTCCAATGCACTACTAGTAGAGAACTTACCATTACTGTTTGGGAGCCAAATAAGGACATCAACACCTGGTTTAATTCTGCCAAGCCTCTCAACAATCACTGCAGCTTGTTCATTCCCCAACAACCTAGAAAACAGTTCTTTATTCCATCCTCTTTCATCCTTACATGCTTCCAATTGCAAATTCGATAATTCCAAGCTTTCTTGTGTATCAGCAAGAGCACCCAAACCCGACCAATTATCCCTCCAAAATGAGATCTTGCCATCTCTAACCTTCCATCTAGACTTATCCAAAACCAATGGAATACATCTCACAATCATTCTCCAAAAATTCGTTCCTTTATTTGAATCAATTTTTGTAATATGCCTACCTGCTACATTTTTAAAAAAAAAAAAATCAGCCCAAAGAGATACTTGAGACAGCAAATTCCATGCCAATTTCATATGTAAAGACTATTGGACATCCTGTAAATTTTGGATGCCTAAACCTCCTACTGATTCTGGTTTACACATTTCCCTCCAAGCAAACCATTTCCTATTTGGCTTGCCGTCAATGCTACCCCAAAAAAAGGTGCTCATTATGGAATTAAGTTTATTAATGACGTATTTCGGAGTGTTCAAAACCGAAAGCAAATGAATCGGCATACTTTGGATAACATGTTTAATAAGTAACAACCTAGCCCTGCTTGAAAGCATTTTTGCCTTCCAGCCTTCCTCGGATCTTTTGAATCATAAAATCAAAATGCCTGACCAATAATCTTCCTGAAACAATCGGAGCTCCCAAGTACACAAAAGGAAAATTACCTTATGAGAATCCCAAGATTCTAAGCAAGCTTCTCTTCCTATGTGCATTAATATGTTTCGAAAAATATATAGAGGACTTACTTTTACTTACAACCTGATCTGACCACCCTTCATATACTTTGAAGACATTTGAAATTGACCTCAATGATGCCTTGCCTCCATTTGAAAACAAAACAATCTCATCCGCGTAAAGAAGATGAGAAATAATAGGAGTACCTCTAGGATGAGAAAAAGGAACAATCTTGCCAACTTCAACCTGCTTCTTTATCAACCTAGTCAAGACCTCTTCCGTCAAAATGAATAGATAAGGAGAAATTAGATCCCCTTGATGCAATCCTCTCGTTCCTTTAAAGAAACTTTTAGGGACTCCATTAAGCACTATAGAATACCACGATGACGATATACATTGCCGTATAATCCATAATAAAAAATCAGAGAAACCAAAGGCCTTCAACACATTCAGCAAGAAATCCCAAGACACACTATCATACGCTTTCGCCATGTCAATTTTCAACACAATATTCCCTCCATGACATGGCTTGTGTATTCCATGAATTAATTCTTGAGTCAAACTAATATTTTCATATATGCTACGTCCTGTAACGAACGCACCTTGCTCTAGAGATATAATCTTATGGAGAATAGGTGAAAGACGGTTCACCAATATTTTTGAACAAATCTTATAGAAGAAAGAGCAAAGACTGATCGGCCTGAATTTATCAAAACTCGTAGGATTACTTACTTTGGGAATAAGTACCAAAAATGTCGCACTATAAAACCATGGTAATGGAATCCCATTAAAAAAATTCCCTAGCTGCCTCAATAATATCCGAACCCACTATATGCCAACATGACTTATAGAAACTTGCACCAAACCCATCAGGGCTAGGACTACTATCGACCGGCATGGAATCCAAAGCATCAAAAATTTCCTGGGCTGAAGGAAGGCTGCACAACCCTTCATCTCAAGGTCTGAAACAATTGGTTGCACCAAACCAGAAAAATCAAGCCGTTCACAATTACTCCTAGTTTCAGAAAGGAAAGACTGAAAATATTGGACAGCTCCATTATGTATATCTTCGGGAGTAGAAAGAACAGTACCATCTTGTAAAGTCATTGTAAAAATCTCTTGATTTTTCCTTCTAGAAACAGCACGGAAAAATTCTAATGTTACCTCCCCTTTAGTAATCCATTACTGCTTAACCATTTGGGACAACTGCACTTGCTCTCTCTCATTCCACATTGATAATTCTACCTTAGAAACAATAAGCTCATCCTCAACTTCCTCCGAATAGTTTTCCTGCAATAACGCCTCTAAACCTTCTACACAACACTCAAGATCAGCTATATGATGCTCAGTTCTACCAAACATCCTCTTGTTCCAATCTCGTAATACCACTTTTAATCTTTTGAGTTTAATCATAAGCTTCACCAGACCTCCTACCTCCTGTCCCAGATCCGCTTGCCAAGACCTCATAACGCATTCAAAAAATAGATCATGCGATACCCACATTTGTTGAAATTTAAAGATGGGAAACCATACCGAATATTATCTTGCTCAAACTTTATAATCATGGGAGAATGGTTAGAAGAAGATCTGGCTATGTAAATCACTCTTGCCTCTGAAAACTGATTTAACCCATTAATGTTCATCAAGACCCAATCCAACCTCGCCCATTGTCTAGACAAACCATATTGCCCATTACACCAAGATAGCAAATTTCCAGAGAAAGGCATCTCCATAAGACCATTAGCTTCTATCCACTCATTGAACTCTTCCATAGCCAGAGCTAAACGAGGGTGACCCCCCCTTCTCTCTTGGTCCGAACGAATAATGTTGAAATTACCAGCCACAATCCAAGGCATCTGAGAATACCTTGAATTAGCTAGTGAATCCCACAATCTACGTCTTCCCACGTAAGAACATTTCGTATACACAACTGTCAATAAAAAATCTTGCAAATTATAACCAATTTTAATGGAAATAAATTGGTCTTCCATACACAGTACCGAGAGGTTCACAGCTTGGTTCCAAAAAAACCAAAGCTTACCACCCACAGCATCGTTTGATAGACAATACTCAAATCCCAATATTTCTTTCCATAAAACCAAATGAGACTCCTACAGCATGGGTTCAGCAATAACAACAACTTTGGGCTTGTAATTCTTTACTAACAATTTTAATCTCCTTCGCGATGTCCCTAAACCTCTAGCATTCCAATAAATAAAAGACATAATCAAATATTTAATTTAGAGGGCTTACGAATTACCCTCTTGGAACTTCTCTCCTTCATAGCTTTTTGGTTATCAACAGCTTCCTTCACAATCTCAGAATCAGAGACCACCACTTTGTCCTTTGCCAAATGTTCCATTTCACCATCAGTTTCATTCTTCGAGAAAGTTTCAACCTTAACAACCTATTCTGCCTCTCCTACCGAGAGATCAACCCCTCCTAATTAACCATCAACATGTTCAGGCAGAACTGCCCCAATAACTCCTGGGCTCTGGAACATGAACCTAGTCCTCTCAAATTGTTGGGGTGTGATCTCCCTGTGTTCTAGATAAGCTAATTCAACTGGGCCCACCTCCACTGATACCTCCGTCCCGGCGCCTCTATTCCCTGTCCCAACCCTCCGAGAGAAACCATTGATTCCAAAAACATCCCAACCGGCTCTGAAGCAATAGAATCCATGACAACAGGCTCCTTCACATTACACTCTACATCTAGAGCATTACATTCTGTATCTTGAGAACCCAAATTCCCCTGATTAATGGATTCACCTAATAGAACACCCGATGGTATTTCTTTATTAGCCTTCTGTGCATCCGTGGCCTTACCTATCGGAGTATGATCATTAACTGAATCTTGCACATTACATTCGGCACCTTGAGTATTACATTCTGCATCTTGAGCATCACATTCTACATCTTGAGCATTACATTCTGCATCTTGAGGACCCAAATTTTCCTGTTTACTGGATTCACCTATCTGAAAACCCGACGGTATATCATTATTAGTCTTTTGTACCCACACTCCAGTAACACCCCCATCTTTCTTCCCCTTTGAAGCCCCATTTTCTTTCTTCTTCGCTTTCCATTTACACGTTAATACATTATGACCCTGCATTTTACAATGTACACAATATGCCGGGAAGGTCTCAAATTCCACTTCGTGATAAAAAACTGAGAGGATGATGAGGAGTACCAATCCATAAAGCCTTGAGCAGATCTTTCGAAACATCCATCTCCACACAAACACGTGCCCCATCCGTCCTCGTCGCGCATCTGGTAGAATTATCTCTCTTAAGGAACCTTCCAATCGGCAACGTAATATTTCTCAGAAGATCCTCATGATAAAAAATCGGTGGCAAACCTAGAAGTTTTAACCACACAAGGACCCTCACAGGTTCTAGTTCCTCATGATAATCAATAGTCCAGTGAAAAGGCCGATAAGAAAAGCCATCAATTTCACAACTTTTCCTAGCAAATGCCTTTACAAAATCTTCCTCAATTGTCATACGCACAAAGACATTTCTAGGTTTTAGCATAGAATATACAATTGGTTGCTTACTCAGACCCCATCTTGCTCGGATAAACGACCGGATGGTATCCAATGAAGGTCGTTGCCGTAGAAATTTCAACACCAAGGAGAACTGAAACGGTAAGGCATATCGATCAAGTTCTTCCTTAGAAAAAATGATGCAGACTTCTCCCTCCACCATCTGTGGCGCTTGAAGAGAAACCTTCACCTCAAGAAGAGGTTGAAGAGGATCAAGAACCATATCCGCAAAAGATCACGAGCGAGAACCTGACGCCGACGCCAAAGCCGTAAGGCCAACGACATTGGCCATGAAACCCTAATAAAAAAGATTTGATTCAAGGTTCCATCTGAGAACTTCTTCTAAATCTTGGAACAATCTTGGAGCTATTGTTTTTCAACCAAAGTTGATTACCATTGATAATCATGTAGTTAGAATATGGGACACATCAGATGGTCAACATGATTATTCTTTTGAGGAGCTATTTCCAACGTCAATTATTGGAGTTATGAGAAGTTTGCTGGGAGCACTCTTTGATAAACTTACTCTTTATATATCTTATTGGTGTATAAATCGTTTACACAAAAGAGGGAACCAAGTCAAGATAATTGAATCATGTCTTGTCTCCTTGATAATCTCATTCATTTCATTTGGATTACCACTTCTGAGAAAATGCAGTATATGCACTGGAACAGATTCTAATTTCGGTATAGACTGTCCAAGGCCTCCTAAAATGTATGGGATTATACAGATTTTTATTGCAGTATTGTAACAGCCACGATTTTTTTTTTTAAGTTAAAGATTTTGAATTATTTTATTTTTTTATATTATTGGTATTATTATTATTAATTTTAATTCTTAATTTATTAAAATCCTTCAGATTTTTAGCTGTTGTTTCTGTTTCAATTATTCCTCATCCATCTCTTCGATTTTTAGACGTTACAATATAAGAATTAATTAATTCAATTTATATTCTACATTCTTTCAACAGAGTAGCAAATACCCTACCTCCTTTATTCTTTGTTACCGACCTTTTGCATCAAGTAAAATTTCTCTTGATCTCATCTATCGTCATTCATCACAATCTGTTCGGCCTCCAAATCTGTCAATGCTCGGCTTCTTGTTCCACTAGTGGTAAGCCTCATTGACTTGCCTTTTCTTTCATTTTCTCTCTTTCCCTATTCTTTTGATTCTCAGTTAGTATTATTGAGACTAAGTTTATTTTTCTTTCTGAACTCCACTATAATCAGAGCCCATTTTCAGCTTCACCATCATTGATCTTCACTGGATTTGTCGCATCGATTTCCTCTCAAGATGAGTTGGTTTCTCGCTGTTGCATGATACCATTCTTCTTCAATGAAACTTTTCATTTCTGCTTTCTTCGTATGTTAACAGATTTCTAGATTTGCTTTTTATTAAGATTGTGTTTGGATGTTAAATTGAGTTAAGATGAGTTGAGTTAAGATGATAAAATATTATTAGAATATTATTTTTTAATATTATTATTATTTTGAGATTTGAAAAAATTAAATTGTTTATTATATTTTATATTAAAATTTAAAAAAATTATAATGATGAGTTGAGTTAAATTTATGTACCAAACGAGCCTGCATGTTTGTTTTTCATTGAATTTATAAAACTGCCCTTTAAACATTTCAAGACAGCTTTCGGTAGAAATCTCTAGAAGCATTTTAGTTTAGTGTATTTACAATTTAGCCCTTGGTCATTACTGGTTAAGTTACGTGTTAATTTCTTGGGAGTTTTTAAATGGGCTTTGAGAATGTGGGCTTTACTCATGATAATTTTATTATTGGGTTTAACTGCAATTTTTATGGGTTGTGCTAGATGGGTTATTTGTTTCAATTGTTAAAAATACAAACTGTTTTGAGGTGAATTAGTCTATTTAAAGAATTTCTATTTAAATAAATAGTCAAAAATCTTATTTTTTTAGAAATACGTAGGAGTTAAATTATGTCATTTAGTATTATTTTTTTAATAAACCAGATTACTGCAATATTATATGAGAATTCAGATTTTAGTTCTTAATTATTTTGAATACAATTAAATCTATTTTTTTAATTTAAACTTCTTTGACTTGTTTAATAAATTTGCAGTAAGTAAAATTGTGCTACTAAGTATAATTGAAATATTTGATATGATGTTAGTGTTTAGATATTAAATGAAATTAGTAGGACATTACCAAATGTTTTAAACTATTTTCTCTAGATAGTGGTTAATTTAGTGGAATACGATGACATATTTTTCTAGAAAATTAGTGATGACTAGTGCTTCGTATAGGTAACGAACTACAAAGTGAGGTTGTGAAAGCAGTGTTAAGAGGTAAGTAATTTGATCACAAATTAAGATTAACATATAGTTAGACTATTACTGTTAAAGTCAGTTATTTCATAGCCGTTCTTTTATATACCAAGCATGTTACGATCTATGTAAGCATATCAGTCATCATAACTTATGATCATGTTAATTTTCTGCATCATGTTCAGGTTCAACATTTTATAATTATTTATATTAGTATGAATTTCATGCATATCATGTTGCATAAGACACGTGAGTTATCTTAATTTCAAGTGTAAGATAAGATAAGATCAGATTAGTTAATCAGATGGCATTTCAGTTCAGTATTCAGGGTAGATGTGCAAGCCACAGACTCAAGCGTGGTCCACCGTAGTATGTTAGAATATTATTCAGTGGCTCCCCTTGCTGCAGCGGGATGTGGGGCCGGTGCACAACCTTGCACACAGGGTTAAATGTGTGGGCTAGTCAGATTAGTCAGTTAATTTAGATAAGTCAAGACAATCATGCATAGCATGAGCATGAGCACCAGCATGATATGATATGAGTTTTATTCTGCATGGTATGACAAGAATTTCATTCAATATGAAAACTTTATTAAAGCCTTTCAATTGTTATGTTTACGTTATGGTGAGTTCTTACAGAGTCTTCAACTTATTTTAGTTTTATATCATTTTTTTTACCACCAGGTGAGGAGAATGAGGATTGCGAGCAGGCAGGCCAAGTTTAGAAGGAGTGGACTAATGAACCTTAGACTATATTTATGATTTCTTTTAATTTAGTTGGTTTGGAAACTTGGATATGACTATGTTTTTTGAAAATGGTTTAACTTAAATTTTCTTTTGGCAATGTTTTTTTTTTTTAAATTATGCAAGTCTCTTACCTAGCTTTAGTTATGTATGTACGTGACATTCCTAACCCTAAGGAAGGGAATGTTACAAAATGGTATCAGAGCCCAGGTTTGAGAGATTTTGCAGACTCTTAAAAAGAATAAGGTCACCTAGGATGCTCCTGGCCCACTCGAGAGTTTGTAAGATATTTTAAGATAGAATAAAATGTTTATAGCTCTCAATAGATGACACTAGGAAGTTGTTGTTGATTATTAATTATTAATATTATTATATTTTGCATCAGAACATGATTGTCACTAGGAACACTTCTGGATCTGGTCAGAATGAAAATCCAGATGCTTTGCTCGCAACAAAAACTTAGTTTTTCCAATCGATGGCTACTGGTCAGTACGCCGCACCTAGGGCATCGCAAGTTGGATGTACATTGGAGCAATTTTCTCGTCCCAACCTTCAATGGCAGGTTAAATGCTATGGATGCGGACAGTTGGATTGAACCTGTGGAGCAGATTTTTGAGGCGTTGTCCTGCACAGTTGATCAAAAGGTGATTTATGCAATATATAACCTAACAGACCTAGTTAGCAACTAGTGGAAGTCAACTCAGGCACTTTTATGGAATGAACTAGGGGAAGGAGTCCCCATTACTTGGGAGCGCTTTAAGGAGGTATTCCTAGATCATTTCTTTCCACAGTCTTTACGAGAGTCTAGAGCACGTCAGTTCATGGACCTCATATAGGGAATGATGACAGTTGATCAATATGCCACCAAATTCATGGAGCTATCTCGTTACGCTAGTTATTTGATTCCAGAGAGGAAAAGAAAGCTAAGAAATTTGAACGTGGTCTGGATTGGAGAATTAGAGATCGAGTACATGCCCTCAAGATTCAAAATTTTTCTAAGCTGGTGAATCGAGCCACTATTGTTGAAGAATATATCGTGGAGAGTATCGAATATAATAATTAGAAGAAGCGCCAGCAACAGTCACAACTGCTCCAATATGCACCAAACAAGAATAAGAGGCCTCACTGTGATAGCCGTCCAGGGCCACAGATAGGAGGACAGACTTATCCTACATGTTCAACATGTGGGAAGAAGCATATGGGAAAATGCTTATATGGCTAGAACTTGTGTTTCAAGTGCGGAAAGCCAAACCATTTAGCTCGTGACTGCACTATGAAGAAATTTGGAGAACTAGGAAAGAGTGGAGGACAGAAGATGACAACTACAGCACGTGTATATTCCCTCACCCCTGATGATGCTGCGGCGTCAAATGATGCAGTCACAGGTACTTTTCCTTGTCCTAAGCTTAGACGTATACAAAATATGATGCATGTTCTATATGATCCTTATAGTTCTAAGTCATTATGCTATTCATATAGGTACATTGATTTTGTTTTCTAGTTATGCAATTGTTCTATTTCGAATCATTATGCATTGTTGTCTGAATTTGAGAAGTTGAGTTCTCAATAGACCTCGTTCCAGGGACCGCCCCAATATCTAAAGCACCTTATCGAATGGCTCCAATTGAATTAAAGGAACTCAATGATCAGTTACAAGAACTATTGGAGAAGGGTTTCATATGCCCCAGTGTTTCCCCATGGGGTGCTCTAGTACTTTTTGTGAAAAAGAAGCACGGGTCTATGCAATTATGTATTGACTATAGAGAACTGAATAAGGTGACTATTAAGAACAAATACCCTTACCTCGTATTGATGATCTATTTGATCAACTACAAGGAGCACAGGTCTTTTCCAAGATAGACTTGAGATCTAGATATCATCAGATTGAGTGTTAAGGAGACAGATGTCAAGAAGACAGCTTTTTGGACACGACATGGCCATTATGAATTTCTCGTTATGTCTTTCGGTTTAACTGATGCCCCCGCCGCTTTCATGGACCTTATGAACAGAGTATTTAAGGACCATTTGGATCAATTTGCGGTTGTTTTTATTGAAGATATCCTTATTTACACTCGGAGTCATAAGGAACACGAGGATCACTTAAGGATGGCCCTTACCGTATTGAGAGAAAATAAACTGTATGCAAAATTCAAGAAGTGTGAATTTTGGTTACAAGAGATCGCATTCCTAGGACATGTGGTGTCAGGAAAAAGGAATTTCAGTGGATCCAGCAAAGATTGAAGCAGTGGTGAAATGGGCTAAGCCTAGCCTAGTAATGTAAATGAGGTACGAAGTTTCTTAGGTCATGCCGGTTACTACAGAAGATTTGTAGAAGGGTTTTCAAGTATTGCAACGCCGATGACAAAGTTGACAAGGAAGAATGAGAAGTTTTTTATGGACAGGTGAGTGTGAGAAGAGCTTTCAAGAATTAAAGAAAAGACTAGTGACTGCACCAATACTTACAGTTCCCTTAGGAGATGGAGGATTTGTCATATATAGTGACGCTTCACTTAAGGGATTGGGTTGTGTTTTAATGCAACACGGGAAAGTCATTACATATGCATCTCGACAACTGAAACATTATGAGCAGAGTTACCCGACCCATGATTTGGAACTTGCAGTAGTGGTTTTTGCTTTGAAGATATGGAGACATTATCTTTATGGTGAAAAGTGTAAGATTTATACTAATCATAAAAGCCTGAAATATTTCTTCACACAGAAAGAGTTGAATATGAGACAACGCAGATGGTTGGAACTCCTGAAAGACTATGATTGCAATATTAATTACCATCCGGGTAAGGCAAATGTTGTAGCAGATGCGCTAAGTTGAAAATCGTCTTTTGGTACATTGGCTACAATCTATACGCCTCAAAAGAACATATTGTTGGATATGGAGCGAGCAGGTATTGAGATGATCAAGGATACCCAAGCTAAATTAGGTAGTTTGACATTAGGTTCAACATTGATAAACCAGATTAAGGTCGCTCAAGTTGGTGATACAGAATTAATGAAGTTAAAGGTGGAGGTATCAGAAGGCAAGAGACCTGACTATTTAGTATCAGATGACGACACCCTGAGGTTTAGAGGAAGATTATGTGTACCTAATGACAGAGAGATTAGGCTGCATTTGTAACACCCCGTATTTTAGTGTATTTTTACTGAAGGATTATTTTTATTTGTTCAAAAATTTATCCTCTTATTTTAAGTTTATCAGATTTTTAGTGGGTTTATTTTTATGATTTTTAGTTTGTGAAAAATTAAATTTGATATGTTTCCTTAATATTAATTACTGTTATGCATTTGAATCTCTCTTTATTTTAAATTAATTGATTGTTGGATTTAAATATTTTATTTTCATTTTATCATTACGTTTAAATTATTTTAATTGAGATGCTGTTTTAAAATCATTTTCGTTGGATCATTTTTTGTGATCCAAGATGTGGGGATTGGACGTCATTTCTTTCCCTCAATTTTTCTTTTTCCCTTTTCTTTTCTTTTCTTTTTCTTTTCTTTTTCTTTTTCTCTTTCTTTTCTCTCATCTCCCTCTCTCTTCCCACGCGGCCTTGCTCCTCTCTCTCCCCGCCCGTTTCTCTCTTCTCCCAGCCCAGCCGCCGTCGTGCCGCCGTGCACGACACCGCCCATCCTGTTCACTCCCCCACCGGCCGGCGACCATTCCCCGTAAATCCCAGCTTTTATCTCGCCGCCGATAGCCCTCACGCCCAACACCAAGCAGCGGCGCTCTCTTTGTTCCAATGCCGCCGTCGCGCCATCTCCGGCCACCATCTCTTCACCACTTCATCCTCGACCTCCGAGCAACCCAATGGACCAAACCCCAGCTCCAATCCGCCACCGGTGAAGTACATTCAACTCCATCTTCATTTCGGACTTTTTGGCCTTAAAACCACCATTTGCGCCACCACCCACGGCAAACCACCATCACCATTGGCTTCACCGACCTCTCTAAGCCCTACCCTATCAATTTCAGGTCTTAGTTTATCCCCATTCAAAAGTGGGTATTTGAGACCTACGGCCACAGTGTATTTTACACTGTTACGTTGCTGTGTCGCCACCTTTTGTAGCTCCATGATCATTCGGAAATTATTATATAGCACTGTAAGTATTTTTTCGAAGAACTATCGTGATTTAAATATATTTTTGCACTAACTCATATTATTGTGAACTGGTTGGACATGCCGGACTGAGTCCGAGGAGTTCGGGGGTCGGATGGATTGTGGACGGAGTTATGTGTTTGGTTGGTATTGTGAAATGTTGGTTGTTGGTATGGTGTTGTTCATGTACATGGCATATTGCACGCATGATCATGTTTGTAAAGGAAACTGGGTTTTCGTGTACATGCATTCATGTTCATGCGTTTCATGAAAACTGGGTTTTCATGTGTTAAAGGATTTTTGGGTGCGTGTGTATCACGACCCCAAACCGAGATGGGGTATTATCTCGGTGGAGCTCCTCTGGTCACTCGGGAGTGGAATATACTGAGTGACGTCTCCTGGGTTGTCGCTGGGCAACAACAGGATCGGATGATATGGTCTCGTGCCGACTCCGTGGCCCCTCTGCTGGTGGGGGCTAGAGGATGCTTGGCCACGTACGCGCTGGGCGTGGAACTGGGCATCGCTCGTTGCGTAGTGGGTGCTTGGCCACGAAAGCGCTGGGCACGGAACTCAGCATCGCTACGAAGCCAGTACGTGCGGATGATCCCTAGGGGAGATCATGGTGCATTGGTTAATGGAATAATGGGCTGTTTTCTGGGAAAATAGCGTGTGTTGATTAAAAGGATTTTATGTGATTCATTTTCTGGGAAAATGAGGTTTTATTGATTTGGGTCATTTTCTGGGAAAATGACGGATTATTCTTTTTGGGCCAAAATGGGATTTTGGCGTGTGTTGGAAAATATCTATTTTCAGGGAAAATAGTATTTTTGAGAATAATGCATATTTCATCATATGCATGCATGTTGGTCGCATTAATGTATTTTTATCTCGTAGTTGTTTGGTTTATACTTACCTACGGTACCATTTTGTGGTAATGCAGATTTCGATGCAGATGAGGCTGAGGGTGAGCCTGAGGATTCGGCTCCGCCCGAGGAGTGATCTGGGATCACTCGTTTTGGTTTGAGACTTGTAAAATATTTATTTTGGATGACTTTATAATTTTAAACCTTTTTACTGATTGTTTAAAATGTATTAACAATTCTGGTACTTAGTTGTATTAATTATTTGCTGCATTGTTTTTGTACACTGTTGCATGTACACACACTTGGAACTAACGTTGGGATGTGTGACCCTGTTGTCATCATCCCGGCGTCTCGATTCCCTTGCTCCTTACATGGGGGTCGTAGGCGCCACAACGTTTGGATCTTGAACTGAGTTGAGTTAATTTGAGTTGAGATAATAAAATATTGTTAGAATATTATTTTTTAATATTATTATTATTTTGAGATTTGAAAAGGTTGAATTGTTTATTATATTTTATATTGAGATTTGAAAAAGTTGTAATGATGAGATGAGATAGGTTTAACTTCCAAACGAAGTGTAAGGATTTGATTTTGAGAGAAGCCCATCGTTCACTGTACACGGTTCACCCAAATAGTACTAAGATGTATCAGGATTTGAAATAACACTTTTGGTGGAATGGTATGAAACGAGAAGTGATAAATTATGTAGCACAATATTTGAGGTGTTAACAAGTTAAAGTAGAACATCAAAGGCCCTCAGGTACACTTCAGCCACTTCCTATACCAGTTTGGATGTGGGATGAGATAGGGATGGATTTTGTATCAGGGATTCCTAGGGTACCAAGAGGTCAAGATGCAGCTTGGGTGATTGTTGATCGACTGTCAAAATTAGCTCACTTTATTCCCATTGTGAAGACATACTCCACTGATAGATTGGCAGAGTTGTATGTGAAAGAGATTGTCAGACTACATGGGGTATCATCCAAGATTGTCTCTGACATAGATACACGTTTCACCTCAGCATTCTGGAGAAATGTACAGAAGCAGTTAGGAACTCAACTAACTTATAGCACCGTTTTTCATCCTCAGACAGATGGTCAATCGGAGAGGACAATTCAAATTTTGGAGGATAAGCTCAAGGCATGTGTTATGGAGTTTAAGCGCAGATGAATATGATATTTACCCCTCATTGAGTTTGCTTATAATAACAGTTACTTGGAGAGTATTCAGGTAGCGCCATACGAAGTTTTTTACGGACGTAAGTGTAGATCACCTCTCTATTGGGATGAAGTTGGAGAGCGTAGAATAATGGGGCAAGAAATCATTCAAGACATGTGCGAGAAAATTTCAATCATTTGAAAGAAACTTGCCGTTGCACAAGAGAGGCAGAAGAAATATGCAAATTAGCGAAGACGGGAACTAGAATTTGAGGAAGGCAGCAAAGTACTACTAAAAGTTGCACCAATGAAAGGGATAATGAGATTTGGTAAAAAGGAAAAATTGAGTCCGAGAGATATGGGCCCTTTTGAAATTTTAGAAAGAATAGGAGTTGCGGCATACAAATTGGCACTTCCACCTCAATTATCGGCTATTCATAAAGTGTTCCACATCTCTATGCTTCGGAAGTATGCCCCGGACCCCAGTCATGAGTTGGAGCACGAGCCTCTTCAGATTAGAGATGATCTTACTTATGAAGAATTTCCAGTGGGAATATTGGCACAGAAGGATCAAGTCCTACGCAACAAAACTATCAAAATGGTGAAAGTACTTTGGAGTCATCACACGGAGAGAGAAGCTACATGGGAACGCGAAGAAGATATGATGGAAAGGTATCCCTAGGGAGGGAGACTTCTTTTAAACGAGGTACGTTCATCTCGAAGACGATATTTCTTTTAGGGAGGGAGATTTGTAACAACCACGATTTCTTTTTTTAAGTTAAAGATTTTAAATTATTTTATTTTTTTATATTATTAGTATTATTATTATTAATAATTTTAATTCTTAATTTATTAAAATCCTTCAGATGTTTAGCCGTCGTTTCCGTTTCAATTATTCCTCATCGATCTCTTTGATTTTCAGACGTTACAATGTTAGAATTAATTCCTTCGATTTATATTCTATATTCTTTCAGCAAAGCAGCAAATACCATACCTCCTTTATTCTCTATTTCCGTCCTTTTGCATCAAGCAAAATTTCTCTTGATCTCATCCATCGTCATTCATCACAATATGTTCGGCCTCCAAATTTGTCTGTGCTCGGCGTATTGTTCCTCTAGTGGTAAGCCTCATTGACTTGCCCTTTCTTTTGTTTTCTCTCTCTATGTTCTTTTGATTCTCAGTTAGTATTATCGAGACTAAGTCATTTTCTCTTTCTGAACTCCACTATAATCAGAGCCCATTTTTAGCTTCACCGTCGTTGATCTTCATTGGATTTGTCGCATCGATTTCCTCTCACGGTGAGTTGGTTTCTCCCTGTCGCGTGATACATTTCTTTTTCAATGAAACTTTTCATTTATGCTTTCTTCGTATGTTAACAGATTTCCAAATTTGTTTTTCATTAAAGTTTTGCATGTTTGTTTTTGATTGAATTTATAAAACTGCCCTTTTTTTTTTTTGATAATAAACTGATCTCATTAATCAAACCAACCACATACAAGATGAACCAGTATTACAAAGGAAAAGACAGGATCAATGCCTCATTTCCTCAGTAAGCACCTGAAGGATACAAGGGGGGCATATTTCAATGTCATAAAGATCTTCAGTGCATTCAAGGGCCGCTTGGGCAAGCTTGTGAGCTGCCATGTTAGCCTCCCGATATACATGAGAGATAGACCAATCAGCAGCTGGGATTAGAACAGCTTTGGCATCTGATATGAGGCAACCACCTAAGCTCCAGTTAGGACAACCTTGGATCACTTGGTCCACGACCTGTTTTGAATCTCCCTCGAAATAGAATTGCCTTATTCCAATTTCCATACAAAAAACACATGCCAAAACAAGCCCATATGCTTCAGCATCAAAGGCACTGCCTCTCAAAGGTCTGTTAGCACGAAATGCACCTATCACCAGCCCTTGATGATCTCTGATTAGGACACCAATGCCAATCCTTCCTAGCCTTGATTGCACAGCTACATCCCAATTCACTTTAAAACCACCTACTGCAGGCTTTGTCCATTTGTGAACTCTTGCCATGTTCTCATAGTTAGCATCAACCTCCTTCTGGAAAGCCTCTTCATGCAGAGACAATTCTGCCCTGGCCTGGCCAATGACTTCTTGAGGGTGTTTAAAAACTTTCCCATGTAAGACATCATTTCTTCTCGCCCATATCACTCTCATTGTAGCATCCACCTCATTTAAATCCCATGGTTCAAGCTTGCTAATCAATTCTGCCCAGATATTAAAAACCAAGTCACTGTGAAAAGAAAATTTTTGCACTTTCTTTGGGCCTTGACACCAAACATCTTGGGCACTGCTGCATCCCCATAAAGCATGGCCAGAGGTTTCGGATTCCCTTTTGCATATCAAACAAATGCTATCCTTTACCACCTTTATTCTTTTCAGGTTAGCCATAGTGGGCAAAGCTTCACTGCATGCCCTCCAGATAAACATTTTGGTGGCAGGAGGAACCTTGAGCTTCCAAATGGACCTCCACACTTGGCAGTTCTCAGCTCTGCCGGAAGGTTCTCCTCCTTGCTCTCTTTCCAATTCTTTGCCAAGATAGTATCCACTTTTAACTGTGTAGCTGCCATTAGGAGAAAACTGCCAGGTGAGTTTGTCTTCTCTATCTCCTAAGCTGATGGGAATTGCCCTTATGCCCTCTATTTCCTGGTTAGTGAAAAGTTCAGATAGGATAGGTTCCTGCCATCTCTTCTGTTGAGGATCAATGATGTCACTGACTTTTTCGCACCAACAATCAGCTTCTCGAGGGGTCAAGATCTTTTGTGTAGGTAGAGATGGTACCCATCTATCTTGCCAGATGTTAATCTTCTGTCCATTTCCAACCCTCCAAATGAGGCCTTTTTTTAACAAACTTAATCCAGCATGTATTCCTCTCCATGCAAAAGAAGGCCCACCTCCCAGCTTAGCATCAAGCAAATTTCCATTGTTGAAATACTTCTGCTTTAAAATTTGTGCTACTAGAGATGTAGGATTTTGGAGGATCCTCCATCCCTATTTGGATAGTAGAGCAAGATTGAAGCATCTCAGGTCTCGAAATCCAAGCCCTCCCATATCCTTCCTGCCACTAAGCTTCTCCCAGTTGACCCACTGAATTTTTGAAAAATCTTCATTGAAACCCCACCAAAACTTCCTTAGTATCTGGTTTAATTTCCTTGAAATAGAGGCTGGTAGAAGGAACATCCCCATTGCATAGGTGGGGATAGCTTGGAGCACAGCTTTGAGCAGTATCTCCTTTCCTACTGCAGAGAGAAATTTGGTCCTCCAATTAGTGACCCGAGACCAGGTTCTATCAACTAAAGAGTGGAAGGATGCTATCTTCTTTCTACCCACCAATGAAGGTAAGCCCAGGTATTTCTCAAAGCAAGAGGTGGATTGGACACCTGCAAGGTGCATGATCAGCTGTTGGGTCATCAAGGCAGTATTCTTGCTGAAGTAAATGGCAGACTTATCCTTGTTAAGAACCTGACCTGATCCTTTCTCATATAACTCAAGGATGTTAAGAACACAATTAATTTCCTCATGCTTGGCTTGGCAAAACAGAAGGCTATCATCAGCAAAGAAGAGATGGTTTACTTTAACAGGACCTCTACCAATTGCCATAGGAGATACTGCCACATGTCTCAGCATGTTTGAGGAGGGAAGAGAGGGCTTCTACAGATAGTATAAATAAGTAGGGTGACATGGGATCACCTTGTCTTAGGCCTCTCGAAGGTGCAAACTTTTTTTGAGGATCTCCATTAAGAAGTATAGAGTAAGAGATGGAAGTGAGACAAGCTTGAATGATGTGGATCCAATGTAGGAAAATCCATTTTAACCATGATGGCTTCAATGAATCTCCACTCTACCCTGTCATAGGCCTTGCTCATGTCCAGTTTTAGAGCCATAAAACCTTTCTTCCCTTTCATTCTAGAGTTCATAGAGTGAAGGACCTCATAAGCAATCAAGGTGTTATTAGATATGAGCCTTCCAGGGACAAAGGCACTCTGATTGGGGGCAATAATCTGTGGCGGTATGTGCTTAAGTCTATTTGCCATGGTTTTAGACACAACCTTGTATAAGACATTACAAAGGCTTATTGGTCTATAAGACTGCCCTTTAAACATTCCAAGACAGCTTTCGGTAGAAATCTCTAGAAGCCTTTTAGTTTAGTGTATTTACAATTTAGCCCTTAGTCATTACTGGTTAAGTTACGTGTTAATTTCTTGGAGTTTCTAAATGGGCTTTGAGAGTGTGGGCTTTACTAATGATAATTTTATCATTGGGTTTAACTGCAATTTTTATGGGCTGTGCTAGTTGGGTTATTTGTTTCAATTGTTAAAAATACAAACTGTTTTGAGGTGAATTAGTCTATTTAAAGAATTTCTATTTAAATAAATAGTCAAAAATCTTATTTTTTTAGAAATACGTAGGAGTTAAAATGTGTCATTTAGTATTATATTTTCAATAAACCAGATTACAGCAATATTATATGAGAATTCAGATTTTAGTTCTTAATTATTTTGAATACTATTAAATCTATTTTTTAATCTAAATTTCTTGGCTTGTTTAATAAATTTGCAGTAAGTAAAATTGTGCTACTAAGTATAATTGAAAGATTTGATATGATGTTAGTGTTTAGATATTAAATGAAATTAGTAGGACATTACCGAATGTTTTAAACTATTTTCTCTAGAGAGTGGTTAATTTAGTGGAATACGTTGACATATTTTTTCTAGAAAATTAGTGATAACTAGTGCTTCGTATAGGTAACGAACTATAAAGTGAGGTTGTGAAAACAACGCTAAGAGGTAAGTAATTTGATCACAAATTAGGATTAGCTTATAGTTAGACTATTATTGTTAAAGCCAGTTCTTTGATAGCCATTCTTTTATGTACCAAGCATGTTACGATCTATGTAAACATATCAGTCATCATAACATATGATCATGTTAATTTTCTGCATCACGTTCAGGTTTAGCATTTTATAATTATTTATATTAGTATGAATGTCATGCATATCACATTGCATAAGACACGTGAGTTATCTTAATTTCAAGTGTAAGATAAGATAAGATCAGATTAGTTAATTAGATGGCCTTTGAGTTCAGTGTTCAGGATGGATGTGCAAGCCACAGACTCAAGCGCGGTCCCCCATACTCTGCAGCTCCCATTGCTGTAGCGGGATGTGGGGCCGGTGCACAACCTTGCACAAAGGGTTAAGTGTGTGGGCTAGTCAGATTAGTCAATTAATTCAGACAAGTCAAGATAGTCATGCATAGTATGAGCATGGGCACCAACATGATATGACATGAATTTTATTCAGCATGATATGACAAGAATTTCATTCAATATGAAAATTTTATTAAAGCATTTCAATTATTATGTTTATGTTGTGGTGAGTTTTTTCTTATTATTCGACTCATTTTAGTTTTATCTCATTTTTTTTAACACCAAGTGATGAGAGTGAGGACTATAAGCAGGCGGGCCAAGTTTAGAAGAAGCAGACTAATGAACCTTAGACTATATTCATGATTTCTTTTAATTTAGTTGGTTTGGAAACTTGGATACGACTATGTTTTCTGAAAATGGTTTAACTTAAATTTTCTTTTGCAATGAAGAATGTTTTTTTTTTTTTAAATTATGCAAGTTTTTTTTTTAAATTATGCAAGTCTCTTACCTGGCTTTAGTTACGTATGTATGTGACATTCCTAACCCTAAGAAAGGGGATGTTACAAGTAAGAAGAGAGGATACAGTGACCTTACTACTTTTTTTTGTAGGTTAGGTTCAAGGCTTGTTGACTTTTTTTTGGGTGTGTTTATGCCTTAGCTACAATGACAATTAGTGATGCTGCTCCAGCTGAAAATTCTGGTGACAATTACATTCAACCACAGCCTTCGAGTTATAATCAACTAGGGAATTGGGCCATCATTGAGGTCCTTGTGAAATGGGTTGGTCTTTCAGTAGAAGAAAGTAGTTGGGAAGCTTCAAGCCCTTTACACACACCTTGTGGGCAAGATGCTTTGAATGGAGGGGATTCGTTAGGAACCTCTTGGCATTGCAAATCCTAAGGGAGGAGTAGAGAAGAAAAACAAGTAAGTGTTGAATTGAAGGTGAAGATCTACGAAGTGAACTAAGTGGAGAAGCATGGAACTAGGAACGACAACGTTGGAAGGGACCACAAAGCACTGCATTTTGAAGAATAACTGAGGCATGTTAGCTGAAGCTTGGTTGTCGTTTAGGAGTTGCAATACACAGTGTTTAATTGAGTCTTTAGTGTCTGTCATTTAGATCTGCTGTAATACACATTGTTTTGGGATTAAAAACACCAAGCGATGCGTTTTATTTTATTGTCAATTGCAAGTGTCTGTCAGATTAGTTTGGATTTTCCCCACTTTGATGGGAATAACCCAACGAGATGGGTCTTTAAGGTATCCCAGCATTTTTATTTTCATCAAACACCGTCCAATCAAAGTTTGTTGATGGCGTCCTATCATATGGAAGGTGAGACCCTTATCTGGTACGAAGATGCATTCAACGGGTGACATTCTTTTGTTAAGGCTTTGCTAGTTAGGTTTGGGCCTACTGCATATGATGACCCTCTGGAAGCCTTGACCAGACTCAAGCAAACAACCATGGTTGCTATTTATAAGGCTCAATTTGAGCCTTTCCAATAGGCTAAAGGGGCACTCAAAAAAGCACAAGTTATGACGCCACCAGATTCTGCTTAGGATCAGAAGGACATCCGAAACTTCGGGACATACAACACAAGGTACCTGCCCCCGTTCATGACATATAAGATGCAATATTCCTAACATACATCTAGGATTATGTAATATTCACAGCGGATAATTTTTTTCGAGCAATACTATGCACCAAATTATAATATCCCAAATAGTTAAAACATAATCCATGCGTACTTAAAACATCTACGATTATAGCACAGGTCTAAAAAGACTATAATTTCAAAACAACGGAGACCTGGCTCCATAATTACATTGCAAAAATACACTATTGGGCTAGTTCATTGAGTAACTCGCGTAACTCAACTAACAATGCCGAAATACTATCCAAATATATATCTATGGAGGTTGCAAGCTCCGTGTTGTGTCTACGGCGTCTAGTCAACCTCCTCCAGTCTGCTAGTGTTTGCTCTTTGCTCTAATCCTGACACATCGTCTACCATTTGGAGGGAATGGTAGTTAGTATTGCCACAGTGAGATTTGATTACAAATCTCAGCAAGTTAATAGGAAACTTCCACACAGGTTAATGATGCATGCATGATAGTAAAAGCATGAGTGAATAATCAAAGTCATAAGAAAGTATAGCATAACTTGACATATAGCACGACATAAATGATATAAGTTGAATTGAAACTGAAACTTAGCTTGACATGACATGACATGTACGTGAACTTAAAATATAATATAGACGAGCAACATAGCATAAACGTGAACTTGAAACATAATATGGACTTGAAATATAACATGAACATGAACTTGAACATAACATGAACTTGAGCATAACATAATATTAACGTGAACTTGAAACATAACGTGAACGTGAACATGACATAACATGAACGTGAACATAACCTGACATGAACGTGAACTTGAAACATGATATGAACTTGAAACATATAGCATGAACGTAAGCATACATAACATGAACATAAACTTGAACATAACATAACGTGAAACATGACTTGAATGTGAAATACATGAGACGCTCACAGGAGATCGGGAGATTTTTGTTATCCATTACATTTATGTGTAACTAAATTCTCAAGTAGGGTTAGGGATGAATTTGCACAGTAGATGGTATTTTCATTTATTTTTAATTTATGTATTTGATTTTCAATTACTAAAACTCTTTTGTTTTATTATTCTCATTTCATTGTTGATGTTTTCTTCTCCGAAGAATCATAGAATTTATTCTGTTTATGGATTCAGTCATGCTTTTTCTATTGAATGTATTAAATCTTTGTTTAAGTTTGGATCAATTATTTATCTATATTGATTTAAATCTTTGCTGCAATATCGCTTACTGAGTATATTGTCGTCGTTGGATTTTCTCAATAGTGATAATAATTTACGTATTTTAAAAGTAATGAATGATTTTTCAAAGGGTTACATTTGGTTTAATCTTGGTTTATAAATCTAGACCTTCCAATTGAGAATTTTGGAAATTGAGTTGTCAATTGAGTTATTCAATGAATTAGGAATAATTAAAAACCAGATTTGTGTAAGGGACTCCCGACGCTTTACTGTTTGTCAAATTCGAATACTTTTTACGTTAGTCACTTTGTTTCACTTTAATTTGCATTTAAAATTTATCTTTGTTCTCCATTAATCATTTAATTTTTTTTCTTTAGTTTCTTTGTTCCTTCCACTATTCTTTTAATCTGTCTCTCTGTGGAATCGACACCACAAAACTGTGCTACAACTACCGCATTATTCTTTTAGCGTAATCACCCATGATTAAACCAAAATTTTGTAACAAAGATCTTCCTATCCTAAGTTTAAAAACACACTTAAAATATCCATTAAGAAAAAGCTAATCATCAACACCAAACTTTTTGTAAGAAGACCCAAACTTTTTAACAAAAAGTATACTCTTAAATCACTAGTTTTGACCTTAATAAAAAATCTCCAAGAATTCCAAAAGAATAAAATCTTAATTATAACATACTCATAACATCATCCTAAGATCAACCATGCTTAAATCATCAAACAAATGTCACCAAAAATCACAAAACAACACTTGGAGTTTTTACTTTTACACTTAGGCTTTGTTTGGATCTTCAACTACTCTTAACTCATCTCAACTCATCATTACAACTTTTTCAAATTCCAATACAAAATATAATAAACAAATTTTTCAAATTCCAAAATAATGATAATATTAAAAAATAATATTCTAATAATATTTTATCATCTCAACTCAACTCACTTCAACATCCAAACTCACTCTTAGTCCAAAACAGAAACTTTTCTCTCAACTAACTTTGATCAATCTCTTGATCCATGGCTTAAAGACATGTGATCTTCAAACTAAAACATCTCATGATTTAAAAATGTGTCATAAAGAAGATCCAACGATGAAAATTAAAATCAAATGGCTAAAATTCAATAAAATATGGATCTAACTCAAAAATATCAAATCTTAGGTCTAATCAAAATCATCTTGCATAGAAAATCATATCATTAAAAATAATGATGAATATCTTCAAAATAACATCCTAACATGTATATAAGAGGCTTAGGATTATCATATAAAAATATCAAAGCCTTTGGAATAAGATTAAACCACGAAATATTCAAACTTTCACAAAACAAAAACTGTTTTTTCACTTCCAATTTTCAAGTTTCTAAGTCTAAGGAAATCTATCATCAAAAGCTTTATTCACGCAACAAAACCTCATTGAACATTCATAAACACATGCTAATAACACTCCATAAAATTTTCGGATCAAGATATATCCATTAGCTTGGTAAAAAATTCCAAAACATAACATACTCTTCAGTTTCACGCCCAGAATGACCTTTCTATAGGTAAAAACACTTTTGACCAACCAAATGAGTATGGAATGAGACTGATAAGATATTCAAGGAAACTAAACTCAAATAAAAATAACTTTTACGAAGCATTCATCATGCTCAAATACCTACAAAGGGTCTAAAATTGCCACGCAAAAAGACCTAGAAATATACCCAAAAGAGCTCTTTAGATTTTCTCTCTAAGAACGGGGTGAAGAAGTGATAAAATGGAGTGAAATGTGCCTTGCACAACTTTAGACCCCTGGAGGAGGACGTTATGGGCTTGAATGACCCTTGATTGGAGTTGGCTATGTAACGTAAAGTAGAGAAAAGTGTGGGCAAGGATTGCCTGCAGCAGCTGTGAGAGATGGAGGTTGATGCAATGAATTTCTCCTTCACATTAATGCACTATTGGATGGAGCCAATTGCAGTGGATGGTATGCCATGTGGGGGAGGAAACATGTTCAAGAAGCTTGGCCAAGGTGGCCAAATTCATGGGCCTTGGTGGGCCCCAACCAAGTGGGCTTCAATTTGGGGTTTAAAGGGGGTTTGGTTAGGGTTTAAGATGCTATCAAGCCCAAATCTAATTTTTCTTGACCCAATCAAATTTCAAAGGTTTAAAAGGTTGGATAATGATATCATAACAAGGGTTTGATTAATTAATAGCATGTGAAAGTGATTTAATCAAGTGATTAAACACAATACTAGAAATCGGATTAAAAAGGGTTTGGAGACCAACTTTAGGGTTTGGGAAACAACCAAGCTTTTGGGGTTTCAATTGGATTCCAACCATTTAGGGTTTCACTAGGACAGAAACCCTCTTTGGTCTGGCACAATTTGGTTGGTCAGATGAAACAAAGTTTTCCTTAGGTGGCATGATCTCACACTTTGATTTTCTTCATAAATCTATCTAATGGTTCCTCATGGTGCCAAGTGTCTAATACTATTCACTATGTGTGGCTAAAATCTTGTCAAGTTTCCAAATAAAACTTCTCTAACCTAATTTGGATATTCCTTACTGTGATTTTGAAAACACTGCACTAGGTGCTCTTATCGAGGTTACTATTCACTCCAAAGAAATGCATAATAAATTTAGTATTGAAAAATCTTAAATATTCATAGTAACCTATAGTGAAAATCGTTTACCGAAATTCAACTCTGAAGTGCCCCTCAAAATAATTTCACAATTTCGAGCAGACATTTCGTCCGTAATTATAAAAATGGGCTATTGCGCCATAAAATTCTAAATAATCAACTGAGTCTAATGGCGTAGACCAAAACACATTCTGACACTTCTAACTATCTCAAATAATTAAACTCATATTTCTAGCACCATAATGAGTGATAACACTGACTATGTTGACAGACTAAAATCTATGCGATTTGTCGATTTGTAAAAACTTATGGGGTTTTCAAGAAATTCCTAAAGTCAATAGAAATTCCACTAGTGAATTTCTAGCGAGCTGTTATATCCTCCCCTCCTAAAAAGAAGATTTCATCCTCGAAATTAACGCAAGTAAAAACATAAAACACGCTCAAAAGAAGAAGTTGCATACCAACCTATTGTCCATCACCGAATGCCTCATCATGCTCATGGGGCAGGTAACGTTCTTCTTGAGGTAACGCTTTCCTCTCGTAGTCTACACTATTCTTACCTATAACCATCATATGGTTACACAAAATAACTACCACTACAACATAAGGGTATAATACTCCCAAATGTTATTGCCTAAACTTAATAACTTCTAGGCTGACCTTCTAGGATACTGAATCCTTGCTTAAACGAAATCACTATTCTCCTTACTACTCAAAGAATTATCCATAACGTATATATATCTACCATTCTTAACTCTCTCTCTCTCAAATCATATCAATTGTACTGGAATCCTTCCTCAAAATAGGTCAAGTCGTACCAGCATACTCTTTAAATCTAAAACTTCAAGTATTCACGCAGTTCAATTTGAAAGAATTTAATCCATACATAACTGAATTCACTTTCTCTATTTCCTCAAGGAATTCTATCTGCCTAGGACTAGCTTACTCCTTCATAATTACAACGAATTGTTCCTCCTCCTAGGTGGTACTTCGATAAACGATTAGCTAATAACCTCAACTCAAGACTTACTCTCTTATGATTGGCCTAGCTCTTCCATCTATCATAAGATGTCTTTTTTTTTTTACTCTAATCAAAAGAATATGTTCCTACTGTTCACTTAAATCCTCAAGACCAAGATTTACTACGCATATAAAAGTCTCCAATATAATGGCAATCTATGTTTTTCACAGACACAATGTTTTGCCAAAAACACTTAATGGCAGCTGGATAAAACTACCATCATCAGTGAATCCTACTACGACCAAAGCCTCTCCTAAATACTTTACTCTTCCGAACACAAATTCCTTTGGATTCTCAACATCAATACAACTCCAATTATGCGGAATACTAATTTATCAACCTTCAATATCCTTCATCCAACTGCTAAAGGGTATTCTATATCTACACTAATATAAACAATAATACACTAAATAAGAATTGTTACTCTTACCACCTGGATAACAACAAGGCTTCCGAACTAAAATCTTGTGTAATACCACAATCACTAAAGACAGGCACTCACTTGAATCAATAGCGTACAAGGTACAAACTTCAATGACTTGACATTCCCCAAATAACAATATTGCAACAATACAATCAATTGCAATCAAATCAACTTTACATAAGCATAACAATACCTAGGTCTTAGAAAAAAATACAAGTGACGGTGCCAGCTTCTTCAGTTCCTGGGGCGTCAATATATGCGTCTCCCTGAGTGACAACATACACTCTCATGGGCACGTGCTGCCTCAGCTTTGGTTTGTAGCCGCTGTTAAGAGAAACCCCCTTTCTTTCATTCCACAAAGCAACACTGGGGCAATCTTTGATCATATGACCCAGTTGGCCACACCTAAAACAAGTTTCCAACACGATTCTGCACTTGCCTCCATAGTGTTTACCGTACTCTCCACAAGGTGGAAATGTGATCGACATTGAGCTCCCAGTCTCAATGCCTTTTCCTTTATCTAATCCAGTAAATATCTTCTTCCTTTCTGAACTTTCTTCAACAGCATATGATGAAGTCCTCTTTCTTTCCGAAATGATGAAGGCAGTCAAACCCTTCTACTCTGTTTCTGCTATCACAGCCACGTTTACCAACTCTTGGTAATTCTCTATTCTTAGGTAAACTACTTGGCTACGGATCCTTGGCTAAAGTCCAGCTTGAAACTTTTGTGCCTACATCCTTTGAGTAGACATCAAGTGTGGTGCAAACCTTCCTAACGCCATAAACTTAGTGGCATACTGCTCTATGGTCAAACTGCCTTGAGTTAAAGTCACAAACTTCTACGCCTTCAGCTGTTTGACAGAATCTGGGAATATCCTATTGTCGAACTCTTCCTTAAATCTCTCCCAAGATAGTGTAGCCAAACTTCTTAGTTCTCTAACTAGAAGCTGCCTTCGCGTATCCCACCATATTCCAGCTTCTCATTGGAATAGGTATCTAGCATATAAAACCTTCTGGTCCTTAGTACATCCACAGATCTCGTATGTCCTTTCGAGATCCATAATCCATTTCTTGGCTTTCAGTGACTCTTCATTACCAGAAAAGTTCAGGTTATGGTGGATCAAGAACTTCTCATATGTACAACCCCTAACTTCGGGTCGGGGTACATGCACTTGTTAATGTTGTTGTTGTTGTCTAAGCATGCTAGTCAGCAGACGTACAGCTTCAACTAATCCTACATCCATCGGGGAATTCTGATTCTCCTAGTTTGTGGCTCCCTCAGGGTTTCGAGGTATCCTACCGTGAGTCATGTGTCACTATTAGAAACACCCGAGTACACGTATTACAACCACGTACTATCTCTCATACTTCAAAAAATTCAAGCCTAATGAAGACTAAAATTTTCAGCCTAATATTTGGTGCATTTCCTAAGGACATGTGGATTTAAACCCAGAGACGTATTGCTCTGATACCACCCTGTGACGCCACCAGATTCTGCTTGGAATCAAATGGACATCTGAAGCGTTGGGACATGTAACACAAGGTTACCTGCCCCCATTCATAACATATAAGATGCAATATTCCTAACATACATTTAGCATTATGAAATATTCACAGCGGATAATTTTTTTTAGCAATACTATGCACCAAATTATAATATCCCAAATAGTTAAAACATAATCCATGCATACTTAAAACATCCACGATTACAGCACGGGTCTCAAAAGGCTGTAATTTCAACCAACGGAGACTTGGCTCCATAATTACAATGCAAAAATACACTATTGGGCTAGTTCGTTGAGTAATATGGAGGCTGCAAGCTCTGTGTTGAGTCTACGACATCTAGTCAACCTCCTACAGTTTGCCAGTGCCTGCTCCTTGCTCTGATCCTAACACATTGCCTACAATTCGGGTGGACTGGTAGTTGGGACTACCACGATGAGATTTGATTACAAATCTTAGCAAGCTAACAAGAAACTTCTACACAAGTTAATGATGCATGCATGATAGTAAAAGCATAAATGCATAATCAAAATCATAAGTAAGCATAGCATAACTTGACATATAGTATGGCATAAATGACATAACTTGAACTGAAACTAAAATTAGCTTGACGTGACATGGCATGTACGTGAACTTAAAATATAGCATGGACTAGCAACATAGCATAAACGTGAACTTGAAACATAAAATGGACTTGAAATAGCATGAACGTGAACATATATAATTTGAACATGAACTTGAACATAACTTGAACTTGAGTATAACATAACATAAACGTGAACTTGAAACATAACGTGAACGTGAATATGACATAACATGAACGTGAACATAACCTGACATGAACGTGAACTTGAAACATGATATGAACTTGAAACATAGCATGAACATGAGCATACATAACATGAACGTAAACTTGAACATAACATAACGTGAAACATGACTTGAACGTGAAATATATGAACTTGAAATCTTATTCAATAGATTTAATTAATAAAAGTGACCATACGGGTGCTATACAAATCCCCTTAAGCCGTGTGTCCCTACCAATTATAGCAGCACAACACAAGTGTCTATACCAGCTGTGAGTGCAGAAGATAACATAACATGAAACATGACTTGAATGTAAAATACATGAACTTGGAATCTTCTTAAATAAACTTAATTAATAAAAGTGACCATACGGATGCTACACAGGTCCCCTTAAACTGTGTGTCCCTGTCGATTACAGCATCACAACACAGGTGTCTATACCAGCTGTGAGTGCGTTAATACGTACTCCACAGTTGCTATGGCCCCACATATTCTACGTGTCACAATCGTTGTGTCTCACATTGTTGTGGCCCCAGACTTCATACTCCACAATTGTTGTGGCCCTATAAATTGTTTGTGCCACACTTGTTGTGGACATACGTAACATAAAGTCTGGCTCCATCGGCGTTAGTGCCTAGCGCGGTCCGATGACCAGCTAGTTAGGCCCCATTCGTAACCTATTGACTGTACGTCAACACAGGGAATTTTATATCTATTTACACACTTCAACGTAAATAAAGGAGTTCCACTAGGATATTACCCTATCCTAGCGCTTAGGATCGTGATTAACATGAATAACTTAACTGGCATACATGACATTTCGTAACGTGACGTGACGTAAACATGACATAAAAGACAGAAGTCCTGACATAGTGTAACGTGACATGAACGTAAGACGACATATATGACATACTTTGAGACATAAATTGTAACACCCCGCTCCCTCCTTCTGACATAAGCAAGTTCCGAAGACGGAAATTATGTAACACTCTACCTTTCTCTCTAGCGACTGTGAGTCTCGTTATGCGTGTCGTGTGACGCCCACAAATTCTGTTTGGGATCATACGGACATCTGAAGCGTCAGGACATGCAACACAAGGTTACCTGCCCTCGTTCATGACATATAAGATGTAGTGACCATCACATACATCTAGCATTATGCAATATTCGAAGCAGATAATTTGTTTTTTTTTTTTTTAGCAATACTATGCACCAAACTTATAATATCCTAAATACTTAAAACATACTTCATACATAAAGATATACTAAACAACTGAGATCACAACACTAGTCCAAAATGGCTATGAACAAAAGAGTGCTGGAGATTGAACTCCACAAAATACAAGTAGTAATCTAAGACAACTATATCTACGTCGCATCGTTGCTTAGTTGACTGTTTCCAGTTGGCCGATTCTCGGTTCTCCTTCAAATCCTGTAATAAGATCTACCATTCGAGGAGAATGGTAATTGGGACTACCACAGTGAGATTTGATTACAAATGTCAGCAAGTTAACAAAAACCTTCACATAGGTTAATGATGTATGCATGGCAATAAAGGTATGAATGCACAATCAAAGTCAATAGTGAACATAACATAACCTGACATAACATGGTACTAAATAATAAGCATAACGTGACTTGACATAACAAGGCATGAAATAATACACATATCGTGATTTGACATAACAAGGTATGAGCTGACATAACTGGAACTGAAATTGAAACTTAGCTTGACGTGACATAAACTTGAAACTTGACATGGACGTAAACTTGAATATAACATAACGTGAAACATGACTTGAACATGAAATATATGAACTTGGAATCTTATTCAGTAGGCTTAATCATAAAATGACCATACGGATGCTACACGGGTCCCCTTGAGCCGTGTGTCTCTGCCGATTACCGCGTCACAACACAAGTGTCTATACCAGCTGTGAGTGCATTAATACGTACGCTACAGTTACTGTGGCCCCATGTATTCTATGTGTCACAATTATTGTGTCTCACGTAATGTATGCTCCACAGTTGTTGTAGCCCCATACTTCATGCTCCACAAATTGTTATGGCCCCATTAATTGTTTGTGCCATATTTGTTGTGGACACACGTAAAATAAAGTGTGGCTCCATCGGCGTTAGTGTCTGGTGCGTTCCAGTGACCAGCTAGTTAGGCCTCATTCGTAACCTGTTGATTGTACTTCGCCAACTTAGGAAATTTCACACCTATTTAGACACTCCAACGTGAACAAAGGAATTCCACTAGGATATTACCACATCCTAGTGCTTAGCGTCGTGATTGACATGAATAACTTAACAAGACTGTTCTCGAGATACACAAACTATATTCGAGACGAGATGACATGAATACTAAAGAACAGAAGTCTTAACGTAATGTAACGTGACTTGAACGTAGACATGACATACTTTGAGACAAAAATGTAACAGAAAATATTTAATAACATGACATACATATAATAAACAATATTTTGTAGCATGGCATAACATGTAATAGATAGTATTTCGTAACATGGCATAACATGTGATAGATGGCGTAAGTAATGTGACATACTTGCAACAGATAGTAACATATGACAGAATATATTGTGTAACAGATAAGATTTTTGTGATAAAATAATTCATGTAATAGATAAACACGTAATGACATGGCATGACATGACATATATAACAACATACGAACATAAATTGTAGTTCTCTTACCCATCACACATACACCGTAAACTGATAGTAAGTTAAGAGTTAACTTACCTCAATAGTCGCGTTCTGTGAGAATAAAGCGCGAAACACGAGGAACTGTAGGAGGGTATTCTAAAACTTAGAAATTAATTTACTAACAATTAAAAATGTGAAAGAGACAACTTAGAGTAAAATTCCTCTACATGTGAGAAAATGACCATTTTACCCCTAACTTAAGGATTTCACATCCTAACTCTAAAAATTACCAAAATTTACATTCCTCTTGTAAATTTTGTCCTAAACTCAAATATCAAATCAAAAAAAATTTAAAACCATTCACAACTATGAAAAACTCACCATAGGACTTTTTTCGTTGATTTTTTGTTGCAATTTCTTCCATCTTCAAATCCCATGATTAAACCAAAATTTTGTAACAAAGATCTTCCTATCCTAATTTTAAAAACACACTTAAAATATCCATTAAGAAAGATCTAATCATCAATACTAAACTTTTTTTTGTAAAAAGACCCAAACTTTTTAATAAAAAGTAAACCCTTGAATCACAAGTTTTGACCTTAATAAACACATCTCAAATAATTTCAAAAAATCAAATCTTACTTCTAAAACATTCATAATATCATCCTAAGATCAACTATGTTTTAAATAATCTAACAAAAGTCACCAAAAATCAAAAAACAACACTTGGAGTTTTTGGTTTCAAACTTAGTCCAAAACAGAAACTTTTCTCTCCACTAACTTTAATCAATCTCTTGATCCATGGCTTAAATACAAGTGATCTTCAAAATAAAATATCTCATGGCTTAAAAAATGTGTCCTAAAGAAGATCCAACCATCAAACTTAAAATCACATGGCTAAAATTCAACAAAACATGAATCTAACCCAAAAACATCAAATCTTAGGCCAAACCGAAATCATCTTGCATAGAAAATCATATCTTTAAAAATAATACTAAATATCTTCAAAATAACATCCTAACGTGTATAAAAGAGGCTTAAAATCATCATATAAAAATATCAAAACCTTTGGAATAAGATTAAACCATGAAATATTCAAACTTTCACAAAACAAAAACTGTTTTTCCACTTCTAGTTTTCAAGTTTCGAAAGGTAAGGAAATCTATCATTAAAAGCTTTATTCATGCAACAAAATCTCAATGAACATTCATAAACACGTGCTAGCAACACTCCATAAAATTTTTGGACCAAGATATGCCAATTAGCTTGGTCAAAAATTTCAAAACATATCATACTCTCCAGTTTCACGCCTAGAGTGACCTTTCCATGGTTAAAAATACTTTTGATAGATCAAATGAGCATTGAATGAGACTAATAAGATATCCACCGAAATTAAACTCAAATATAAACAACTTTTATGAAGGACTCATCATGAAAAAATACTTACAAAGTGTCAAAAATGGCCATGGAAAAAGACTCCGAAATCTGCCCGAGAGAGCTCTTCTGGGTTTCTCTCTAAGAAAGGTTGAAATAAGTGATAAAATGGAGAGAAGTGTGTCTTGCACGACTTTAGACTCCAGGAGGGGGAAGTTATGGGCTTGAAAGACTCTTGATTGGTGTTGGCTATGTGACATAAAGTGGAGAGTAATGAGGGCAAAGGACTGCCTGTAGCAGCTGTGAGAGATGGAGGTTGATGGAGTGGACTTCTCCTTCACATCAAGGCACTAATGGGTGCAGCCAATGGCAGTGGATAGTCTGCCATGTGGGGGAGGAAATTTCTTCAAGAAGTTTTGCCAAGGTGGCCAAATTCATGGGCCCCAACCAAGTGGGCTTCAATTTGGGGTTTAAAGGGGGTTTGGTTACGGTTTGAGATGCTATCAAGCTCAAATCTAATTTTTCTTGGCCCAATCAAATTTTCAAAATTTAAAAGGTTAGATAATGATGTCATAACAAGGGTTTGATTAATTAAGGATGTGGAAGTGATTTAATCAAGTGATTAAACACAATGCTAGAAATCAAATTAGAAAGGGTTTGGAGGCCAACTTTAGGATTTGGGAAACCGTTTAGGGTTTCGGTTTCAACCAAGTTTTTGGGGTTTCAATTGGATTCCAACCATTTAGGGTTTTGGTAGGATTGAAATCCTCTTTGGTCTAGCACAATTTGGTTGATCTGATGAAACAAAGTTTTGCTTAGGTGGCATGATCTCACACCTTGATTTCCTTCACAAATCTATCTATGCCAAGTGTCTAATACTATTTCACTATGTGTGGCTAAGATCTTTTCAAGTGTCCAAATAAAGCTTCTCTAACCTAATTTGGACATTCCACACAGTAATTTTGAAAGCATTGTACTGGGTGCGCTTATCGAAGTTACTATTCACTCCAAAGAAATGCATAATAAACTTAGTACTGAAAAATCATAAATATTCATAGTAACATATAGTGAAAATCGTTTACCGAAATTGAACTCCAAAGTGGCCATAAAAATAATTTCACAATTTCGAACAGATGTTTTGTCCGTAATTATGAAAATGGGCTATTGCGCCATAAAATCCTAAATAATCAACTGAGTCTAATGGCGTAGACTAAAACACATTCTGATACTTCTAACTACCTCAAATAATTAAACTCATATTTCTAGCACCATAGTGAGTGATAACACTGACTATGTTGACAGACTAAAACATGTGCGATTGGTCGATTTGTAAAAACTTATGAGATTTTCACAAGGTTTCTAAAGTCAATAGAAATCCCACCAGTGAATTTCTAGCAGGCTGTTACACAAGTTGAGTTTCTTTTTAAGTGGTCTCAAAGATGAGATCAGACTCCCTATTACGATGCTCAATCCAATTAATTTAAATGCAGCCTTTGGGTTGATTAAAATTCAGGAGAAATATGTTTGGAGTTCAAGGAAGGCTTTGAGAGCAGTGGTGGGCAGTAGTGATCGACAACAGTTTGGGGTTGTGGTGGATGTTGGTAGAAGGTTTCAGAAGAATGTGGGGCCAAAAACAAAGATCTCTTCTTTGCATATGGATGAGAAGAGAAAGAATGGTTTATTTTACCACTGTGAGGAGAAGTGGAAACCAAGTCATGTGTGCAAGAACTCAAGAGTTTATCTCTTGCAAGTGGAAGATAGTGAAGTGGGAAATGAATTGGGCCAAGATAGTAGGGTTGATGAAGCTGTGCTAGTGGAGCATGATGTGGAAACACAATAAGAGAGCCTGCAAATTTCTATTCATGCCATCTCGGGGTCACCAAGTGCTAACACTATGAGGGTGTTTGGTGTCATTTCGGTGCAACTAGTAGTGATTTTGGTGGACTCAAGAAGTACACACAAATGCAAGTTGGGTGTTACTAAGATAGATTACTTAGGCCATCTGATTTCAAGGGATGGGGAGAAAGCAGATCTAGCAAAAATCTCATCAATGTTAGAGTATTGGCCAATTCTTGTGTCATTGAAGTCCTTAAGGGGATTTTTAGGCCTCACTGGGTATTACATGAAATTTATTAGAGGTTGTGGATCTATTGCAACTCCATTAACTGCATTGCTAAAGAAAAATTCTTTTGATTGGAATGAAGATGCCACTACAGCTTTATGGAGCTTAAAAAGGCTGTGACATAATCACCTATTCTTAAGTTAGCAGATTTTTGAAGAAGCTTTACAGTCGAATGGGATGCAAGTGGCGTTGGGTTAAGAGCTGTCTTGATGCAAGATGGGCTGCCAATTGCTTACTACAGCAAAGCACTCAAAGGTAAGGCCTTATTGCTATCAACTTATGAGAATGAGTTGTTAGCATTAGTAACTACATTTCAGAAGTGGAGGCCATACCTCCTTGGCAAACATTCAAAGTTAAATTTGACCAATGGCATTGAAGTTTTTGCTTGAGGAAAGAGTGGGAACTAAAGCAAAGCAGAAGTGGATCACTAAGCTCATGGGGTATGACTTATCAACCGAATATAAGAAAGGAAAAGAGAATAAGGTAGTTGATGCACTGTCCAGGAAACAGGAAGAAGAAGTTGGGGCATTGGCAATAATTTCATTTCCTACACCAACATGGATTGAAGAGTTGAGGCATAGCTATTCAATGTCACCAAAAATTTAAGAGATTTACTTGAGATTGCAGCAGGGTGATAATATAGATAGATACTATGCCATTCAGCAAGGCCTTTTATTAAGGAAAGGCAAGATGGAGGTAGTGCCGGGGTCTTATTTTTAGGCTAAAATCTTACAGTACAGTCATCATAGCCTACAGGCTGGTCATACGGGCTATCATAAAACCTTGAAGAGGACAAAGATGGACTTCTATTGGGAAGGGATGAGAGGGGATATCAAGAAGTTAGTGAAGGAGTGTGATGTTTGCCAAGTCACAAAATATGAAAATATACAACCTGCTGGGTTGCCAACAGTAACTCCATGTAGCATACAAGTTGGATTTACCAACATCATCTTGAACCCATCTTGTTTTCTGTGTCTTGCTTTTTTTAAAAAAAAAAAAGAAAGAAAGAAAGTGGGCAGCAGATTACTCCACTATCAACCTTACCACCAGTTGACCGAGAAGGAACTATTCAGCCTGAACTAGAATCAATTCTGGATAGAAGAATGAAGAAGCAAGACAATCAAAGCAGTAACTGAGGTGTTTGTTAAGTGGGCTGGGGGCACTACCAGATGATAGCTCATGCGAATCTTTATAGAAATTGAGGGACCTTTATCCACATCTTGTGGGCAAGGTTCTTTGAAGTGGGAGGAATGAATGAGTGGGAATGAGAGTGGTAGGCAGTCAGTAAAAGTCAGCCATCTACTGCAGCATTGTGAATCAGGACGGGTAGAAGGCAGTCAGTGGAAGTCAGTCATCTATTGCAGCCTTGTGGAAGGCTCTTAAGGAGGGGCGATTGTCATGGGAGCGAGAAGAATAGCAGTAGGAAGGAGTCTAGGAGTGCAACGCAATGCTTTGGGAAAGGATTTAATGAAACGATGTGTTTCAATCTTGTAGCATGGGTGCGTTAGATAGAATAAAACGTGCATTTGGTAAAATGACTTTTATAATTCGAACTGTTCGTTCTGTTGCGTTTTGATTTCAACTGAAGTATAAATAGGAGGGAAGAAGAGGGAAGGGGTCTTTGATCTGTATAATTTCATTGGGAGGTTGGATTTGCCTCCAAAAAATCCGTACAATTCTTGTTTCCATCTTCATTTCTTGTTCTTCCATTCCTTTCTCGTTCTTTCTCTATCATCATATTTCTTCAAAACTAATGACTTGATCTATAATTTTTGTTTTTTTTCAAGAAAAAAAAATGTTACCCGATTACTCTATAGACACGGCACACATTTCATCATCATTACCCCTTATATTTTCCCTTTGATTTCATAGTGTTGATCTCGTCACTTAACAAATTACAATTGTAGATTCTCTAGTAGACTCGTTGCTGTTTCTAACAGTTCAGGGACGTATGGAAAAGTCACATTTACTGCATATTCAAAGTCAAGGTGAGTTCAGATGACAAAGCTCTAAACAATCACAACACAACACTATGATCAAGAAGCAAACCAATACAATTCACAAAACAAGCTTCTTGAATACGGTTTTGCCTAAAAGTATCAATTATCAACTGAATTAAATTGTCAGAGATGCATTTCTTCGAATTATATCAGAAGTCCCCACAAATATCTTTTCAAATTTGTAGAGCATCAGCAATTGATCCTGCAAGACTCAACACTTCAAAAGGAGCTTTATTTGCTATGGCTTTAACAGTACGCGGGCAAGAATCTGTCATCCAAAAGTAGGCGAATGCCTTCTCCGAGCGTTCTGAAATTGAAACTAAAAGGCAATAAAAATCATAGAAGTACAAAAACTAAAAGGCAATAAAAATCATAGAAGTACAAACGATCGGGGCTGGAGTAGCAACACGAAAAGTACGTACCATTCTTGTGAGTGAATCGCTCCCATGAGCGATTAGGAAACACCCCATGGGTCACATAAGCACTCACCTTTACTGCACCATGAGCTGCCAAAACTTTCTGGAAGAACCAAGAAAGGAAAGACAATAAGGACGATGAATGTTATTTTTTGGGATAGCTAAAACATCCATATATGCAATGGCCATTGCCATCACATGGGAAATAATTAAATTTACAAGAAAAGAATATAAAATTGAACTTGAAATAGAACTAGCTATGATTATTCTTCTGCAGGAAGACGAAGATAATTGTATAAAGGCAAAAGTGCACCTTGAATGTCATGGTAAAACATCTCTAATCACATAGTTAGAAATGAAAATATTTTGACAAATGTAAAACACTCTGAATGTAAAGTTTTTAAAGATTCTTCTCTGACTATTTCAATAGGTTACAACAACAGATTTTAAACATTTTTTTTTTTTTGTTTGCAAAAATGAAAACAGAGCTCATAAATTTATACAAACACACGTAATTGAATTTTGTTTGTTATCCTATATTTCCGTGATTGGGCATTCACATATCTCTATTGTATCATGCCCAATTAGACCCACATATTTGGAATTACATAGGTTAAATTGAAGATTTAAGGTTTGGTGATGAAGAGGTTTTTAAGTCCAAATCAACAATTGTATATTGGAAAAGACAATAAAATGAGGGAAAATCTTAAATGAACCTAAACTTATTGACATCCTGAATCATGCTCTCAGAAGACCGGAAAGTCATAGAGAAGAAAAGGAAAGAAAAAGCCTATATGCCTAGGAGTTTATGAAAAATACCTGGCACTCATATAGGGTGCCTCCTGATTGGACTAAATCATCAACAATGACTACATGACAACCAGCAGGATTTCCTTCCTTGAGCCGAACTATCCTCTTATCACCCTCACGAACCTTTGTGCACACGACCTGCCATTCAACAACAAAATAGTACAGCATAATACAAACATTCGATTATAAATTTAAACGTCACATTTATTTGAGAAAAAAAAATTAACCATGGGAAAAAGATCCAAAAGCTTGTGGAATCGCTTCCAAGCCCCATCATCTGGAAATGCAACAACAATCTGGACAAGTACAATGATTAGAATGGGAAGATCTAAAGCAAATTTAACAGGCTAGAATGTATTTCAAGAGGTGGTATGAAATCAAGAACTAAAACTAATTTCACTCGCATTGTCAGCATCTGGAAGCTGGTGCAGACGCTTCTTTAGGAGAGGAATACCAGTCTCAAACAAAGGCAAAACATGGTCCCCAAAATAAAATCTTTCCTGCATAATAATCAATATGAAGACATGAATTTTTCTCGTTATTTTCTCACGTTGAGCTAATATCAAAGACAATTCAGGAGGGTATAGAACAAGAGTTGTTTTATTCCCAAGTAAACTTTGGTTCAACCATGGTATAGAAAACCTATCTTGGACTCTCCAATTGGTGAAAAACACTTTTGCATATTGAAAACCGAAGATCTAGCTAGTAATAAACCTTCATTTGGGTGAAATGCATCTACACTTTTAATGGTCAGAGTTTTTATGCTTTTCTCATCTCTTTTCTATTACTAGTTAGACATTTCTCTTTTACACTTCTTGTGTTCTCGGGCTACGCTGTTTGTGTATGTTAATAAATTCTTTTATTATTCATCAAAAAATGCATCAAGACTGCATATTTGATTGTATTCTGTCAAGGATGAACTTTCAATTATTTTTAAATGCCCATTGCATGATTTATGGACCATTAAGATCACCCCATGTGACAAAATAAATCTTTAATCTATATCATCAAAGCAAAGACTATTGGAAACAAAATAGGAAAAGCAAAAGAAATTTAGCAGAAGAGAGAGAAAGAGAGAGAGAGACGGAAATTAGACTATAAAATTCAGATCCATCACCGCAAAGGTACTTTGCAATACAATGAAGCAAAATCTTGTATTTCTTCATATTGAATTAAACCATCACTGGATCCCCTAAGAGAAGCATAGTCACATCAGCAGACAAAAAGCTAGCAAATCTCTCTGTTTTGGTTTTTCATTTTTATTCCACAGTCGACTAAGAATTGTAAGATCCAAGCAAACAATGAACTACATATATGAGAAAAAAAAAATGACTATAATTGCTTGAAGTACTGACACAACGCGAGTACAAGACCCCTTCGTTTTTCCAGTAAACTTCAAATAGAAATACCACTTGAAGCCACGACATTAAAATAGGTGAAACCTCACAAACATATTTGGAAGTTTGAAATCTGAGATCCACAACTAATACTTTTTTTTTTTTTTTTTTTTACAAGTAATAGATAAATTTTATAGATGTGAATGAAATAGGCATAGCCCATGTACATAGGAGGTATACAAAAGAACACCTAAATAAATTCTATGAACGATAAATTAAAGACAAAAAGTCACGCACAATATTCACATCTAGTACAATAGCTGAAAACCAAAGCATTAAAGTATGTACAAAGAAATTCTGCATTTCCGCCATTGTGCGCTCCTTGTCTTCAACGCTCATTCCTTTCCAACCAAATGCACCACATGATGCACGATGGGATCATCTTCCACACTGCCGCCACTTGAGGACAACCTTGAATCATTTTCCAACAGCACAATAAATCCACCACCCTCGATGGCATGACCCAAGCAATATCAGCCCTTCTAAAGATCTCATCCCACAGCACCCATGCCGCCTCACAGTACAATAAGAGGTGATCTACTGATTCTCCATTCTTTTTACACATAACACCAATCCAACACAACACATCCCCTCTTCCTCAAGTTGTCCGTGGTTAAGATCTTCTCAAGGGCAGTAGTCCATACAAAAAAAAAAAAACTACTTTAGAAGGCACATGAGACCTCCAAATATTTTTCCAAGGGAAATGAGTGGTAGCTTATGATGTCAATAATTTGTAATACACCCTGACTGTGCATTTCTTACTGTCATTAAACCTCCATTGCATTCCATCCCTCTGTGTCATGGGGGTCCCATAGAGTATATATCTGAAAAAATCTGAGACGGTGGACAATTCTCAATCATGAATGTCCCTATTAAAAAGGATATTCCACTGGTAAGAGCTGTGGGAAGACACCCGCACATCTGCCACTGAAGCATCCCTAATAGTAGCAATACGATAGAGAGCTGGAAAAACTCTATCAAGAGCGCAATCTCCACACATCCCGCCAAAAACTAATTCTAGTACCCTCTCCGGCCACAAAACGGATATGTTTTTCAAAGCATGGCCATCCCTTCCTAATAAATTTCCATAAGCCCACACCATATCCCCACCTCACTTCATTGGAGCAACACCTGCCCCCCGTCCCCCCACCCCCAAAAAGCACTTCCATGTCTAGCATCAATAATCTCCTTCAACAACGACTCCCCCTCCAAGTGGTATCTCCATAACCATTTCCCCAATAAAGATTTATTCAAGGCTCTCAAATTGCACACTTCCAAACCCCCCTTCAAAATTGGGGAACATACGGTAGGCCAATTAACAAGATGGAATTTCTTTTCCTCCCCCATGCCCCCCAGAAGAACGCCTGAAAGAGTTTCTCAATCCTAATCGCCACCCCTATCGGCAAAGGAAACAAAGATAAGAAATAGGTGGGGAGATTAGGAAGAGTGCTCTTAATTAAAGTGAGACAACCCTCTTTCGATAGATACACCATTTTCCAACCCGTCAACTTTTTCTCTACCTTCTCCACTATCCCATCCCAAATAGTTCTAGCCTTAAACGTTGCTCCCAACGGAAGGCCCAAATATTTCAGAGGTAACGAAGATACCTTACAATCCAAAAAGCTTGCCAAGCTATTGATGTTAGGCGCCACGCCCACCACAACCATCTCGGACTTACCAAGATTCACCTTAAGCGCCGATATTGCTTCGAAAGATAATAACAGAGCTCGAAGCGATTGAATCTAACTATGGTTCGCTCCACAACTAATACTTACTGTTTTCTTTATATTTTTCTGTTGGTTTTCTTCCATTCATTTAGTGCTGTCTCTGCTGCCTCTCCCCTTTGGTTCTTTCCCTTATTATAATTTTATTATATTGCCAATGAAATAAAAATGAAGTGCAAATACTTTAACATGTGACAGGATTTTATTGGTTCATAATATGTGATATTCATCTGGTTATCGAGTATCACAAAATATGGATAATTGGACTTAATTTGAACAGGAGCTATTGGTGCATTTCGGCCTTTCAAATTTTTTTTTTTTCCTTGGATGCAACTTCTTGTTGAGCTTAGTAAAACAAATTGCTCAGCCAAAAACAACTTCAATTGGGAAGAATGTCTTAACTGTCAAATGCAAGACAGAGTCCTGTACCAGGTGCATACTTCCCCAATTCTCAAAAGAAAGCTTAACTTATATGGTCAATAATGAGTGAAATATCAAGCTACAACAGGATACATAATATGCAACTCTACCAAAAATTTTCTAGTCCCAGCAAGTCAATCCAGGGAATGGTTCAATGCTGGTGGTGGAATGCACATTAAGAAATATAGGGCTCTGTGGTGGAAGCAGATGGATGGAAGGAAGAATGGTTGGCCTGCTGAGGTGTTGCAGAAAATTGGAGAAGTTGAAGGGTCTCTATGGCACGTAAGGGCAGAGTTATTCGGTTGGAAGGAGAGGTTGGAGTCAATGTTGAAGAAGGTAGATGAAGGGTTGGGTCTATTTATGGGTTTGGGCCTAAATTTGGAGGATAAGGAAGAAGGAAAAAGGATGGGGGAGCAGCGGAATGGGCCTGTGGGTCTGAATGTTAAGTTAGCAGATGGGCATGTGGGCCGGAATGGGCCTTGTTTCAAGAGGACAAAGCCTTCATGTGAGATACAGGGCTCAAACAGCCCGAGAGGAGGGGTGGCCCAGCCCAAGGGCTCCGTGGCTCCGACAGACACTACGACGTCACAGAAAGGGTCAACGGCGACAGGCGAGTCTCCGACAGGTTCTTCGAGAGGGGTCCATCCACCAGCAACTGTTCAATTCCTCAGATCTAAGAATCGGAACTCTGAGGTGGTCCATATTATACCCTTGACGGTACAGGAGGTTGAGCTTTCTTCACAGAAGGGGACGACGGTGGTAGTCGACCCCTCTGAGGGTACTTAGGTGGTGTGTTCAGCTCCGGCGAAGGGGAGCATGCTGTCTTCCTCCAAGCCCGAGATTTAGAAGGGAGATTCTCATCTCAGGGTTGGGAGGTTCTCTTCTCAATCGTTACTAGTTCTTGTTGAGCTACGTTTTGAAGGCAATGAAAGGGTTTCAGAGGGGGTGGAAGTGGCAGAGGGAGATGTGGAATTGAGTGGTAATGTCATTGGGTCCATTGAGGAGTTTGTTTTTGGGGTCCCTTGCCCCCAGAGCTTAACTTTGAGATGCAGATGATTCTTGGAGGGGAGGAGGAGGCAGAGGGAAGTGAGTTAGGAGAGTTGAGGAGTCTTATGAAGAAATGGACCCTGATCGGTTGTGTGCTATCCTTCTTGAAATTGATTAGCCTAATTCCTCATCTAATTGGGTGATGCGGAAAGTGGTTGAAATTAAGGATTGTATGAGACTCTCTTGTGTCGGATTTGAGGAACAATCTAGAGCACTTCTAATAGCTATAGAAGCTGGTCAACCTTGATTGGCTAGATCCACTCTTAAGAAGGAGAGGGAATTGAAGAGGTTATCATGCTCTATTAATTATAATGCAAAGGGAGGAAGCGCCTTTAGAGATATAATAAAGGCAAGGAGAGGGTTGTTTATAGTCATCAATGAAACCAACAATCATCTCTTGGAATGTGAGGGAGCTAAATGATTATAGAAAACGTCTTCAGGTAAAGAATATGATTCGAAAGTGGAGTGCTCATGTTATTTGTTTCCAAGAAACCATGCTGAAGTTGGTTGATCAAACAATTGTGAATAGTTTATGGAGATGTCAATGTGTGGGATGGATTGAATTAGTTTCGAAAGGGGCCTCGGGTGGTATTATTAGTTATGTGGGATAGGAAGTTAGTGGAGATTGTAGTTCATTATGTGGGAGAGTTTATGGTTGCTTGTCGGTTCAAATGTGTAGATGACGGATTTGAATGGGCTTTTGCGGGGATTTATGGTCCTAACGTGGATAATAGTAGGAATATTTTGAGATGAAATGGCGGGTGTTTTGTAACATCCAGACCCCGAAAGTGTAATTTTAATTATTATTGCTATTACTAAATTTAAGATCTGTTTTAAAATAGTGATTTTATTTGAGTGGGTGAGTTTCTTCCACCATCTTCACTCGTAAGCCTCGGTGTTTATCTCCTAAGTTGAATAAGTTTAACTCCCAACTCCAAACTATATCCAATCTCATGACGGCTCACGTTAATCCTTCCCCCTCATCTATAAAAAAACAAGACCCTCAGAAATAAACACAAGAAAATCCAGAAAACTCACTCGCACAGCCCTGTGTTTTTGCCTAGCCACCGCCGATCACCCCGGGACATCGGAGCACCACCCACGGTGCCAGAAATCGCCGACCAGCCCAACCCCATCAAGCCCACTTCTCGATAAGCCCATTGCCGTCAGCCACCATTTTTCTCCCTAGTGCTTATCAGCTGGACAGAACCTCTCTCTAACTCTCTCACCCTTTTCTCTCTCTTGTGTTGCACCACTGCCCAGAGACACCAGCTGCGTCGCCAGTCACTCCCAACTACCCAGAGCCGCTCAGCCCCTCTCTCAGTGAGTTATTGCACGACTCTCTTCCACTCTCCCGTAAGCATGCCTTCGCACTTTTTGTTTCTTTTATTTCAGCCTTCCTAAAATACCCATGCATTACTATTAGTTTTACACAAATACCCCTCCACCTAGTCTTGCCGTAAGATGTGTTTCTTTTTGTGTTTTGTTTTCAGCCTTTCCCAAAAAGCCCCTCCACTAATTCTGTAATTACTTATATGCCCTTTTGACCCTTAATTGTGTAACCTCCTGAGTCTCTATTCCTTGGGCCTTAAGCCCAACCGGCTAGTGTTTTCTTTAAGGGGTACTGGGCCTAGTTTCAAATAAACATGTTGGGCTTATTTAAAAAACTACGATAATTTAAGTGGGTAAATTTTGGGTTGACAGAAACTATGTTATGGTTTTAAAGTGGGCTGGTGGTGCTTTACAAAAACCCGTTTTAGTGATTTTAATTCGGCTATTTTCTTTAATAGGAACTGGACGGGAATTTAAGCTAACCCAAAGTTTTACATGAATAATTATGAGCCCATAGACACAATTTTTATAAAAAGTATTTAAGGGATTTTAAAGATGTTATGAAGCCTATTATTTTAGTTTAGTTCCATTATACGTATTTAATTACATAGAGTATTACGACATGCTTTTCTAGGAAATTAGTAACATCTAACCTCATATAGGTAACACGCCACAAAGTGGGAATCAGGAAGCAGCGTTAGGAGATAATTAGTATGATCATATAATTGCACGTGCACTATAAATGTTCTAATTGTATATGAAATTATGATGTTTGCCTACGCTACTACGAGCTAAGTCAAGGTTAGATCCCTTTCATGATCTTTCGATGAATTATAATTATATGCATGTGAGTGAGCTTATGTATATTATGCTATTATGGATTGTGATTTGATGGATGATATGTCATGAAAATCACATGTATGCCATGCAATGTAATGTCATGAAGTATTTAGATCATATAAGTCATGTAATGTTCATGTAGTTCTTAGATTATATACGAAATGGAATGTTATGTTTAGATCACATTATGCCATGTCATTTTATGTTATGCTATGTACATGTATATGCCATGCTAGAAAAGTTCATGAAGTCCAACAAATTTCTCATGCATTAAGAAAGATAAGATGTTAAGGGTGACACTGACTTAAGCGTGTTCACCACAAGTTATGATAAGCAGTACCACGGACTTAAGCGTGATTCAACATATGTTAAGTGAAACACAGACCTAAGCGTGTTTCACTCCATGATATGTTAAAGGGTGACACGAACCTAAGCGTGTTCAATACAAGTTATGTTAAGATGGTGCCACAGACATGAGCATGACTCACCATATGCTGAGTGAAACACGCTCACTCCATGATATGTTTAAGGATGACACGGACCTAAGGGTTTTCATCACAAGTTATGTTAAGGATGACACGGACCTAAGCGTGTTCAAAAATATATTAAGGGTGACATAAACCTAAGCGTGTTCATCACAAGTTATGTTAAGGGTGACACGGATCTAAGCGTGTTCATCACAAGTTATGTTAAGGGTGACATGAACCTAAGCATGTTCACCACCAGTTATGATAAGCGGTGCCACGGATCTAAGCGTGGTTCACCATATGTTAAGGGAAACATGGACTTAAGCGTGTTCACCACCAATTAAGTTATGCGGTGCTGCGGACTCAAGTGTGTGTCACCATATGATAAGTGAAAGATAAGATGAACAAGTCATGTATGATTGTTAGAAAATGCATGAAGTCAGTCATTTTTGCATTCACATTACATGTTTGCCATGATTATGTATGATTCCGCTCATGTTAATGATGAATTGATATGCTATGTAAATCTGTGACAATATATGTATGTATGTAAAGTTTTTCAAAAATTAAGCCTATGTTAAATTAAGTTATGTGTATAGTATGATTGTGAATCTGTAATGATGTGTGTATATTGTGAAGAGTCCTTCAAAAATTAAGTCTATGCTAGGCTAAGATGTATTTTATGGTATGATGTGCTATTTACTGAGTATTCGACTCATTTTTGTTTGTTTCTCTATTTTCTTCTATGTTTAACTGTCGCAAATGATGAGTATGAGGACACAGAGCTGGAGGGCCAGGAATAGATCTAGTGTAAAAAATTAGAAAGGAATAAGTGTTATTTACACAATAACTAGTTTAGTTTATGTTTTTACTTTATGCTTACAGTTTCATGATCCAAAGACAGTTAGGTTATATTTAGTTGACCTTTTTTTTTAAATTAGGTATTTTTCATGAATTCGAATCTCTTCACTGAACATTATGCTATGAATGTTAGTAATATCTCTATCCTACGGGAAGGGGGTCTTACATGTTTACTGTTGTTGGGATGTTCCTTGGTGTTTTGGAGGGAATTTTAACATTACTCGGTTCTCTAGCAAGTGAGTGGGGGATAATTATTTCTCTCATGCCATGAATACTTTTTCTAATATGATTTTTGAGATTGGTTTGATCAATCTTCCGATGGTGGTTGGGGATTTTACGTTGTCCAATGGAAGGGCATGGTCTAGGCTGGACAGATTTCTGGTTTCAGCTTCTTGGGAGGTTCATTTTCCTGATGTGAGGCAGATATGTGATTGGAGTCTGAGGGTTTTGTGGATAGGGTTTTGTGGATAGGGTGAGAATGTGGTGGTCTTCGTACTCTTTTTCTGGTACTCCAAGCTTTGGACTGACAGGTAAACTTAAAGCACTAAAAACAGATTTGAAGAAGTGGAATGTTGAGGAGTTTGGGAACACAGAAAATAAAAGGAAACTTTTCATGCAGCAGTTGCAAAGTTTGGAGGAAAGGGAGCTGTTGGGGGACTTATCCGGTGAGGAATTAGAGAGGAAAAAAGTGTTCTTGGATGATCTAGAGAAGATCACTTTAATGGAGGAAATCTCTTAGAGACAGAAATCCGGGTCCATTGGCTCAAGGAAGGTGATAAGTGCATGAAATTTTTTCACCGTATGGCAAACTTTCATCGAAGAAATAATGCAATTGAGGTTCTTCATGATGTTGAAAACATCATGTAACACCCCGACCCCAAAAGTGTGATTTTATTATTATTATTTTATTGTTATCTTTATTGTTATTATTTTATTTTATATGTTTTGAGGTAGTAATTTGTTTTGAATAGGATTTCTCTACTGTTAAACTATACGCCTCTTTTATCTTTCTGTTTGATCTAGAGTTTCATGATTTGAAATTATCTCTAACTCAAACACTTCAAAACTCTAATATCCTCTCAAGTGTTCCTTTCCTTGTGGGAGTAGTTTTCCAAAGTTTAGTCAAACTCAAACCCCTCCAAATCACTCACGATAGCTTCGTACCCCTCATCTATAAAACCCATGAGACCCTTAGCAAAAACCATGAAACTTTCACACACTAGCCACCATAGCAGCCTCGGCAGACAGAGAAAACCACTTCCCAACAGCCACCATAGCACTACTCTTCATACCAAATCAGCCACCTGGCTGGAAACTACCACAGAGCACGCCGATGGTAAGCTCTCCTTCCTCCACGACGTGCGTCGATGCCTCTAAGCTTATTTTCCATCGTTTTCTCTCCACCGTGAATAATAGAAGCAACGGTGTTTTCTACTCAGCCCTCCGTTGACCACTGGAAGAGTCAGATCACCTCACACAGAACCTACCAACCAGGCACCTCCCTCCGCCTCGCACTCCTTCCGGTAAGTCCACGCTGGAATCATTCTCCCTGCTCTCTCTGTTATTCTCAACTAAGCAGTTTTCTTTCTAAACCCTCTCACTCATTCTCTCTCTTGTGCCGCACCACTGCCTAGAGAAGCCCATTACGATGCCGACCACTCCTAGCCACTGTTAACCTCGGCCAGCCACCACGACCCTTCATTGCAACTAATCCCTCTCTCGGAGAGTCCTAGTTGCACGACCTGATGTCTTCCCCGTAAGCCTGTGTTTTCTTTTACTTCCTTTACCTTCAACCTTCCCAAAATACCCTTGCCCAACATGCTTATTTTCCCAAAATGCCCTCCTATTAAGTTGAGTCTTGCTGGACGTGTTTTATATGATATAGTAGGTTGGGCTGGGTTTATTTTCATAAAACACTCTGGTACATCGTTTTAATGGGCTTAGCTTTTAATTGAATATATATATGAGGCAGAGACTTATTTTTATCAGAAATATTTACGGAATTTAAAGCATAATCTTAAAGTATCTTTTTTCGTAAACTATTAAGTATTATTCTTAGTATAATTAAATTATCTCTATATATGATTTTAAGCATTTAGAATGCTACGCACGTCTTTCTAGGAAAGTTAGTGACGATTAGTGCCTCCTATAGGTAGCACGCTACAAAGTGGGAATCAGGAAGCGACACTAAGAGGTAAATAGTATGATCATATAAATGCATGCATACTGTGAATATTATTGTTATGTATGAAAATATGATGTGCTTATGATGGTTATCTATGCTACGCTAAGAGACAAGTCAAGGTTAGAATCCTTTCACAATCTTTCATGAAATATGAGATTATGCTTGAATGATTGAATTTGTTGTTTGATTGATTGAATGTTACTAAAATTATATGAAAGCCATGAGATGTTCATGTAGTAATTCAAGTCAAGTATGCCATGTAATAGAATAACCAGATTGTACAAGCCATGTTCATGTAATACTTAGATTATGTATGCCATGTTCATGTAGTACTTAGATCATGTATGCCATGGAATGTCATGTTATGCTATGTCATGTAATGCTATGTCATGTTATGCTATACCATGTACAAGAATATGCCATGTTATGCTATGTCATGTACAAGAATATGTCATGTTTTGTCATGTCGTGTTATGTTATACCATGTATAAGAATATGCCATGTACAAAAATATGCCATGTTTTGTCATGTCGTGTTATGCTATACCATGTACAAGAATATGTCATGTTATGCTATGTCATGTACAAGAATGTGTCATGTTATGCTATGCCATGTACAAGAATATGACATGTTAGAACTGTTCATGAAGCCTAATAAATTCTCATGCATTAAAAAAGATAAGAATTTTTACGGTGCCACGGACTCAAGGATGGTTAACCACAAGTTAAGCAAGTTAAACATGGACTTAAGCGTGTTTCACTCCATGTTATGCAAGTTAAGTGAAACACGGACCCAATCGTGTTTTACTCCATGTTATGCAAGTTAAGTGAAACACGGACCCAAACTTGTTTCACTCCATGTAATGCAAGTTAAACAGCGTATTTCACTCCATGTTAAGACAAGATAAACAAGTTATCATGCATTCACATTACATGTTTGCCATGATTATGTATGTTTCCGCTCATGTTAACGATGAATATATATATGCTATGTAAATATGTGACGATATATGTATGAATGCACTGATAAAAAAAAATATGTATGAATGTAAAGTTTTCAGAAAGTTATATTACGTGTATGATTGTGAATCTGTGAAGCAGTATGTATGTTGTGAAGAGTCCTCAGAAATTAAGTTCATGCTAGGCTAAATTATATTTTACGGTATGATGTGCTACTTTTTTTTTATAAGTAGTATGATGTGCTACTTATTGAGTATTCGACTCATTTTTATTTGTCTTCCTATTTTCTTTTATGTTTAATTCTCACAGATGGTGATTATGATGACGCAGAGCTAGATGGCCAGGAGTAGATTTAGTACAAAGAATTAGGAAGGAATAAGTGATATTCACACAAGAATTAGATCTCTTTTATGTCATTCATAGGATTAGTTTAATTTCTTTTACTTTACCTTCAGTTTTCGAGACAATTGTGTTCAATTCAGTTTTAACATTTTAATGTTTTTCAATAAATGAGGTATTTCAGGATATAAATCTCTTTACCGGGCATTATGTTATGAATGTTAGTAACATCTCTATCCTACGGGAAGGGGGTGTTACACATCATTACAGATCAAGAGGTCATTAAGGATCACATTTTCAATTTTTATGAGAAGTTGTTCAGCGAAGAATACTCATGGAGACCAAAGCTTGATGGACTGTTTTTTGCCTTCATTCATCAGGCAAGTGCAGAAAGGTTGGAGAGAGCTTTTGAAGAGGATGAAGTTCTCGATGTGGTTAGAGGAATGGCAAGGGATAAGACTCCAGGTTTGGATGGTTTTTCAATGGCCTTTTTCAATCTTGTTGGGATATAGTGTGGGAGGATATTATGAAGGTTTTTCGTGAATTTTATTCTTTTATGAAATTTGAGAAAAGTTTCAATGCTATATTCACTTATTCCCAAAAAAGTAGGGGTTGTGGAGATGCGTGATTTTCGGCCTATTAGTTTGGTAAATGGTTTTACAAGATAATCTCTAAGGTGTTAGCTAATCGTATGAGTGGGGTGTTGGGAAATATCATATCGAAATCTCAAAATGCCTTTGTAAGAGGGAGACAAATCCGTGACTCGGTATTAGTTGCTAATGAGTTTGTGGAGAGCAGAATTAAATCAAATGAATCTGGAATTTTGATTAAATTGGACATGGAAAATGCGTATGACCAAGTTAGTTGGGATTTTCTCTTGTATTTGCTTGGGAGATATGGTTTTGGAAAGAAATGGTGTATGTGGATCAAACATTGCATTTCGACATCGAGATTTTTCATTTCGGTGAATGGCACTCCAGTTGGGTTTTTTAATAGTTCACGTGGTTTGAGACAAGGAGATCCACTATCTCCTTTTCTTTTCATCCTTGTCATGGATGCTTTGAGTAGAATGTTGGAAGCAGTGGTAGAAGATAGGTACTTGTTGGGTTTTGAGATGGGGCAATGAGGAATGGAATAGTATGAAATTATCTCATCTTCTTTTTCCGATGATACATTGATTTTCAGAGAGCCCTATCTAGAACATATTCGATCTTTGAGAGCATTGTTGTTATGTTTTGAAGCTGTCTCCGATCTCAAGATTAACCTAAATAAGTCTGAAATTGTTCCGGTGGGTGTTGTAGGTAATATTTCAGTTTTGGCTAATATTTTGGAGTGTATTGCTTCATTGCCGCTGAAGTATCTTGGTCTTTCCTTAGGGGCTCCTCTCAAATCTATTTTGATATGGGATGGGGTTATTGAGAAAATTGAGAGAAGGTTGACGATGAAAAAAGTTATATTTATCTAAAGGGGGAAGAATTACATTGATAAAGAGTACGTTGTCTAATCTTTCTACGTATTTTCTTTCTCTTTTCCCTTTGCCGGCAAGGGTTGCTAGTAAAATTGAGAAAATTTATCCTAATTTCTTATGGGGAGGAATATGAGAGGAAAATAAGTTTCATTTGGTTAGTTGGAATAAGGTATGTCAACCGGCATGTTAGTTGGAATAAGGTATGTCAACCGGTTTCTTGTGGAGGATTGGGGGTGAGAAATTTGAGGTTGTTTAATAAAGCACTCCTTGGAAAATGACTTTGGAGATATCATGAAGAGAGAGATGCTTTATGGAAGAATGTTGTTGCTGTTAAATATGGGAATGGGTGGAGGGATTGGTGTTCTAATGAAGTTAGAGAAGCGTATGGGCTGAGTTTATGGAAGGGCATTAGGAAAGGTTGGGGGGAGTTTTCTAAACATATTAAATTTAAGGTGGGGGGAAGGGAAGAGGGATTCTCTTCTGACATGACATTTGGTGTGGGGAATCAGCTCTTGAATAAGATTTTCCATCTCTTTACAGGATTGCAAGGGATCAAAATGTTGCTGTGGCAAATTATCTTCAATGTACAGATAATAATATTCTATGGAATGTTAACTTTATTAGAGATGTAAATGACTGGGAAGTGAATGTTGTTTCAGATTTTTTGGGAAAAATTTATAACTCTAAAGTGATGCAAGGAAGAGAGGACAGGCTATTGTTGGATCATGCTGGAAATTTCAGGTTTTCAGTCAGTTCTTTTTATACGGTGCTTAATTATCATTCTGGCTATGTTTTTCCCTGGAAAAGCATTTGGAGGGTGAAGGTACCTACTAAGGTGGCATTCTTTAGTTGGGTAGCTGCTCTAGGGAAAGTATTGACCACGAATAACCTTAGAAAACGTAGTTTGTGTATAGCTGATTGGTGTGTCATGTGCAAGAAGAATGGTGAATCTGTAAATCATCTTTTTTTACATTGTGAGGTGGCAAAGTTCTGTGGAATGAGGTTACTGGTCAGACAGGTTTATATTGGGTGACGCCTAAGGAAGTTGTGGATCTCCTTGCATGTTGGCATGATTTTGAGGCGAGGAAATGTGTTGCTGCCAAATGGAGAATGATTCATCTGTGTTTAATTAGGTGTTTATGGCTGGAAAGGAATGGGAGATGTTTTGAAGACAGAGAGCGTTATTTTTTCTTTTCTACTTTTGAGTTTGTGGGCTAGGATCTTTGTACGGAATAATGATAATATACTGAATCTATTTCTGTTGTAGTTTCCTGCTTTCTAGTGTGCAGTAGATATTTCCTTTATATACTTTCTGTGTACTTGGGATGTGCCTATTCTTCGTAAAAATTCTTATAATTATCAAAAAAAGAAAAAGAAATAAGCATCAACCTGGTGATGTCAGGCTGGCCTGACAATACCATTATATGTGTAACTCTTCAATTGGCATTAATGATCATTAACTACCCTTGGTTTCAATCAACACCATTCAGAGATTTCTTAAGTCATCACAAAATCGTAGTCTATGTACTGTTTCTTGTAAAGCTAATAGATACTTTAAAAGTTAGGGTCATATTATCTTGACCAAGGATCAGAAATTGAACCTTCCATGTGATAGTTAGGATGCTAGGGGAAAGGCATTGATCATATGCTTGTGACTCTGTTATAGTAGCTAGTTGGGTGTCAAACTGGATTCATGCAAGAAAAGAAGAAAATGGGAGCTCAAAATTGTAACCAGAAAACTTAGATCACCAGAAGATTCCACAGACAACTGCCAGCTTCTAGTATTTCGAAGTCAATGTCAGTCGAATATACCTATAGTATATCTTTAAATCATTTCCATATTAAACGAACTTCAGTTAAATTTACAAATACCACACATGCATAGTATACATTAAGAAATACTAAGTTAAGTGCAAATTCCTTATTTGTAAGAAGTTAAATACAAATTCTAAAATACATAATAAAGTAATGCAAAGGATCAAACATGCATATCTGGGCATCCAGATATAGATACCATCATACCACCACCTTAATGTTTGCACTCTCTCTAGGTTTTAACCACTAAAGCTATAAACCTATGACCGTTTTACAGTCATCTTAACTCTCAACCAAAACAAAGTGTCTTAATCAAGACCAAAAACACATGAAACCACATTCACATTTGTCATGATACACAGCACTATTGTTCAAATCACGGTGAGCAAAGAAGATGGAATTAGTAAAACACTGAAAATTATTGATCTCCTCCAGGAAAAAGTTTTTAAAAATGAAATTTCACCACTAATATATTTATAAAAAAAAAAATATTCCAATCTAGATATATCACTAAACCACATAGGACTGCAGCCTAAGTATACAACTTTACACTAGGAAAGGCAAAACAAACAGAGTGATGATACCCACACAATGCATTTCACAACTATGTTTTAAAATAAGGGTATTTTTGTAAAGTGATGTTACTTTCACGAGATATTTTACAAAAACACCCCTCATTTTAAAACATAGTTGTGTAAAGTGTTGTGAAAAGTATTGTGTGTTTATCCTTTTCCAAACAAATAATATTTCTGCTGAATGAAAAATAAGAAATCTTTTTACTGGACTCCAAAAACCCCTAAAGACTAGATAATAATAGATATAAAATGTCAGCAAGTAATGCCACAAAATAACCAGAAAAAAACTTCTTATTAGTGGCACTTCTAAATATAAAGCTTTATAAAATATACTGATTTTCAAGAAAATAAAAAATAATAGTGAGCAAATCTAATTGTAACACCAAGCACTCTAACTAACCTTCACCCACACTTTGTTTCCCTTGCCTGTTGGTGTGCCTAATTGGATTGAGAAGATTTTACAAGCACTCTTATGAGGAATTGGGTTGGAGGCCAAGTTCCACCAGGTTAGTTGGGACAAGGTTTGCCCTCCAATTTTTAGTGGAGGGTTGGGGGTTCGTAACCTAAGGATCTCTAATAAAACTCTTCTCGGGAAATGGTTATGGCGGTATCAGCAACAAGGGGAGTCTTTGTAGAGGGCTGTTATCAATTCCAAGTATGGGAGAGCCTGGGGGTTCGTGCTCTAATGAAGTGAGGGTTGCACGTGGAGTCCGAGGGCTTAATGAGGCTAATATACTGATTTTCGAGAAAATAAGCGTTATGTGGGATCTTCTTTATGAAGCCCAAGATTGTATCATGGAATGTCTATAGACTTAATGAGGCTAACAAGCGTCTTTGGATAAAACATTTGATCCATTAGTGTGTAACTCCAATGGAAGGCCCAAGCCAAATGACTTATTCTCCAAAAGGACTAGTCAAATGATACAATTGGAGCCCCATTGGAATATTATAAAGAGCAAGAACTTCTCTATCCCAAGCAATGTGGGATCCCATACACCACCTACTCTATCATATGAAAGGCCCAAACCACATGGCCTATACTCCAAAAGAACTAGTCGATGATATAATTGGATTCCATTGGAACATTATAAAGTGCAAGAATTCCTCATTCCCAAGTAATGTGCGATCTCATACACCAACTACCCTTATTACTTTATCGTTCAATATGGGGTATAACAATCTCCCCACTTACATTTCTGACGACCTCATCGGGCCTTTTTGTCACAGGTGGCACGGTTAAAATCTCACATTTCTAGTTAGAATAAGCTCTAATACCATTTTTTATGCCCCAATTGAAAGCTCAATCCACATGACCTATATACTCCAAAATGACTAGTTAAATGATACAATTGGAGTCTCATTGGAACATTATAAAGAGCAAGAATTTCTCCTTCCTAAGCAATGTAGGATCTCATACACCACCTACCCTTATTATATAGGGCATCACAGAATGGAAGGTGGACATTGTTTGCTTGCTGGAAACCAAGATGGAAGTTATTTCAAGAAGTATTGTTCGAAGCTTGTGGAGATGTTCATATGTTGATTGAGTTTATCTTGCATTTGTAGGGCCCTCAGGTGGAGTACTAGCTATGTGGGATAGAAGGTAGTGGATAAAATGGAGGAATACATTGGGGAGTACACAGTGGCATGTTCCTTTAAGAATGTGGAAGATGATTTTCTGTGATCTTTCGCTGGAATTTATGGGCTGAATTTGGACAGTTTGTGGTGGGTACACACGAGAAAAGGTATTCATTTCTTCCACAAGTCCCTCACACATCCGCAAAACAATCACTTTCCATGGAGAAGGTTTTGGAGGAACAAGGAACAAGGTGCCTCCCAATGTGGCATTGTTTGCTTGGACATCATCTTCGGGTAAAATTTTGAAGATGGATAATTTACGAAAAAGCAAGGTGATTATAGTGGACTGGTGTTGTATGTGCAAAAAAAGTGGTGAGATTATTGATCATCTTCTCCTGCATTGTTAGGTTGCTAGAGCGTTATGGGACGATGTTTTCAGAAGGTTAGAGTTTGCCTAGGTTATGCCTGCTACTGTGGTTGAGCTTCTGGCCCGTTGGACGAACCTGGGTGGTATTCCACAAATCACAGCTATGTGGAAGATAATTCCTATTTGTATTCTATGGTGCCTTTGGCAGGAACAAAATGATCGGAATTTTGAAGACAATGAGCGATAAGTGGAGGAGATTAGTTTACTCTTTGTTAAAACTTTATTCCTATGGGTTAGCTGTAGATTTCAATGGCCTAGATTTTCATGATTTTCTTATTTCTTTTTCTTCTTCCTAAATAGGTGTTATCTCTTGTATACCCCTTGTATACTTGACCTATGTCTATTCTTATTAACACAATCGTTTACTTATAAAAAAAAAAATCAAGAAAATAAAAAATAATTGCAGAAAAATCTACTTGTAACACCAAGCACTCTAACTAACCTTCACCCATACTATATTTGTTTCCCTTGCTTGCAGGGGTGCCTAATTGGATTGAGAAGATTTTTCAAGCATTCTCATGAGGAATTGGGTTGGAGGCCAAGTTCCACCAGGTTAGTTGGGACAATGTTTGCTCTCCAATTTTGAATGGAGGGTTGGGGGTTCGTAACCTAAGGATCTCTAATAAAGCTCTTCTCGAGAAATGGTTTTGGCGGTATCAGCAACAAGGGGTCTTTGAGGAGGGTTGTTATCAATTCCAAGTATGGGATAGCCTAGGGGTTCGTGCTCTAATGAAGTGGGGTGCATGTAGAGTGGGTTTGTGGAAAAATATTAGGTATGGGTGGGATATCTTTGTTGGTCCTATTAGATTTGTTGTTGGTGAGGGATCCAAGGTTAGATTTTGGCATGATGTTTGGAGTGATAATTTTGCCCTCAAGACCATGTTCCCTTCCCAATTCCGAATTGCTTTTGATTAGGAGGCCTCGGTGTTGCCTCTTTTGGATAGCTCTAATGGTTCCTCACAATTGAATGTTCATTTTATTAGAGCTTCCCAAAATTGGAAATTGGAGCTATTTCCAACTTTTTCAGCTTGTTATATGCTTCAAGCTTTGGTGGTGTAGAGGTGGATAGGTTGCTATAGATACACATGACGAATAAGAAGTTCACCGTCCATTCATTGTACAAGGTTGCGGCTTGTCAAAGTCAGATTCTTTTTCATTGGAAGTGCATTTGGAGTAAGGTGCCTTCCAAGGTCTTGTCCAGAATCTCTTGGGATTATCTTGACTATGGGTGACCTGAGAAAGCGTGGACTTATTGGTATGGATTGGTGTTTATATATGTAAGAAAGTGGTGAATCAATGGAATTGGTGTTATATATGTAAGGAAAGTGATGAATCAATGGAATTGATGTTATATATGTAAGATAAATGGTGAATTAGTGGATCATTTATTACTTCACTGTGAGGTGGCAAGGGGCTATGGGATGAGATTTTCAACAGAATCAGACTTGAATGGGTGATACCTAGAAGGGTGGTGGATCTTTTTGCTTGTTGGAAAGGCCTTTAGGACTACCCACATTTTGCTGCTATATGGAGAATGATTCCTTTGTGTCTCATGTGGTGCATTTGGTTGTTCAAGGAATAATAGGAGCTTTGATGTTAGGGAGCATTCTTTTGATGAGCTTAGAAGTTTCTTTTCTCATACCTTATTTCTTTGGGCTTCTGTCATTGTACTCAATGGATCTAATATGCATTACTTTCTTGTATCATTTTCTGGCACCTAACTTGTGATAGGTTTTCTCTTTTGTAATCTCCCTGTGTACTTGGGCAACGCTTGTTTACTTGTTTCAATAAAATTTTATTTTATTCATAAAAAAAAAAAAAAAAGCATAAGGAAAAAGTATAAGCAAATCTAATCACTTCTAGAATAAAAAGAACAAACCTGCAAAGCATGAATATCGTAGATGAGTAAACTAGTAGGGCCACCTCTTGAAATGGGTATATTTGTCAGCATCCTTGATAAGGTAAATGCGGTTGCTACATCCCCTTCATCTTCCATTCGCTCAAAGGAGCCAGTTGGAAAGAAGGGCAACACCAATGTGAAGGAAGCAACAAACAGTCGTGGTAGTAAATATATGACCGAGAGCTGCTCAAAGATAACTCCAGTGGAGCTAAAGGATGCAAGAAAGGCAACATGTTGACCTCGCAGATCTTGTGCATTGTTAATATAAATGTTTGGAAATCCATCTTCAAAACTCCTGTAGATGCATAGAATTCAATCAGTTTTCCAATGCATCCTTATGGAATACTAGCTCTAATTCCTGCCACAATTCAACTAAAGAAAAGCTTCAAATAATACCAAAAATTATGCAAGAGAATTCTCTGATTATGGAGAGGTTTGTATTCGCAACCCATCTCAACTCATTTCAACTCATATCAACTCATCTCACTACTATTAATTACTATCCATCAACTTTAACTCACAAATCTCACTACTATTCACAACCCATCTCAACTCATCTTCGAATCCAAACGACACCTATATGTAAGGTAGAAAGCACTCTTTCTATGCAGATTTTTTAACTTATTTTTCGGATAGGTAACCAGGAAGCTTTATTAAAGATAATAGGCATATCCCAAGTACACATGTTTTATACATTAGTAACACCTAACTAGGATTTACTACCGAAACAAGAAAATCGTGGACACTTAGGACTTGTTAGAAAATAGATCTCATCTCAAAATTTTCATTTCATCTCATCTCATTCCCAAACATAATTCAAATACAAAATTTTCAAACTAATCATTACAACTTTTTCAAACTAATCATTACAACTTTCCCAAACTTTCAAATAAAAAATAAAAAACAATTCAACATTTTCAAAATTCCAAACAAAAATAATATTATAAAACTATATTCTAACAATATTTTAACTTTAAAATATTTTTTATTCAACTTTTTTTCTCTTCTTTCCCAAAACCAAAAAAATACTAAACTCAAACTATCTCACTGCGATTCACAAAATATCTTACTACTATTCACAATGTTTTGAAGTAGAAAAAATTAAGCTCATCCATTGTCCACTTGCAATTAACCACACAGCCTTGGAGCAACCACAAAGTATTCACTCTTGGTCAAGGAAGTAAAACTTTAAGTTATGATGATTATTTGTAACTATGCTTGCAAGACCCACTTACAATGTTTTGTGCCAGGTGTGTTGCAAACCCAACCCCATAATAGCTGCAGGTCATATATCTCAAATTGCCACAGACAGATATGGAAATAGAGATACAAGTGCAAAATAGAGGAAAGCCTAACGTATATCGTCTAATAACAAATTTTGAAAAGAAGCGGTAAGCAACTAGTTAAACTTTCAAGAAAACTGTGCATGAAAACTACGGCTGAGGGAAAGAAATTATGAACCTAAGTAAAAGGAACAACTTGTGCAAAGGTTACATGGTGGGTGCAAACAGAATTTGAGTAGCTGTAGCAAAAATGTAATGACTAATCACAACAAAGGGGATGAACAGCAAAGAAATGTCCCATGTTTTGAGAAAAGGTTTCCTAGAAATGCTCTTCCTAGCTTTCCCACTCTCAGTGATTAAAACGAACCTATATGCATTGTAAACCAGTCACATTTACAGACATTTTTGAGACTCCTGAAATAAGACGACATTAATTATAAGATGTTGATTATATGAATTTCAACTTCTATAAGCAGTTAAAAAGCACATACCATTATTAGCCAATACCAAGAACATACAACGAATTGATGCAATTAGCTAACAAAATTTTCTAAAAAAACAATTTGAGATTCTGAGACTAGATGAATTGGATTAATGAACTGGTTCAGGTTCCCTGTAGTTAATAGAGGTGAAGCCAAAAAATCATGATGGCCCCAAATTTGCTCGAAGATCTGTGCACCCCCGGGATTAGTCGGGACTTTGTTCTCAGACACCCGGTGCCAATAAAAAATAAAAAATAAAAAATTGCTTGAAGATCAACAGAGCCTCTTTTAAGTTTTGAGGTTAAATTTGCTTAGCATTTGCATTAGAGTTGAAATGGTGATATTAGATTACCCCATAAAAATATGAAAGATACAGCACCATTGTGTCAAACCTAATATTAAGTACTGAAAAAATACATATACAAATAGTGAAGTTCAAAATTAAAATCCTACGCAAGCCTATGAGATGTGTGTTCTTCTTTCAGACAGGCACAGATATAAGACTTTTTTTTTAAGGTAATCAAGGAGTTTTATTCATAAGAAAAGAAGGCACAGCCCAAGTACATAGGACTTATACATGAGAGGTACATAACTAAAGTTTACAACCGAAAGTAGAAAATTGTGGACATTTAGCCCATTAAAATCAATGATCCCAGCCCATAAGAATAAGGTTTTAAAAAAGAAAACTTTGTGCTGATTCATTGTCCTCTCGCGATCTTCCAAGCTTCTATCATTTCTCTCCCTCCAAAAAAAAAATGGACACTCTATCATGCATGCTACATAAGTGCATTTTACATGAATATGATAGCGCCATCATGTCACTACAGAAATCATGTACATAAGGCATAACACGACGAAAATCGAAACAAAGGAACTCAATACGAATAGATGACATGGAAATGCAAAGTAACAAGGGAAATTGATAAAAATAGATGGAAAATGTAAATCAGGGAAACGATTCAAGTTCAAAAGTTAAAAATGCATTTTTTATTATTGTTTTGCTTAAAGCTACTAGTAACATTTTTCACACAACTGTCAGTATCCCTTTTTACAATAACCCTGTTTTCATTTTATTAATTTGTCCTCTGGTTTTTATTATTCACTTTTCTAGTCCATTGTATAGCTAGATTTAGTATGAAACAAACTACCTACCTAGATCCTGTTTATAACGGGAAAAAAAAAAAGACAAACAACAGGAACAAGGAAAAAGAAAAGACGAAAAACAGGAATGTCATTTCCTCTATCTAATATGATTGAGATTAAGAAAATAAGAAAGTAAGATAGAAGGAAAGGAATAACCTCCATTTGATGGTTTGGAGAGTGATATTGTTGGACTGAGCGGCGACTTTCCGGGCAAGGTCCTCACACTCCGGGTAGTAGAAGAGGTGCACTTGCTTCCTCTTCGTCTGAGACTGAGACAAAGCCATTCGGGTCCAAACCCCTCACCACCGGAGCCTTATCAGAGAGGGGAGGGGGACGCTTACTTTCAGAGAGGGATATCTCCTAACGTTGTCGGAGAATGTTATTAGGAATGGAGAATGGAGACTTGGAAGATGATGCCGAAAAGTGAACTAGCACTTGACTGGACCGCCAACGTGTCGACTAGGTTATTGCAGTCGCAGAGGGTACCATTCTTTCATTCTGCTAGGAGCAATGATACGCATCAGTCGCGACCTCCGTATATTCAACGTGATGTATTTTTTTTTTCTTTCTCGTCACGATGTGCTGCGGCTACAATAACTGATATAAATAATTTATCTTCTTCTAATCCTGACGTGGGAAAAGGGAAAAGATTTTACGCCCTCTATGTTTGACCGCCCAACTTGACCGCTAGTCATTTTTTTTTTTACTTAATAATTAAAAAAATAATTTTAAATTTTTAAATGTGTTTTATTTTTTAAATATATTTAAATATATTAAAAAAATATGAAAAAAAAAGCATTTGGACAGCAGAGTAGCTTTACCTTGTAAGAAATGAATAGACAGGATTCCACCACATTAGTAATTCTGGATAAAACTTTAATAGCAAACTAACGCCTATTCTTCCTTTAACCTTCGTTCGAGTGAGTTAAGTTGCATTTGGATAGTTAAGTATTTTTAAATATTTTGTAAAATAATAATAAAATAATAAATATTAGTAAGGTATTCTGAAAATATTTGGTAGTGAGATTCATGTGCCACCGCACTAGGAAGCTTCTACTGTTGCCACGCACACCATTTCTGAAACCAGGGACCTCAGTTTCTTCAGACTCAACTAGCCGCCACACTCCTAGAGTGGCGCATCCCTCACGCGCCACTACAGCCTTTTTGTTTATTGGATTTTGTTTTCCTTCACGTTGAAAATTTGAATCTACAGTTGTAATCCGACTTTTTCACATCTATCTTTATATTTATTGTTATTTTCTTTTGTTTAGGTAAAAATAAAAAGAAATAGTCTCTTAAATATTTTGTCCGTAGAGCGAAAGTTCTCTCCTCCTCTGGAGGTGGGATATAAAATCTCTGTTTTAAGCAGAATGTGGTCTCTCAAACAGTTTATCTGTAGATAGTTATAGAAGTTAAGACCATAATATTCACAAATAAATTTGTGTACTGATAAAGCTCCAACTGAGAGTAGTTAACTTATAATCTGTGATTTTTCCTGTATGTATCAGATAATAATTATAACTTCGCTTTCGTAAATAAATGAAATCTATTTCTTATTAAAAAATAAAAACAGTAGAGGAAGAGCCAACGCCATCCATGTCGAGACTACTTGCGAATTTTTATTAGGCTTTAGCACATTAATAAGATTAATATATACAAATGACAAATGATGCATTCTTATAATTTATAAACGGTGTTGTTTAAGCATTTAATGGGTGTCATCCGTTTGGGAACCGCAAAACGTGACCCAACAGCGGACCTATGGGGAGGGGGGGGGGGGGGCATGGCCTCACAAAGTTTGGAAAAAAAATAATATATTAATTTTTTATAATTTAATAAGATTATATTAATTTCATATTATGTTAAACCTTTCTAAAAAATTATTTTAACTCTTTATTATAAAATTATTTTAATCTTATAGGTTATTTTAACTGAAAAATAAAATAAAAAATATTTTATTATAGTTTTAACCTTGCACAACCCCTTGCGACAAATTCGTTCTGCACGTGACCCTTTGTTTTTGGAAAGGGCATAGCGCCTACATGCATATATTCCATTTCTAAAAGGGAGAGGCTACCAGCCATATGGATGACATTCCCTGTTTTACACCTACAAATAATGAGCTGACACGTAGAAATTGTAACAAAATAAAGAATAGAATCGCATGTAGAGAATAAGCATTCACACGGTTCGGTCTCTCTTTCTTTCTTCGTTTTTCCCACTTCTCTCTCTAGACGGTAGGCCAAAACCAATTCCCTTCCCCCCATCTTCTCTCTCATTAGTCAATTGCAAACAGAAAATTAGGAAAAAAACACGTACGAGATTCTTTTGGATTTTCTCGGCGGTGTGAATTATCCCTTGAGCCTTACTTCTGAATGGTCTGGTAATGAAATCTATGAAGAGCCATGGTTGGGACTGAGCTGCAATTCAAACTCCCAAGTTTCTGTCATAAATTTGTCGAGACGCATTCTTAATGGCACTTTGAGTCCTTCAATTGCAAAGTTGAAGGCCTCGTTTGTTTTCTAGAAAGTATATCATTTTATTTCATCTAATCATTATAACTTTCCTAACTTTTAATATAAAATAAAATAAATAATTTAACTTTTGTAAATCTCAAAACAAAAATAATATTAAAAAATATATTCTAACAATATTGTATTCTACTTTTTAACGTTAATCTCAATTCATCTCATCTCATCTCATCTCATATCATCTCATCTCCGAAAACAAACGGGTCCTAAGTTTCCTGAAATCAGGTTTGGAGAAAACAGCTAAGGGCTCGTTTGTTTTCAGAGATGAGATGAGATGAGATAAGATGAAATTAAAGTTAAAAAGTTGAATAAAATATTATTACAATATATTTTTTAATATTGTTTTTGTTTTCGGATTTGAAAAATTTGAATTATTTATTTTATTTTGTGTGGAAATTTAAAAAAGTTGTAATGATGAGGTGAGATAAGATGAGATAAGATGAAATGTTTTCTGAAACAAATGAGGCCTTCAATGGCATTGTCCCTAATAATTTTACTTAATTGAAATTGTTAAGGTTGTTGGATTTGAGTGTAAACAATCTTTCACCCACCACTTTCGAGATTTTTGAAGGTTATGATTGAGGGAAATCCTCTGTTGGTCACTAATACAACTGATGTATCTTCCTTACCTGCTAGTAGCCCACCACCTGTTAGTCTAAAGCACTCGACGAATATGAGAAAAAGGAAAGGCACTGTGTAGAGAAGGTGTTTAATGAAATTTTAGGTTTTAGAATTTTGTAGGCACCAGGATATGATTTTGAAGATATTTGGTTTAAACATTTGTAGACTCATGGTAGGTGGCCTACGAAAATTTGAGGTTGTAGATTCGATAAGCTTATTTCGTAGACTTTAGCAGATGATTTATATAAGATTTAAGATTTAGATTTTGAAGGTATACATAAGTTTAATCGAAAGTCAGGTTTGAGGTTCGGCAGACTCTAATATATGAGGTGTGAATATTTGTGGACTAGGAAGTTAATTCAGATTGGAGGTATAGAAATTTGAGGACTAAGAGATGATATGTGGAAATTTAAGGTTTCAAATCCTGCAGATTTTATAGATTAAGTTTTTGGAAGAAATTTGGGGTTTAGAGATGCTGCATATTTTAAAAAGTGATTTGGATGAGATTAAAGGCTGTAGAATTTTTCGGGCTCCAAGATATGATTTTTGATGATACGTAAGGTTTTAGCACTTGTAGGCCTATGGAATGTGTCCTACAAAAGTTGAGGTTTTTGATTTTGCATATTTTAAGGAAATGATTTTTATGATATTTGATTACGACCAAACTAATACGCGATATTATAGTATAATTCAGGGTGTCGATCCACAGGGAGTTGTAAGAAAGACAGCAAGACACAAACTTAAAAGAAACAATCAAATTATAATATGACAAGAATCTAAAAATTCTAGCCAAAGCACATAATTAAAATTAGATTAGGGCACAGATAAGAAGGCAAGTAAAACTTTAGGCTTCTATCAACCGAATCCAATACTATGACTTTTTCAATGCAAACGATATACACAATTAAGAATTATAACACTAAATTCATAAATGGAAGATATGACATTATATTCATTTACTTTCTTAAATTTAATTCTAGAATCTATTCTCCCTTTACAAATCACGGTTTTCATATATAAAAATGAATATCAGATCTAAAGACGACCATATGTTCAAAAACAATAGTGCAGCAGAAGATCACATCAATTGTATGAAAAGCTTGTTTAAGTCACAATCATATATTCATAATCCTATAACTCAACAAAATCAAGTCATAGCAAGATTTAATATAATTGTCTCAAACTTATAATATCCAAAACAAATGGAGAATTGAATCCTAAAATCTTAAACAATAAAGCTTAACATATTAATTGAAATAAAATCAAAATATTTTTACCAATCAATTTACACCCTAGGCTTTAACCCAAGATTTAGCTCTCCATAGGAGAACTAAATAATAAAAATGGAATTTTTATCTTCTCTAGAACTGTGCCTCATCTCTAAACTCCCAATTTCGTGCTAATGAAATGCTTATATAGGATAGGAAAGAAATTCTGATGTCTTTCATATTCTCGTATACAAAATTGCCTAAATTTTAGGACCCATCTTGGCAGTCATATACTTACTTTAGGCATTCAAATTTATAAATCCTTATTATTTTGTAGCCCTTTAAGATAGATTTCCAATGCATCAAGAATCGTATCAATCTGATATTTGAACGGAATGTTATGATCAAAATACTAAAGTATGTACAGACTATCTTTTAACGAATTTCAGACATACTTTTTCTCTTGATTTGAATTACTCTCAAATCCCATCATTACCCTTATTTGAAGAGTCCTACACTCGTTAAAAGTTCTCAGGTTGTTCCAACATCTTGCCCACTTGAAAGTCCTTTGAATTTGACTGGATTTAGACTTGCTCTTTTATATACTCTAAAATTAAACATAAAATTCTACTTAGGAGTATCCCAAAGTAAATAGAAACTCCTTTAAGAATACATGAATTGCTATAATTTCTATTCATATTTTAACATTTTAGTCCAATAATAGGATATTTAGAGTGCACTTTCATACATTCATCAACATTTGAGATTTTAGTTTCGATATGCGTAATTCTATGGAATGGTTAAATGGGGGGTTTAGTTAATTTTCAGATGTACATGAGTAAGATACAATGTGTTTACAACTATAAGTTGTCAGAGTGCGCAGCGGAAGCGTGATTTTTGGTAATATGATGGTTTGAGAGTTTATTTTCCGTTGGTATGAAGTTATTATATTATGTGGAGAATTCAAAATTTATTATTAGGTTTTTAATTCCATTGTTAAGGTTTATATTTTAAACTTGATTTAGACCATTGAGGTGTACAATAAAGTATGAATGTGTATGTCTAGGGGAAATATGAGAGGCATCCGGCTTCAATATTGGAGGGTTAGAATTTTGGAATATTAGGTTTGATAAAATGATCGAAGATTGGGATAGGCATGGAATGGTGGGGGTGGATAAATATTTAGGCTTTATTTGTAGTACTAGCAAATTTTAAGGACGGAATTGTTTTAAAGGGGGAAGGATGTAACACCCAGGCTCAGCAACAAACTGTTTTTTAAAATTATTTTCTTTTTATGGGCCGAAGAATTTATGGAACAAATATATTTCTTTTAAGATGAGTTAGGCCCAAAACTCAGGAAAGAACTCATTTATTTCTTTATTCACTACCAGTCATGGGCCCAATTTTTTTGTTATGGACCAAAAATCTCCCTTTATCTCTCCCACGTACAAACATTATGTGGCATTCATGTTTCAGGAACTGTCGTCCACCAAGCAAGCTAGATGCAGCAATGATCAAGATAAATCCACCATTGACCCAACCACGATTGTGGCCTCCACAGTCACACAGTCGCAATAAACAAGCTCGTCATGTTGCGAACCCCCTAAACCACCCTTGAATGACCCGAGCCCCAATTTTAAGCAAGGAAAAACAACAACGAAGACCAACGTCCCTTTCAGCCACCATGCAATGTCAAACTCCTCCACACTTTGAGCCCTCCATCCACAAACCAACATGCACTCAAGCCGATATCGCCCACACCAACAGCCTCTCCTCAACTGTGAACAACCATGGGAACAACCGATGGTAAACCCACGAAAGCTACCTCTGTTTTATACCACTGAAATAGGGGAAGTGTTTCCATCGTGAGCCACGTCACTACGCCCCACCCCGTCATCACCACACGGCACAGAAAGTGCCGCCCGACACCTTGCGCCACCCCAAGCCACCATTCTCGCTCGGTAAGGTCACGTTGTGCCCACAGTCTCCTCTCCGATCTCTCACCACTTTCGGACTCTCTTCCTCTCTTCACTTGGTTTCTCTCTTATCACTTTCTCTCTCTCTCTGTGTGACGCCCCCAATCCCCACTTGGGATGTAACGGAGACTTAGAGCGTCGGGACATGCAACACAAGGTTACGTACCCCCGTTCATGACAGTTAATATGCAATATATCCTAGTATGCAATAATCGCAGTAGAAATAAAAGTTTAAGGTGAAAAATATGCCAGAATAACTAAAACATCACAACTTCATTAGATAATCATCATGTTCGAAATACTAAAGTAACATAGACTTATATACAAAGTCATATCATTCTCTTAATGCAATCTAATGCATAAAGGACTTGGGTTATGAACATCAAAATTAAGTCCAGCTTCCTCTCCAAATCCGACTCCTCCTCAATCATGCGAATCCAGTGCTCCATCAATCTCGTCCTGGTCGATTCTTAACACAACTTCTATCATTCCGAGTAGTCCCATAAAAGTTTGAGATTTACTCTAAATCTCAGTAAGTTAAACAATTAACTAACACAAAGATAAATCAATCATGAAAAATGATAAATATGCAATGTATGAGATGCAGAAAATAGTATACATGTCTCCCATCTAGATTCCTCAACATCTTTTAAAAAAAAATGAAAACATGAGTTTTTACTTAGTAAGTAATTTCGTCATCATTTTTGAAAAGACATAACTTCTTCATAAAAATTTCATCATAAATTTTCTTCATCATAGATTTTCTTCTTCATAGACTTACATCATTATCTTAATTAATAACATAACGTATGGTAATGTCACAGTTCCCCATATGCACTTTGAGTACCTGCCAGTGACCGTAGTATAATTTACGTTGAAACTACGTTGTCCATAGACTCGTTCTCAATGCATTGGTAAATAACATAACATCATAAAAATCAAAACGTATACACCCACCAACATTAGGTATCATTACATGTTTTGACTTCGCTCCGATGTTCTTTAAAGAGAACCCATTTGAAACCTATTGACTATTCTTTGTCAACTCAGGGATTACCACTCCATTATTAAACACTCCAGAGCGGACAGAGGAGTTCCACTAGAAAAATTCCTCATCTTAGCCTTTGGGGTCGTGATAAAATGATTTTCATGTAATATTTTAGAACATATTTTTCATGACATGTGCAAATGTAGTAAATTTTATGCAAAAAAATGACTTTTATAAATGTAATATGCAAAAATGGTGAAAATATCATATGTAATATAAGTATGCACTCAATATATCATATAACATGATAAATAATGTAAAAAATGATAATTGAAGAATAAATGAAGCATTTATTAATAATTCATAAGAAATTTATCAAGGTGTAAGTTAGAGGCCATCTTACAAACTTTCAAAGAATTCAAAATTAGCGTTGTAGCTGTGTAAATCGTGTGTATACTAAGTTAGGGTTAATACTCTTACGGATAGGTTCAAAATCAAAGGCTTAAAAAAAATTGGGTATTTACAAAAATACCCCTAGACTTTCAAAAATTGTCATTTAGACCCTAAATTTTCACTAATTGCAAACGAATTCCAAATTTAACCAAATTTCATGAACTTCATATTTTTAGCATTATAAAACCATCTATACCCTTAGATTTTTAAAATTTAAAGTGAAACTTGTCCAATTAGTCCTAACCCGTGGCATGCATCCTAGTTGATGCCTATGTGTATTTCAACTATTGATACCTATAAATGCATGCATATGAGATTTTATTTAATCATTAATGATCACTAACATCTTTAGGGACATTATGAAGTCTAATCCTTGAGTAATCAAGTTCATCCCAACACTTAATCAAAGCTAAGAAATCCTTAATCACCAATATGCTTAAAGCCGATTCATGCTTGATGATCACAACAAGATAGATTTAAAACCTATCTTGACATGCTTCTAATTACAGATTTAACCTTCCATAATCATGTTAGGATAATTATAGATCATATCAAATCATGCTTAGGACATGATATAGCTAAATTTTCAATTAAAAATATTCAATCATTCAAACCTTCCTTTAATTGACCCGGTTTTGCATTAAGCATCATAACATTCTCAAAACTCAACCAAATTTCATACCAACACTTGGAAATAAAGCTTGACATGTAGCAAAGATCAAAAGGAAGAAAAGTTACAAATTTCGTGGCCTTCCAAGCACTCTAGACTGCCTTACACAAGAACACTCAAAAACTCACCAAAACTCATTTGATTTGCACTCTTTTGATCGCTAAGAGAGGGAAAATGCTCTCAAGGCTCAAGATGATGCTTGGATGTAATGCCCATCCTTGTGGTGGGAATTTTTATAAAATGATTTTAGAAATAATAACGGGAATTATCATTCGATTTAAAACTTTTTGCGTCCTTACCCAGGGTGCAAGACTCTACTTTATAAAATAAAATGTGCTTTGAGAATAAAAGAGGTTTACAGTGGAAAACATCAATTTTAACAATAAAAGGCCTCTCATACAATTAAACACTCATGCCTATGCTTCCGTGCTCTTCCCCATGGGTCGTGTCCATCCTGACGCGTACTTCTCATTCAGTTCCAGTGGGGGGAGGGGCATACATAAAAACTAAAATGAGTTGATGACTCCTAAGTATTACTTCATACAGTTAAAATATAACAATATAGGTTTTCATTCATGCATTCATCATTCATACATACTATAGGTACATGCATACGTGCGTTCGTTTGAAAATATTGCTGGACGAGGTTTTTCTTTAAAAGGGGACCTTCTTTTCTTGAAACGTGTCTCCCGTCAATGCCTTCATTTCTTAAAGAATGCAATGCATTCATACATTTATACATTCTTTCTTATCATTTTCATTGGCCGGTACACACTGTTATGCCATGTGTGTTGGGGTTAGCGATCTTCTTTTGGACCCGGACTCCTTCCATGGCCAAGGGTTAGGAATCCATTTTCAGTCAGGGGCAGCACTGGGTGCATTACCAGTACTACTTACCCGGCATTGCAATCTACTCATTCATTGGTACCCTTTTCATTCATTCATAAGGCCGTTATGTATTTTAATATATTAAACGTTTAGTCCTTTCATTCAGTTTAGTTCTTTCAGTCCTTTCTTTCAGTTCAGTCATTTTTTAGTTCATTTCAATTCATGGAAAAACGTCATTTAAAAGCATGAGCTTAAATATTATCTTCTTTTTTCGCATCGTTTAAAGCATCAGTTAAAGCATTAGACATCAGTCTCACTTCTTTTCTTAGAAAATACATACAATATATACTGCATATAGTTATCCATTCACATGCGTACAATTAATACTTTTGGGTGCATAACAATGGGCTGCCAATGAGGGGTTGTACATACTTATACCTTTGAACACTTAACATGCTTTCGTAAAAACATTGTCTCGTAAGGCATCGTAAAGGAAAAATGTTTCGTTTTCTTTTTTGTATATTAGAAAAACTCTAGAAGAGTATGAATGCAATACTTACCTGGACTCCACGCTACTTTCATATCATGCAGTCCACTCATGTGTGTGTCAGATGGCAACCTACATGTATACACATAAACTTGACGTCATTCTTTATCTAATGCATAAGCAACTAGACTTAAAAGATATAACTACAATTCAATTGGAACACTCTCCTTCTATCCCGTGCTCTTATGTGTCTTTTACTATGTTAAAACTTTCGGGATCTATTCACGGTCACTACCTCTTCCAAACTCGATGTTCTACTTTGAGTGCTCATCCCCTAAGGTGAACTCACGATTCACCTTAGGATTAAGACACTAAGGCCTTTGTACTCTTCTTCCTGACTACATTCCGATGCATGATTTCGACCAATGGAATCACGCATCCCAATCCTACACAATACACCAGTTACTATCTTCATGCACCTTAGCCCACACTAAATCTTCATTCCCATCCATACAAGCCACACGGCTCTAAGCCAACTCTGAGGCTTAAGCACCGTATAACTATGTTTAGGACAGATTACCCATTATATATGGTGAATCCGTCTGGCATGTGTGTCTAACTAGATTACACACGTACCTTACCCCCATATCACTTAAGACCAACATATAACACGTTGATCACCTGCTTGTGTAAACAAGCACCATACTCCGATACCAAAATTCTCTTAACCCGGCTAGCATGACTCTTCATGCTACCCATCCCTTTTGACAGTTCATCCCAACATTTAACATGATAAGATTCCGTTCACAACCATGCCTTACGTCACGTCATATAGCTCGAGATTACTCTCAAGCTACACCGTGACCTTGTCAAGTCACCTGACATCTTGCTACGCCATTTCTACCACAACTCCTAACTCATTATGAGTACGGTTTCTCACGTACTCCTATCACATCGTGACATCTCGTCATGATCCCACTGCGTTATTCTTATGCTAACTCCTCATTTATCATAAGCACGACTGCTGGTAACCAAGTCAATTCATGACATTCCCCAATCATGCTTCCGTTGCGCACTCTTACACTTGTTCTGCTACTTCACCCATCCTTCTAGCCATAAGTCAACTACATGGTGACACCTGTCACCTCAGACTACAGGCTACACCATAACTACTTTGGGATAGTGTTCCACAATTCTCGACACTACTCATCACGCTTTATGCCTATCAACCACACAATCATCCTTTTCTCTACGACACGCCACACGGTGTCTCGCTGCACCTCTTGGAGTACACTCCACATGTATTCCTTTTCACACGTTACGCCACATCACCACTATGGCGTACAAGCCATATGGTGCATTACTCCATCACATGGAGTACACTCGGCGTTACTCCTTTCATACACGCTATGCCACACAGAGTACACTCCGTGTGTACTTCTCCCAATCCACACAATGCTACATCACCATTACAACACATACTCCATAACCACACTACACAGCACACTTCCCAACTACGCCCAACACTTCACTATATAGAATGCCCAACACTTCATTACATAGAACATCACATCTCCATACTACACAGCAACTCTACAATACTAACAACACAGTCCACAACCTAATCAATCAACTAATAACATAAATAACAAGGGATAAAGGGTTATACCATCAACGGGATAACTTGTGCGTTGCTCGCTGATCATCACAGTTGATGACGTCCGAAGTGTCGTACATGGCGACTATATACGGTGGCTATTTGGGCATTTGGATAGCTAAGTGTGGTCTTGGAAGGGCTCATGGTGGCCTCGTGGTGGTGGTGAGGGGGCGGTACATAGCGTGTCTAGCCGTGTACAATGGCAGTTAGCCACGTACAGTGGCTGTCTTGGCCATTGGAGGTGGCTAGAGGTGTGGGTCTAAGTGTACGAGGGTCGGGTCGTGGTTCTGGAGTGGTGGTGCCGAGGTGGCACACGTCGGAGACACGACAGCTCGTGGAGGAGCTAAGGCCGTGGGTCTCGACATGGGAATTCGAAGGGAAGCTTGGCTGGTCATGACAGGCCATGGAGGAGTTGAGGGAGGTGCGGTGGAACTTGTAGTGGCACTGGGGTGGCGCTGGGGTGGCGCCACAGTGGTCTATGGTGGCTGATCTAAGCCGTGAAGTGGACCTGGGGTGGCTAGGGGAGGTCCCCGATGGAAGGGGAAACTCTTGGTAGTGGTGCAATGGCCGTGGGAGGCAGAGCTCCGCCTGGGTATGGAGAACCCGTGCGTTGAAGGAGTTCTGTGCGGCTGAGGAAGGGGCTATGGGCTTAGGCCAAGGGGAGGAGGAAGGGGAAGGGAAGGGGAAGCTCGTAGTGGTGCTTGGTGGGCTAGAACCGACGCACTGCAGCACTAGGCTGTCAGTGGCCTTGAAGCTGTGCGAAACCCATTTATGGATTTCGTGCGTGCATGCGACGGAGGGGGAGAGGAAGGTTGTTGTGGCTTGGGTTCCATGGAAGAGGTTCACTGGTGGGAGGGGAGGCCGTTGGTGGTGGTACGGCGGTGGAACGGGCTGTGCACGGTGAAACTGTGCATGAGAGGTTGTGTGCGTGCGTGGGAGAGAGTGGCTGTGCGGTGGAGGCTGGCTTCGACAGTGGGAGGTTTCCGGCATGAGGGGAAGTTGCCGGTGGTGGAGGTGAGATTGGGTGGTGCACGGCGACGCTGGGCTGGACTATGGAAAAATCGGTGAGAAGGGGAGAGGCGTACGTCGTACGCGTGAGGGAGAGGGAAGAGAGAGAAAGGGGAGCGAAAAGTGAGGGAGAAAGAGAGAGGGTTTGGGTTTTAATCCTGATCCATTCGTCTTGGGATCTACAACAGGATCTAACGATGGGCTTTAAATACTGATTTGAAAATGCGTAAACATTAACTTAATTAAAAGCACTAAGAGGAATTAAGGTAGAATATTATTTAAACTAAACTTTAGTTTATAAAATAATATTCCTTCATCATTAATAAAATGATAAAGTCTTATTTAATATCTTTAAAAAATAAAATCATTTAATTTAATTGGAGTTTTAAACATAATTTTAAATCACATAATATTTTAAATAACTGGAATCATTTTAATAAATGATATGAAAATGATTTTCAACAATTATAATATTTTTGGAGCTCTTCAAAAATATTATAATTGTCTTATTTAAAATCAAGCTTAATTCAATAACACTGGAAATACTTCTTTTAAATATTTTCAGTACATTTAAAACACTGGCCGTGCCTTAGAAGTCACAAAATATCTTTGAAAACACACTATTGGGGTTCGGCATACATAACGAGGCTCAAAGTCGCTAGAGGGAAGGGCAGGTTATTGCATAATTTCCGTCCTTGGAATTTGCTTACGTAAGAAAGAAGGAGCGTGCGTAAGAAGGAAGGATCGGGGTGTTACATTGGAGCTATGGTGCGGGTGAAATGAGAAGGGGAGAGAAGTATTTATAGGTGGCCAAGGGGTGAGGGACGTTGGCTTGAGTGCTTGGTGATTGGGTGAAGTGGGAGATGCTCAAATCTGGAAAATTTCCAGATTTGCTTGCATGAGCTTAGGTCACTTGTGTAGAATGAAATAGTACACTAAACCACCATCATTTTCCCTCCACAGTAGCTGCAGGGGTCTAGTAGATGACTCCCAGTCGTGGGGCATCATTTGGATGGCAGAAGGTCCCTCAAACCACCCTTGAAAACAAGTAGATGAAGGTGGTTTTGTGGTGGCAAAAAATCAGTTCGGTTTTGGATCTTTTTGGGCAACAAAAATGAGTCAAAATCCTTCATGATATTCATGGGACTTCTTGGTGATTGGGTGGAGAAGGAGATGGCCTGGGTGGTGGTACATACCTTGGTAGGAGGCTGGTTCAAATTCAATCCAAATGGTTCCTACACAAACTAGACCAAGGTGCACCCGGTTTGGTTCATTGAGTTGGTTGATGCAACCAATTTCATCCAAGGCTCAAACTGAGTTTGGGAGGGTCTCATAAGGTGTTTAAGGACCATATTAACTTTGACGATATACCACAAAAATGATGGGCCCAAGGGCAAGACAGTCCAAGCATTACAAAGGGCAATCCACAAAACAGATTGAAGCATGGTTTGGGCTTGTTATGTCATTTTTCTTAATGACATATGGAATGGTTTAGCTAGGATATTAACATGGTCTAATCATAGTTTAAGGGAGTATTAATTCAAAAAAATTTGAATTCAAAAGTTTAAGAAGAGATTAAGCATGATTAAGCTTCAAAGCATAGCTTAAAGTGCACTAACCTCAAGTATAATGGTTAATGGCCTTAGCCAATTTTCAAAACTTAATTTGGGTTGTTTGAGTGTGATTTGGGCTTAAGGAATCCAATGGTATGGTGTATTGTTCCTTTGGTCTTTGAATGGTAAAATGAGTTCAAACATGATTTTAGGCCATATGGGCTTGAAAATGGCCAAGGGTGCAATTTACACCAAAAGCCTTATGCCTTCCCATACTTGGGCCAAGACTAGCCTTGATTTCCTAAGGGCTTGGTTCAAGGTTTTCTTAGGCTAGGCCCATGAATACACTTGAGTCCTAAAAAGCCTCACCACAATTACTAATGGGTTTGCCTCTCTAATCATTAGCTCAGTAACACTAATACAAACATTAATGCTAATCCCACTATCAACCTTAATGAATGTGATTAACCCAAAAATAAAAGCCTAATCTAGAGTACTTAAGAGTTAATCAAGAGTTAATTAAGCGGGGTGTTACATCCTCCCCTCCTTAAATCAAGATTTCGTCCTCGAAATCGAGGTCAAATAAAACATGCAATGGGTAAGGGTTTGAGTGTTGACTCACCAATTGCGCTATTGCTCGGGGCTCGATAAGGGTCTCTCATCGCTATCCTCGGACACCTTGTCCTGGTTGTGGTAGTAGTATTCATCCTCCCCTGAATCATAAAAGGCGTTAACCCTCTGTTGGTGTTGTCTCCACGGCCTAAACTCCTCGTCCTCAAGCCAGGGGTCTCCTCCCTTTCGGAAGTGAGTGCGACTCGGAGAAGAGTCAGATGTATTTGATGTGTCAAGGGGAGTAGGGTCAGGAATGAGTGACTCCTACTTGTACTGTCGCTGCTATGCCGCCCTGCTTGACTCTGGTTGGTCTAAACCTACTGAGAGAGCCAATCTCATGCATCGTCTAAGCCATCTAGCCCTAGTCCCTCCCATCCAACGAATGGGGTCATAAGGCTGACGCTCCTCGTGTAGCCGTGCTCTCCTCAGATGTATGCATCCTCGCCTATCATAGTCAAGGATATGAGTCCTGTGATGCTTTAACCTCTCATGCTGAGCCCAGAATGTGTCAGCCATGCGGTCTAAGCGTCTCCGTCTCTTTGCTCCACTCTTAGCCTCAGAAGTCGGCTGCGAGTCATATACATCTGACGGGTGGTCCTGTCATCATCGGCCATGTCCAAACTAAAAATGACTTGAAAGAATGTGGATCATATAGGTGAAATGCCAGAGGATGCCATGCATGAATGCGAATGCCATGATGCGATGCTAAACAACTCACATGCCAAACAAATAAGGGTATTTGCTTCTCATGTCAGCTTCTTTTTCCCATGTGGCCTCTTCAACATCATGATTTCACCACAAAACCTTGGATTTTACGATTCCGTAGTTCCTTATCCTTCCAATTAGTGATCTGAATTGGAACTTCCTCTTAAGTTATGTTGGGCTGAAGTGAAATATCCCTTGTGTCAACAACGGTTGGAATTTGCTTTTCAAAACTCTTCTTGAGAGAAGATACATGGAAAATATTATGGATTCCTTGCAATTCAGTGGGAAGATCCAGCCTATAAGCGACTGCTCCTACTTTCTCTAGAATCTTATATGGTTCCACGTATCTTGGACTTAACTCTCCCATTTCTTTCCAAACCGAAAGACTCCTTTCATGGGCGATACTTTAGGATAGACCCAGTCGCCAACTTCAAACTCGAGGGCCCTTCATCGACGATCAGCATAGCTCTTTTGCTTATCCTGGGCAGCCTTCATCCTTTGCCTTATTTGGCGGATCTAATCGTTCATCTCTTGAAGAATCTCCATACCATAGATCCTTCCTCCTCCAACTTTGTCCTAGTATAAGGGAGATCAAGACTTCCTTCCATAAAACGCTTCGTAGGGTGCCATTTGGATGGTGGCTTGGAAGCTATTATTGTAGGCAAATTCTATTAATGGTAAGAGCTTCTCCCATTTGTCCTTCTCTTGCAAAACACAAGCTCTTAGCATGTCCTCTAGGGTTTGAATAGTCCGTTCAGTCTGTCTATCAATTTGAGGGTGATAGGCACTATTAAACTTCAACTTTGTGCCTAGAGCATCTTGAACACTTTGCCAAAAATGAGAAGTGAAACGTGTATCCCTATCAGATACAATCATCCTTGGGACTCCATGTAACCGCACTATTTCAGTAACAAACAGCCGAGTCAACTTCTCCATGGGGTCGGTATTCTTAACTGCCAAAAAGTGGGCACGTTTTGTCAAACTATCGACCACGACCCAAATAGAGTTGTTTCCCTTTGAGGTCCTTGGTAATCCAATTACAAAATCCATGGATATGTCCTCCCATTTCCATTCTGGGATTGGGAGTGGCTGTAAATCTCCAGCGGGTCTTTGATGCTTTACCTTGACCATTCTACAAATCGAGCATATATTAACATAATCCGCTATGTCCTTTTTTAATCCTTCCCACCAAAAGTGTTGCTTTAAATCTTGATACATTTTGGTGCTCCCTAGGTGGGTTGTGTATGGAGTCTGATGTGCTTCCCTCAATATCTTATCCCTGATCTCTTGATCAACTGGGATAGCTTTCCGATCTTTGTAGTATAACAACCCATCATTTTTTAGGGTGACACCTTCGGGTCCTTCCTTCTTCTCTATCTTCCATCGAATTTCTACCCATTTGGGATCCTCCATCTTACGCTTCTTCACTTCTTCCCATTCCATTGGTACAATTTCTTGTACTGCGGTTAGCGATACTTCGACAGGAAGATCCTTGATCAACAACCTTCTCATACTATGCAGAAATGACTCTACTTCCTAGGCAAGACCTATGGAATTATCCCTTCACGTCTTTCGACTTAGAGCATCTGCCACTATATTAGCCTTGCCAGGGTGATACTTAATCTCACACTAGTAGTCGCTAATAGTTTCTAATCACCTTCTCTACCTCATATTCAAATTCTGCTGACTAAACAAGTACTTGAGGCTTTGGTGATTGGTGTAGATTTTACACCTTGCGCCATATAAATAATGCCTCCATATCTTTAAGACGAAAACTACGGCAGCTAACTCCAGGTCATGGGCGGGGTAGTTCTGCTCATGGTTCTTCAGTTGTCGCGAAGCGTAGGTGACAACTCGTTCTTCTTGCATGAGCACACATACAAGTCCCAATTTGGATGCGTCACTAAATACTGCATAGGGTTTATGAGGTTCAGGTAGGGCTAGTACCGGTGCAAATGTGAGCCTTTCCTTAAGTTCCACAAAACTCTGCTCACACTTCTCTGTCCAGACATACCTAGCATTCTTCTTAGTTAGGGTAGTGAGGGGCCCTGACAACTTAGAGAATCCCTCCACGAATCACCGATAGTAACCAGCTGATCCCAAAAAACTTCAAATTTCGTGCACATTCGTCAATCGCTTCCAGCTTACTATAGCTTCAATTTTGCTGGATTCGACTGATACTCCTTGACTTGAAATCACATGCGCTAAAAATTTTACCTCCTTAAGCCAAAACTCGCACTTACTGAATTTGGCATACAGATGGTTTTCCTTCAACTTTTCCAATGCTAAACGGAGATGCTGCTTGTGATCTTCTTCGCTGCTTGAATAAATCAATATTTCATCGATGAATACAATAACAAGGCTATCTAAATAGGGTCTGAATGCTCTGTTCATCATATCCATGAAGGCGGCAGGGGCATTGGTTAGACCAAAGGACATTACTAAGAATTCGTAATGTCCGTATCTGGTTCGAAACGTCGTCTTGGGGATATCCTTCTCCCTAATCTTAAGCTGATGATAACCAGACCTTAAGTCTATCTTAGAGAACACCGATGCTCTTTGCAATTGATCTAGTAGGTCATCGATACGTGGTAACGGGTACTTGTTCTTCACCGTTACTTTGTTCAATTCCCTATAGTTAATGCACATCCTCAACGATCAATCCTTCTTCTTAACAAATAGAACTAGCGCTCCCCAAGGTGATGAACTAGGTCGAATGAAGCCCTTCTTCAGTAGCTCTTCTATTTGTTCTTTTAGCTACTTCAATTCTAGAGGGGCCATACGGTAAGGGGTTTTATGGACAAGGGTCTCTGTAGGTTCTAGTTCTATGGTGAACTCGATTTCTCTATCGAGTCTGGGTAGATCGTCAGTGAAAACCTCAGTGTATTCCTCAACTATAGGTATTCCTCCTATCTCCTTATCATCACCATAACTTTCCGTTATGAGGGTTAAGTAGGCCGTGGCACCATTAGCGATGCACTTCCTTACCTGCAAAGCTGAAATCAGAGACGAGGCAGCCTTCACCATCCCTCATGAATGATGAATATGTCTAGTGTCTACCCTTTGGCAAATCGAAGACTATTTCCTTATTTTGAAAATCTATCCTAGCACAGTGTTTGGACAATCATTCCATCCCAAGTATAACGTTGAACCCTAGTTGATCAAAGACGATCAGGTCAGCTTCCATCAATCTTCCTTTTAGGGTCAGAGGACATTTCTTAAACACACGGGTGTAGGTGATTGTGCTTCCGTCAGGAATCGACACTACTACTACTTGAGGTAGTGTCTGAGTCGGTAGGTTACACTTACGTGCAAACGTCGCGGATACAAACGATTTCGTGGTGCCAGAGTCAAATAAAGCGCAAGCCGTATATTTGTATAATGCGATTTTTCCTAAGGTGTAATCGACTACTGAGTACTAAGCAACTATTTAAAAAGCTAATTTCTAAAGAAGGGTATTGAAGGAAAATACCAGTGATAACATCTGTTTCCTTGTCCTCGGGGATTTCCTCACTGATATCACCAGGGGTGATGGCATAAACGTGGGCTTGAGCAGGTGGCCTCTGATTGGGTCGTTTGTTAGGAATGATCTTTCCTCCTTGAACATTCTGTGGTCCCGGATCATATGCCCCGACTGTCCGCATCGGTAGCACACTAGACCCACACGACATTCACCACTGTGGTTCTTTCCACATTTCTTGTAGGTGATAGGTGGAGCTATTATAATGCCTTTTCCCTTGTTAGCTCCTTGAATAATCCTCCTCTTACCATTATTCCCGCCAGCAGTGAAGGTAGAAACCCTCTTTCTCTTGAGATTGATCTGAGCTGTCACATTTCGCTGTTCTGCCTCCGTTATATCAGCCACATTAACCAACTCTTGGAAGTTGTGGATGTGGAATCCAGCCATATAACTGTGAATTCTAGGATTCAGTCCTGCTTGAAACTTTTGGGCTTGCATTTTCTCAGTAGCAATCAAGTGTGGGGCAAACCTTCCTAGCTCCATAAACTTCACAGCGTACTGCTCAACAGTGAGATTGCCTTGTACCAACGTGGCAAACTCCTGGGCCTTTTAGGTCTTCATTGATTCTGAGAAGAAACAATTGTCAAATTCCTCCTTAGACCTCTCCCAGGTCAAAATGGTGATATTAATTCTCTAATCAAAAGTTGCCTCTCGGTGTCCCACACCAAATTCCAGCTTCACCTTACGGTAGGTGCCCCGTGTACTGTACCTTATGTTCCTCAGTACAACAGCTGATCTCGAAGGTCATGTCGAAATCTAATAGCCACTTGTTAGCTTTCATGGGTCCCTCAGTTCCCATGAAACTGGGGTATCTATATATTAGGAACTTCTTGTAGGAGCACCTTTGGTTCTCAATCAGCGGGCTTTGCTGGTTCTGCCTCATGATTACTTCCTGCTACTGCTTCATGGTCTCCGTCATTTGATGAATCACGTCCGCCAAATCACGCCCTCCATCGAAACAACTATCTTGATCTCTGTGGATGCTAGATCCATCAGTGTTCCTATCTTGTCTACCACGTGTCATCTCGTCTTAATCCTTCTGACTCCTGTGATATATGCGTATCAGACCAAGCTCTAACTATAGGATTCAAGCCTATGCAAGACTAATGATTCAAACCTATATTTTGGCATAAGGTTCCTAAGGACATGTGGGTTTACCCAGAGACGAGCTGCTCTGATACCACTGCTGTGACGCCCCCAATCTCCACTTGGGATGAAACAGAGACTTAGAGCATCGGGACATGCAATACAAGGTTACATACCCCCGTTCATGATAGTTAATATGTAATACATCCTAGTATGCAACTAGCAGTATGCAATAATCGCAGAGAAAATAAAAGGTTAAGGTGAAAAAATATGTCAAAATAACTAAAACGTTCCAACTTCATTAGATAATCATCATGTTCGAAATACTAAAGTAGCATAGACTTATATACAAAGTCATATCATTCTCTTAATGCGATCTAAAGTTTAAAGGACTTGGGCTATGACCATCAAAATTAAGTCCAGCTTCCTCTCCAAATCCGACTTCTCCTTAATCATGCGAATCCAATGCTCCATCAATCTCGTCCTGGTCGATTCCTGATACAACTTCTATTGTTAAAAGGTGAGATTTACTCTAAATCTCAGTAAGTTAAACAACTAACTGACATAAAGATAAATCAATCATGAAAAATGATAAATATGCAATGCATGAGATGCAATATCTTTTAAAAAAATTGAAGACGGATTTTTACTCGGTAAATAATTTCGTCATCATTTTTGAAAAGACATAACTTCTTCATAAAAGTTTCATCATCGATTTTCTTCATCATAGACTTACATCATTATCTTAATTAATAACATAATGTGTGGTAATGTCACAGTTCCCCATATGCACTGAGAGTACCGGCCAGTGACTGTAGTATAACTTACGTTGAAACTACGTTGTCTATAGACTCGTTCTCAATGCATTGGTAAATAATATAACATCATAAAAATCATAACATGTACACCCACTAGCGTTAGGTGTCATAACATGTTGACTTCGCTCTGGTGTTCTTTAAAGAAAACCCATTCGAAGTCTGTTGACTATTCTTTATCAACCTAGGAGAGTTACCACTCCATTATTAAACACTCTAGATTGGACATAGGAGTTCCACTAGGATAACTCCCCATCTTAGCCTTTGGGGTTGTGATAAAATGATTTTCATGCAATATTTTAGAAAATATTTTTCATGACATGTGCAAATGTAGTAAATTTCATGCAAAAAAAATGACTTTTATAAATGTAATATGCAAAAATGGTAAAAATGTCATATGTTATATAAGTATGTGCTCAATGTGTCATATAACATGATAAATTATGCCCAAAATGATAATTGAAGAATAAATGAAGCATTTATCAATAATTCATAAGAAATTTATCAAGGTGTAAGTTAGATGCTAACTTACAAACTTTCGGAAAAATTTGAAATTAGCATTGTAGCTGCGTAAATAATGTGTATACCAAGTTAGGACTAATACTCTTATGGATAGGCTCAAAATCAAAGGCTTCAGAAAAAAGGGTATTTACAAAAATACCCCTAAACTTTCAAAAATTACCATTGAGGCCCTAAATTTTCACTAATTGCAAACGAATTACAAATTTAACCAAATTTCATGGACTTAATATTTTTGGTATTATAAAACCATCTATGACCTTAGATTTTCAAAATTCAAAGTGGAACTTGTCCAATTAGTTCCAACCCGTGGCATGCATCCTAGTTGATGCCTATGTGTATTTCAACTATTGATCCCTATGAATACATGCATATGAGATTTTATTTAATCATTAATGATCACTAGCATATTTAGGGACATTATGACGTCTAATCCTCGAGTAATCAATTTCATCCCAACACTTAATCAAAGCTAAGAAATCATTAATCACCAATATGCTTAAAACTGATTCGTGCTTGATGATCAAAACAAGATTGATTTAAAACCTATCATGACATGCTTCTAATCACAACTTTAACCAACCTTAATCATGTTAGGATAATGATAGATCATATCAAATAATGCTTAGGACATGCCATAGCTAAATTTCCAATTAAAAACATTCAATCATTCAAACCTTCCTTTAATTGACCCGGTTTTGCATTAAGCATCATAACATTCTCAAAACTCAATCAAATTTCGTACCAACACTTGGAAACAAAGGTTGAAATGCTAGCTAAGATCAAAAGGAAGAAAATTTACAAATCTCGTGGCCCGCCAAGCACTCTAGACTGCTTTACATAAGAACACTAAAAAATTACCAAAACTCACTCAGTTTGCACTCTTTTGATCTCTAAAAGGGTGAAAATGCTCTCAAGACTCAAGATGATGCTTGGAGCTGTGTTGTGGGTGAAATTAGAAGGGGAGGGAAGTATTTATAGGTGGCCAATGGGTGAGGAACGTTGGCTTGGGTGCTTGGTGATTGTGTGAAGTGGGAAGTGCTCAAATCTGGAAAATTTCTAGATTTGCATGCATGAGCTTAGGTCACTTGTGCAGAATGAAATAGTACCCTAAACTACCATCATTTTCTCTGCATAGTAGCTGCATGGGTCCTGTAGATGACTCCAGGTCATGAGGAATCATTTGGATGGCAGAAGATCCCTCAAACCATCCTTGAAAACAGGTGGATGAAGGTGGTTTTGTGGTGGCAGAAAATCAGTTCAGTTTTGGAACTTTTTGGGCAGGAAAAATGAGTCAAAATCCTTTATGATGGTCATGAGACTTCTTGGTGATTGGGTGGAGAAGGACGTGGCATGGGGTGGTGGTGCAAACCATGGCAGGAGGCTGGTTCAAATTCAATCCAAATGGTTCCTACACAAACTAGACCAAGTAGCACCCGGTTTGGTTGTTTGAGTTGGTTGATTCAACCAATTTCATCCAAGGCTCAAAATGAGTTTGAGAGGGTCTCATAAGGTGTTTAAGGACCATATTACCCTTGAGAATAAACCACAAAAATGTTGGGTCCAAGGGCAACACAGTCCAAGCATTATAAAGGGCATTGCACAAAACCGATTGAAGCATGGTTTGGGCTTGTTATGTTATTTTTCTTAATGACATACGGAATGGTTTAGCTAGGGTATTAACATGGTCTAATCATGGTTTAAGGGAGTATTAATTCAAGAAAATTTGAATTAAAAAGTTTAAGAAGAGATTAAGAATGATTAAGCTTCAAAGCATAGCTTAAAGTGCACTAACCTCAAGTATGATGGTTAATGGCTTTAGCCAATTTTCAAAACTTAATTTGGGTAGTTTGAGTGTGATTTGGGCTTAAGGAAACCAATGGTATGGTGTATTGGGCCTTTATTATTTGAATGGTAAAATGAGTCCAAACATGGCTTTGGGCCATATGTGTAATACCTGAGTCCTACTATGTCCTTACATCATTTTTATTAAGTTTTTAAATTAAATATTTTGAGATAAAGATATTTTTATTACTTCCAATTATTTTATTTTAAGATGAGTATGTTTTATTTTAAAATATGGTTTATTAAAATAAATCAAGGATATTATTTTTAAGACTCTGAAATATTTTCCCTTAAGTCCTTTATTTTATTTTAAGAAATGACCCAATTATTCTCTACCATTGGATTGGTAAGTGAAAAGCATCATTGAGATGATCCTTGAGGCGGATAGATCTCTACCATCCACTTGTTTCCTTGTGATGGAAGGAGGAAACAAGACCAAAAGTCCTTGTCCCTCCTTAAACTTACGGTGAAAGCTATAGAAAGGAGAAGAAAAAGACAAAACTAGATTATTTATCCCATTTCACTCGTAGGAAGCAACCAAGAAAGACAAAAGAAAAGTCTTCATCTTCTCCTCCCAATCTTATGTGAAAAGTCTTGACCAAGTCAACTAAAACACTTTTATTTCTTTCACCCGTAGGATTCCGAAGACAAGCAAATGAGCTTTGCATCCATAGGCTTCTAAAGCAAGCCATCAAGCCATTTGACCCACAAGCTTCCTAAGGAAGCCATTGACTTTACTTCCTTCCACCCATTGTCCAAAGCAACACAAAAGGTAAGAATTAAAACAAATTTCCCCTTAGTTCCCTTAAACCATCGACCCTCACCCAAGAAAAATAAATAAAATTTCATCTTCCTTTCCAAGAGCTAACCGATGCACACCTTTCTCTTTTCTTCTTCTCTTTTCTTTTCATCTTCAAGAAAACAAGCTCTTTTATCTTCCTCAAGCTTGTGACTCTATAGCAATGGAAGAAGAAAAATATTTTCTTCAAAGCTTGGAACCAAAGCTTGATTTTATCTTCCAAAAGATGAAATATTGAAGGTAATAAACTCTTGGTTCACTTCCTAGCATGATTTTCATATGGATTTCGAATTTCACCATTTCCTTACCCATTGATGTTTCGGTTTTGGGGTTTAAAATAGTGATATCATGTTGCTTTTCATCCACACGGCTATACCTCTATTTGGTCTTCCACTTGTGTTTTGAAAGGAGCTAAGAACTTAAGTTAAAAATCCTAATTTGATTCATTTGATTTTAGTGTGATTTTGGAAGCTTACTATGTTGTTTTAGCTTGTGTTTTGATGTAGTTAATTTTCTATATTGCAAAAAAATATGTATGTCCTGTTTTTGGCCCAAACCGAATGGTATTATAGTTGTTTTACTATATATTTTCCTATATTCGAAATTACTATGTTATTATTAAACTTGGTTTAATCATGGGTGATGATTAAAGTGATTTTAAATTATACGTGTTGGTATTATGTGCCTTGTATTGAAATTGGTTGGTAATCTATTTTTAGGACGCTAGAGGGTTTAAAGGTTTTACTTGGTCCTATAATTTTATATCTTGCTTTTGAAAGGTATTAAGTGAGTAAATTATAAGTTTAAGTATTTAAAGGTTTTAAAGTTTCTTAATGGGTGACTTGCCATACTTTATGCTACTTTAATTTTAATTGGAGGTTTTATCTAAACTAATTAATATATTGCTTATGTGAATAAGTTATAGCTTAGTTAGTTTAGATATAAGAGATTTATTGTGCTTGGTATATTATGATATGCAAAGCTGTCCAAGTATCCCTAAGCCCATGTCATGCCATGTCTTGATGTAAAAATAGCCTACTGTTATTAAGCTAACCCAAGAATCCAAAATATTATTAAGCTAACCTTCTCATAGTGAGGGACTACAAGTTGATTAAAGGGCATGTTCCCTAAGCTTGTTTAGCCTACTTGAGATGCCTAAATCTATTTTAAAGACCATTGTCGAGAATTCCAGATTTTTATCTCCAAATGTCTATACCCCAAGTGAGCTTGAACCAAAGAAACCTTACTTGAAGCCCATGAATTCTTAACTACTCTTCATGTAAGCCTTTTAAATAGTCTTTCCATGGACAACTAGCATGTCTTAATATTTAAGTTATTTCTTTTGTAAGTCGAGGTGAGGAGTAGTCATTTGAGTTAATGTTAAGCATAGGAGGGACGTTAGATTGTAATATCGTGGCTTTCTCTTTTTAAATGGAGGACTAAAGAATATTGTATGAGTATTAACACGTTTATGGTATTTATTGGAATAGGACCTATATTGATGATAGAAGTATCGAGGAGTATAGAGGTAAGTAGCTATGACCATGTTTCTTACACCAAGTTCTGTTTATGAAAGAATGTCTCTCTCTCTTATTGCAAATGTTCTTCTAAAGAAAAGAGTAAATGAATATAGTATGTACAAGCCCTTCCTTGATAAGCCCCTGTTAAGCACCCTATCGATTATAATTATGTGTATGTATAAGGTAATGCATGCACGTAAGTTCTAAGTCATGGGATTTCCATACATGCTCTCAATAAACTTATTGATTATTCCTATATGTATATAGTATGAAAATGTATCTTTTTCATAAAAATGAATGTGCATTGGAGTAAGAAAGATAATGAAAAAGTTTTGATTTCAAAAAGGGAAGGAGATGAACGTCTCATGCCTTATGCTTTATGAGATGCTCTAAATGACGCAAAGAAAACGTTTTAAAATGCCCCTATGAACTCATGTTTTAAATAATGCGGAAAAAGCGTTTTAAGATGTCCCTATGAACTGATGTTAAATTGTCCCTATGAACTGACGCTTTATGGATGCCATGAAAAATGATGTTTAAGCTCATGCTTTAAAAATGATGTTTCTTCATGAATGCACCGTTAAATGAAAAGATGATGTTAAGTTCATGCTTTTAAATGACGTTTTCCATGAATGAATTGTTTAAAAGAAAGGACTGAAAGGATTGACATGAATGAATAAAAGAAAGAACTGAATGAATGAATGCTTTAATGTATGAAACTATGTAACGGCCATATGAATGAAAAGGGTACCAAAGGAATGGGTAGATTATAATGCTGGGTAAGTAGTATTGGTAGTGCACCCAGTGCTGCCCCCTAACTGAAAAGGGATTCCCAACCTGTGGCCATCGGCGGAATCCAGGTCTAAAGGAAGACCGCTAACCCCAACACACGGGGCATAATAGTGTGTACCGGCCAAAGAAAGTGAAACGTAAAGTAAAGTTATTTCTAAGAAATGTTTATGCATGAAAGCAGAGAAATGTTTATGCATGAAGGCTAAGAAATGTTTATGCATGAAAGTATGACTTATTTCTTAAACTGTTATACACGAAAGCATTGTCAAGAATTAGCAAAAATGTTTATGTATGCATGTTTCAAAAGAAAAAAATAGATGCCTAATATGTTCACTGCATGGTGTACTACTTACTGAGTATTCGACTCATTTTGTGTTAAATATTTTAAACGTCCAGGTAATGATGAAAAGGCTGGGGAGTAAGGCATTACTGTAGAGGGAGAGGCAGACGCATAGGACATTCCCTAACGAGGAGAGTTATGTTACGAATGATGGGTTATGTTATGTATAGATATTTTATTTTGGATGGACTCTGAGAGTCTTTTATGGATGAATGTTTGAATAGAATGTCCATCAGGTGTTCCCTTTTTTTAAATGAAAAATTTAGAGTGCACGTGTGTCATGTCCATGCCGATCGCATGTTATTAGAAAAAGAAAGAAAAGAAAATGATGAAAAAGAAAGAAAGAAAAGAACAGGCATGTAAGTCACGATCTCGACCTTCTTGGGACGGGGTTGTGACAATATGGGCTTGAAAAGGGCCAATGGTGCAATCTACACCAAAAGCCTTATGCCTTCCTATACTTGGGCCAAGACTAGCCTTGATTTCCTAAGGGTTTGGTTCAAGATTTTCTTGGGCTAAGCCCATGAATGCGCTTGGGTCCTAAAAAGCCTCACCAAAATTACTAATGAGCTTGCCTCTGTAATCCTTAGCTCATTAACACTAAGTACCAACATTAATGCTAATCCCACTATCAACCTTAATGAAAGTGATTAACCCAAAAATAAAAGTCTAATCTAGAGTACTTATGGGTTAATCAAGAGTTAATTAAGCGGGGTGTTACATCCTCCCCCCTTAAATCAAGATTTCATCCTCGAAATCGGGGTCAAATAAAACATGCAATGGGTAAGGGTTTGAGTGTTGACTCACCAATCGCACTATAGCTTGGGGCTCGATGGGGGTCTCCCATCGCTATCCTCAGACATCTCGTCCTGGGTGTAGTAGTAGTATTCATCTTCCCCTGTATCATAAAAGGCATTAACCCTTTGTTGGTGTTGTCTCCACTGCCTAAACACCTCGTCCTCATGCCAGGGGTCTCCCTCCTCTCGAAAGCGAGTGCGACTAGAAGAAGAGTCAGATGTATATGATGTGTCAAGGGGAGTAGGGTCAGGAATGAGTGACTCCTGCTCGTACTGTCGCTGCTCTACTGTCCTGCTCGACTATGGCTGGTCTAAACCTACTGAGAGAGCCAGTCTCATACGTTGTCTGAGCCATCTAGCCCTCTCTTGGATTTTTTTATGTGTACTTTGGCTCATTTTTAAATTAGTCTAAGAAGTGGTTTGACAGAAAATAGTTAAGGCTTTTAAATTACTGTTGGTATTAAGGTCTATAGAATTTAGAGTTTATGTCTTGGTCGGGAAAAATTGAGTGAAAATTGATGTATTAGAGATTTGATGATATTTTAGGGTTTAGAGGAATTTAGATTTACACAAAAATAAGTTACTTAGTATTTTAGGTTTAAGAATCGAAGTAAGTGTTCGATTGAAATTTATGGGAGTTCATTGACAATTTTATAGTTGACAATTGGTTTTCGTTTATTATTGCTGTGGAGAAATTTTAATAAGCTAAGAAGTTTGGGTAAGTAGAGTTCTTATGCTAGACTTCACATAAAATAAAATGATTTGCAGTTGATTTTATGAAAAACATGTATGCTTTGTTATGAAAAGAAATTTGAAATAAGCTAAGTTATTTGTTCTGTATTACTCATGAAATTCTATATAAGAATAAAGTATTTTTCGGCATGACCGATGCAGACATGAGCTATTTTTGCATTTTATTTTTGAATTGTGCAAATGAGAGCGAATATGAAATTTTGTGCATAAAATTATATTTTTGTGATCTGATTTCGTTCTGTTCTGAAGATGTTCTATACTTTGATATGATATGATGTAATTTCTGAAAACCTTTGGCATGACATTCTGTTTTTGTTTCTTTTCCTTTTTTACCTTACCATGAGTGTAAAATTGTGGCCTCTGTTTGCGTTGGTACCAACTTTTTAGTTTCTGGTGCACCCACTTTGGAAGCAAAGTGGTTTTATGCATGGTATTTCCTGCGATTTTTTATGATACGTAAGGTTTTAGCACTTGTAGACCTATGGAATGTGTCTCACAAAAATTGAGGTTTTTGATTTTGTATATTTTAAGGAAATGATTTTTATGACATTTGATGACGCCCAAACTAGTACGCGGTGTTATAGTATAGTTCATGGTGTCGATCCACAGGGAGTCGGAAGAATGACAACAAGACGCAAGGTTAAAAGAAAAAATCAAATTATAATATGACAAGAATCTGAAAATTCTACCAAAAGCACGTAATTAAAATAAGATTAGGGCACGGATAAGAAGGCAAGTAAAACTTTTGGCTTCTATCAACCGGATCCAATACTATAACTTTTTCAATGCAAACGATATATACAATTAAGAATTATAGCACCAAATTCCTTATTGGAATATATGACATTATATTCATCTACTTTCTCAAATTTAATTCTAGAATCTATTCTCCCTTTACAAACCATGGTTTTCATATATAAAAATGAATATCAGATCTAAAGATGACCACCTTATGTTCATAAACAATGGTGCATCAAAAGATCACATCAATGGTATGAAAATCTTGTTTAAATTACAATCATATATTCATAATCCTATAGCTCAACAAAATCAAACCATAGCAAGATTTAATATAATTGTCTCAAACTTATAAAATCCAAAATAAATGGAGAATTGAATCCTAGAATCTTAAATAATAAAGCTTAACATATGAATTGAAATAAAATCAAAATATTTTCACCAATCAATTTCCACCCTAGGTTTTACCCAAGATTTAGTTCTCCATAGAAGAACTAAATAATAAAAATGAAAACTTTCTCTTTTCCAGAACTGTGCCTCCTCAGTAAAAACTTCAAATTTCGTGCTAATGAAATGCTTATATAGGGTAAGAAAGAAACTATAATGTCTTTCATATTCCCGTATACAAAATCACCTAAATTTTAAGACTCATTTTGGCAGCCAGGTACGCACTTCAGGCATTTGAATTTAGAAATTCTTATTAGAGACAACGTTGTAGCCCTTTAAGATAGATTCACAACACATCAAGAATCTCATCAATCTGATATTTGAGCGAAATGTTATGATCTAAATACTAAAGTATGTATAGACTATCTTCTAGCAAATTTCGGATTGACTTTTTTTCTTGATTCGAATTACTCTCAAACCACATCATTATCCTTATTTGAAGAGTCCTACACTCGTTGAAAGTTTTTAAGTTGTTTCAATATCTTGCCCACTTAAAATTCATTTGAATTTGATTGGGTTTGAACTTACTCTTTTATAGACTCTAAAATTAAACATAAAATTATGCTCAGGAGTATTTCAAAGTAAATAGAAACTCAATTCAAGAATACACATTAATTCTAATGATTTCTATTCATATTTTAGCATTTTAGTCCAATAATAGAGTATTTAGAGTGCACTTTCGTACACTTATCACATCCCCGACTTGCTTATTGCTAGTCCCTAGCAATTTTCATGCCAAAACAATAAAAGAGACCAAAGAAAATCACACACAATGGCCACCAAGTCACACTTTCCAAATTCACATATCAAAGCAATCTTAAGAATTCAATAACTCTATCACAAGAAATCCACCTATAGCAATCCACAGAGTGTGTGTTCCAAACTATATCTATCTAACCAAATGCCCTGACACATGCAACATCAAGTACATCTCAAGCGAAAGGTTCAACTCCATAACTCAAGGGTATAAAAGTGTTTCGTGTGAGAATTATCTCTATGGAGTTAACAATAGGTGTACACACACTCTCATGGGGATTTAGGTAATTATGAACAAGCAACAAACAAACATTGATCTTATGATAGGAACACTATCAAATGAGAATTAAACCATTCTTTCCACAAGCCCACTTGGGATCAAAACAAAATGTTGTAATGTGGCTTATGTTAGGCTATATGATAACAAAAGAAAAAGGATTAAAAAACTTTCAAGTACATACCTTAAGAATCTTATTGAACATCTCAATAAACCTAATCTATCACTTGATGTATTCTTCAGCCTTTCAAATTATCGAATAATGCCTCTTTTTCTTTTGTCTTTTTCTTTTTTTTCATCATTTTTTTTATAATTTGGTGAACAATTATATGTCACCTTGGTATTTTGCTATTTCTACCCAGTCTTGATATTTTTACCTTTGAAGCTCACTCACTTGAGCACCTTGTAACTTATGTTCCTCCATTTTTTTCTCTTTTTTACTTTTTTTTTATTTTTTTATTCCTTACAAAAAAAGAAGAATTCCACATCTAGTAGACACTTGGAAATAACAAGGGTAGGGAAAGTCAGTGTATATATTATACTCCAATGTGAAGAGGTATGGATAATGTAGGTATATGAAGAAAAAGTTGCATGTATTTATTAGCTCAAAGTTAGCTACTAGGAGCCTTTGATGAAAAGGGCTAGCTTGAAAGGCTCAAATGTTGATCCTAAGTTGACTTTTGTCATATCACAAGTATATCCACCATCTTACCACAAACCATGTAATGATATTCTTAAAAGAAATGCCCAATTCAACAGATCAATGAACGTTTATCACAATTTACTGCATTTGTAGGCTCTCAGTCCTCTCCAAAACTCACATGAATACTTAAGCAAAAGAGTTCTCTAGCTACATGTATCAAACCACCATCTTACCACAAAGCATGGATGAGTGTATTAGGGGTTCTGTGAATACTTCAGCAAAAAATGATTATGGTGGGTTTGGTGAATTCACGAAGATGGCTATGAATGAGAATGAGTACACATGTGAAAAAGATGCACGTGTGATGCAAATTAAAAAAAATTTGATACATGAAAATATGCCATAGAGTTCCAACAAGTATTTTAAATACTGGATTTACTCCACCACCCCCAACTTAAATGAAACATTGTCCTCAATGTTTAAGAATCAAATTTGAATGGGGAGTAACCAAGAAGGGTAGAATACACCTGATGAGTGACATGGGTAGCTCACTAAGCACCAAAAATGGTAACTTGAAATGAAAAAATGAAACTAAACTGTAAACAAAAACAAAGAAAACAACTTCAAACAAAAAGGAAAAGAAAGAAAATAAGAGAAAACAAAAATAAAACAAAACAAACAAAACAAATAAAGAAAAATATACCTGCGTGGTGTGGTCAAGGTTGATAAACAGAATCCACAAGTGAAATGTCTTCCACTTGCGGAACTTGCCTATCAATTAATACTTTAAGGCATTGACCATTTATTTTAAAAATCCGGCCATCCTTAAGATCCTCTATTTCTACCGCCCCATTTGCAAAAACATTCTTCACTATAAAAGGGCCGGTCTACCTAGACCGAAATTTTCCTGGGTGCTTGTGAAGTCTAGAATCATATAAGTACACTAGGTCATTAGGCTTAAACTTCTTCCTACTATTATTTTTATCATGAAATGCTTTTGTTTTAACCTTATAGATTTTAGAGTTCTCATAAGCATCATTTCTCAACTCCTCAGACTTGGTCAACTGAGATTTCTTAAGCTTACTAGCATTCAATTTCAAAGATATGAAAAGTGTCACCTTGGTCGAGAAATGCATGCTTAAGACATGAGGGAAGTGGTTTCAATTCTAATTTGGGACTTTCCATGCTTGAAGGAATCTGCTTTTCACTTTTCTTAAACAGCTCCTCAAATTTCGGTTCCCAAATATGTGGGTCATAATCCTGAGGTTCATAAAAAATAGCACAAACATAAACAACATCGAATGAATCATTCATAGTATCAAACTCAGAATTAACAAGAAAATATTTAATAGAATCAGAATCATGAGTCGTGTGAACTCCCTTGTTTATGAGTGTGTCAATCATGTACGTTTGGTGACACTCATCATCCTCTATTGGCTATTTTTCAATATGGAAAATATTCACCTCAAGAGTCATATTCCCAAAAGAGAGCTTCATTAGACCATTCCTGTAATTAATAAGAGCATTAGCAGTGGCGAGGAAAGGTCTACCTAAAATTAAGGGGATTTTAGAATTAGATTCAACAACAAAACTATAGAGTATCATGGATTAAGAAATCAATAGGGTAGTATAACTTGTCAATTTGGATCAAAACATCCTCAACTATTCCTCTCGGTTTCTTAACTGAATGGTTAGCCAATTGAAGCACAACAGAAGTGGGCTTAATTTCACCTAAACCAAGCTGCAAATAAATGGAATAAGGCATCAAATTTACACTAGCTCCTAAATCTAGCAACGCTTGCTCAAATTCATGATTCTCAATATTACATGCAATGGTTGGATAACTAGGATCCTTGTACTTAGGAGGAATTCGCTGCTCAATTAGAGTACTAACTTGCTCTGTCAGGAATGTTGTCTTCTTAACATGGTGCTTCCTCTTAACTATACACAAATCTTTGAGAACTTTTGCATAAGTAGGAACTTGTTTAATAACATGCAAAAGAGGAAAATTGATCTTTACTTGCTTGAGGTTCTCCAAGATTTCATTGTTAGGATCCAGAGTTCACTTGCTTGATTTTAAAACTTGAAGGAATGGTACCTTAACAGGACTCTTTGTTACCTCAACTTTCTTGGGCAACTCGACACTATCATTGCTTTGTTCCTCTTCAACATCCTTTGGCTTATCAGTTGTTGGGATGTATAAGGACTTACAACTTCATGTCACAATGGCATTGACCTCCTTCAAATTTCCTTGAGCCATATGTTGACCTTGGGGTGTGGATTGAGTTTGGGAAGGGAACTTGCCACGCTCATTCACACTCAAAGAGCTCATTAACTTGGATAAATGACTTTTTATCTCCTTATTTTCTTCAATAACTTGCATAATCAAATATTCAAAATTTTGAATAGTTTTACTCTGTGCCTCAATAACAGCATGTAAATTATCTTCTAAGAGGTTCCTAGAAGAAGATGATGCATGATACGGTGTATGATAAGCTCTAGGTGGTTGTGCAGGTGGTTGGTTTTCAGACCTCTAGCTAAAATTGGGGTGATTGCGCCACCTCGGATTATAGATATCAAAGTAAGGTGTAAAAGGCTTCTTGTACATATCTAAGGCATTACATTGTTCCTCATACATCTCTTTCATCTCAGCAAGTGTGGGACACTCTTGGGCGAGGTGATCTACCTTGCCACACACAAAACATGGTCCAAAAGACTCTGCATGATTAGCCACGTGTGTTGGCTTTAAGTTCTTAGCTTTTAGGTTATCCTCTTCCCTGAGATGGTAAATTCTACCACCATTTGTGTTTCCTGCTAGTCATGACCTATTTTTGCTCTTAGTAGTACTAGGTCTAGTCCAAGTGTGAGATTTTTCAGCAAGCTCATTGAGGTATTCTATGGCCTCATTAGGATTTTTCTGTAAGAACTCACCATTACACATCATCTCCACAAATTGGAGCTCTCTAGGTGTAAGTCCCTCATAAAAATAGCTCACTAAGTGCCAATTCTCATACCCATGGTGAGGACACATACTCAACAACTCCTTAAACCTCTCCCAAGACTAATACAAAGTCTCATTGTCCTTTTGTGCAAAGGTAGAGATTTACCTTTTCAAAGCGCTGGTCTTATGTTGGGGAAAGTATTTATTGAAGAAGACCTGAGTCATCTCATTCCATGACCTAATAGGTCGTGGTGTCAGCGAGTATAGCCAACTCTTAGCTCTATCCTTCAAAGAAAAATGAAAGAACTTAAGTCTCACAACGTCATCAATTGCATTTTGACTATGAAAAGTTGCAACTGCTTCCTCAAACTCCCTAATGTGCATATATGGATTTTCATTTTCTACGCCATGAAAAGTAGGAAGTAACTGTATCATCCCTGTTTTAAAATCTAGTTGGTGAGTATTAGCTGGAAACATGATGCATGATGGTGTGGCTATGCATGTAGGGTGGAGGTAATCTTGAAGAGTTCTAGTGGGTTGATCTTTGTGTTTACTCATTTCTTTGGGACTAGATGAATTGTCAAAAAAGGATTTAAAAATTTTGATTCTGACTCTAGCACAGACTTACAAGCAAATCTACTTAAAGTGTCTCTATATCTGTGCATGCAAGGTAACAAAATACTAAAAAAATAAAAATACTATAAAGAGAAAGAAGAAAAAAAATAATGCAGCAAGCTAAAAGAATGAACGAAGTTACCACCTTTACAAACTGCTGAAAAGAAAAACTATCTAGCAATTCTTCCACCATCTCCCTGGCAATGACGCCAAAATTTGACTATGCTCAAACTAGTACGCGGTGTTATAGTATAGTTCAGGATGTCGAACCACAGGGAGTTGGAAGAAGGACAACAAGACGCAAGCTTAAAAGAAAATATCAAATTATAATATGACAAGAATATGCAAATTCTACCTAAAACACGTAATTAAAATGAGATTAGGGCATGAATAAAAAGGCAAGTAAAGCTTTGGGCTTCTACCAACCGGATCCAATACTATGACATTTTCAATTCAAACGATATACACAATTAAGAATTATAGCACCAAATTCCTAATCGAAAGATATGACATTATATTCATCTACTTTCTTAAATTTAGTTCTAGAAACTATTCTCCCTTTACAAACCATGGTTTTCATATATAAAAATGAATATCCGATCTAAAGACGATGCTGTGTTCATAAACAATAGTGTCACAGAAGATCACATCAATGGTATGAAAAGCTTGTTTAAGTCACAACCATATATTCAAAATCCTATAACTCAACAAAATCAAACCATAGCAAAATTTAATATAATTGTCTCAAACTTATAATATCCAAAACAAATGGAGAATTGAATCTTAGAATCTTAAACAATAAAGCTTAACATATGAATTGAAATAAAATCAAAGTATTTTCCCCAATCAATTCCCACCCTAGGCTTTACCGAAGATTTAGTTCTCCATAGAAGAACTAAATAATAAAAATGGAATTTTTTTCTTCTCTAGAACTGTGCCTCCTCTCTAAAAACTCCCAATTTCATGCTAATGAAATGCTTATATAGAAACCTTAATATCTTTCATATTCCCGTATACAAAATAGCCTAAATTTTAGGACTCATCTTGGTAGCTACGTACGCACTTCAAGCGTTCAAATTTTGAAATCCTTACTAGAGACAACTTTGTAGCCCTTTAAGATAGCTTTCTAATGCATCAAGAATCGCATCAATCTGATATTTGAGTGGAATGTTATGATTAAAATACTAAAGTATGTACAAACTATCTTCTAGCAAATTTCGGACTGACTTTTTCTCTTAATTCGAATTACTCTCAAAACCCATCATTATCCTTATTTGAAGAGTCCTACACCGTTGAATGTTCTTAGGTTGTTCCAATGTCTTATCCACTTGAAAGTCTTTTGAATTTGACTAGGTTTTAACTTGCTCTTTTATAGACTCTGAAATTAAACATAAAATTTTACTCAGGAGTATCCCAAAGTAAATAGAAACTCAATTCAAGAATACACATGAATTCCTATGATTTCTATTCACATTGTAGCATTTTAGTCCAATAATAGGATATTTAGAGTGCACTTTTGTACATTCATCAACATTTGAGATTTTAGTTTCGATAGGCGTAATTCTATGGAATGGTTAAATGGGGGGGGGGGGTTTAGTTAATTTTCCGATGTACATGAGTGAGATACAATGTGTTTATGACTATAAGTTGTCAGAGTGCGCAGTGGAAGCATGGTTTTTGGTAATAGGATGGTTTGAGAGTTTATTTTCTGTTGGTATGAAGTTATTATATTATGTGGAGAACTTAAAATTTATTATTAGGTTTTTAATTCCATTGTTGAGGTTTATATTTTAGACTTGATTTAGACCATTGAGGTGTACGATAAAGCACAAATGTGTATGTCTAGGGGAAATATGAGAGGCATCCGGCTTCAATATTGGAGGGTTATAATTTTGGAATATTAGGTTTGATAAAATGATCGAAGATTGGGATAGGCATGGAATAGTGGGGGCGGATAAATATTTAGGCTTTGTTTGTGGTACTAGCAAATTTTGAGGACGAAATGTTTTTAAAGGGAGAAGGATGTAACACCCGGGTCCAGCAACAAACCGTTTGCTAATTTTTTTTTTTTTTTTTATGGGCCGAAGAATTTATGGAACAAGTTATATTTCTTTTAAGATGAGTTAGGCCCAAAATTCAGGGAAGAGCCCATTTATTTCTTTATTCACTACCAATCATGGGCCCAATTCTTTGTTATGGACCAAAAAGCCCAAGTCCATGAGATTTTCTTTCAAACCCCACGTCGTATACAGCTCCAACACATCCGTTCCCATTGCATGCACGCCTCTCTCTCTTTCTCTCTCTCTCTCTTTCCTTAGGGTTTTTCCCGTCACTTTATTTATACATGTATAACGCACGTAGAAATCTCCCTTTTTCTCTCCCACGTACAAACATTATACCGCTTTCATGTTTCGGAAACTGCTATGCACCAAGCAAGCTAGACGCAGCAAGGATCATGGCAAAACCACCATTGACCTAGCCATGGCTCTGGCCTCCACGGTCACACTGTCGCAATAAACATGCCCTTCACGTTGCCAACCCCCTAAACCATCCTTGCATGACCCACACCACCTCTTCCACACTACCAACACAGCCCCTGTTTTAAGCAAGGAAAAATAGCATCGAAGACCAACGTCCCTTTCAGCCACCATGCAATGTCAAACTCCTCCACACCGTGAGCCCTCCATCCACAAACCAACATGCACTCAAGCCAATATTGCTCACCAACAGCCTCTCCTCAACTGTGAACAACCATGGGAACAACCGATGCTAAACCCACGAAAGCCACCTTTGTTTTATACCACTGAAATAGGGGAAGTGTTTCCACCATGAGCCACATCACTACGCCCTACCTCGTCATCACCACACGGCACAGAAAGTGCCGCCCGACACCTCACACCACCCCAAGCCACCATTCTCTCTCAATAAGGTCACGCCGTGCCCACAGTCTTTATTCCAATCTCTCTCACCACTTTCGAACTCTCTTCCTCTCATCACTTGGTATCACTCTTATCACTTTTTCTCTCTCTCTCTCTCAGCGACAGGTTGTTGCATTGACCACCCTCAACTGACGCCCAAACCCAACTCCGTTGCACCTAGTCCTTCTCTCTCGGTAAGCCTCAACCATACCACTCCTTGCAATTTGGTTTTTTTTCAAAATGGGAAGGAGTTGTTTTGTCGTAAAGTTAACAAAATTTTTTTTTACGAAACTACAATTTTGTCCTATGATTTTTAAACCAAAGCATGGGGATTTTTTTTAAAGTTATATTTTAGTGGGTTGTTTTTTTTTTTTTTTTTTTTTTTTTTACATTGAGCCTAAGTCTTTTTGTTGGAAATTATTGGATTTTTTTTTTATGTGTACTCCGGCTCATTTTTAAATTAGTCTAAGAAGTGGTTTGATAGTAAATAGTTAAGGTTTTTAAATTACTGTTGGTATTAAGGTCTATAGAATTTAGAGTTTATGTCTTGGTCGGGAAAAATTGAGTGAAAATTGATGTATTCGAGATTTGATGATATTTTAGGGTTTAGAGGAATTTAGATTTATAGAAAAATAGGTTACTTAGTATTTTAGGTTTAAGAATCAAAGTAAGTGTTTGATTGAAATTTATGGGAGTTTATTGACAATTCTATAAGCGACAATTGATTTTCGTTCACTACTGTTGTGGAGAAATTTTAATAAGTTAAGAAGTTTAGGTAAGCAGAGTTTTTATGCTAGACTTTACATAAAATAAAATGATTTGGGATTGATTTTATGAAAAACATATATGCTTTGTTATGAAAAGAAATTTGAAATAACCTTAGTTATTTGTTCTGTATTACTCATGAAATTCTATATAAGAATAAAGTATTTTCTGGCATGACCGGTGTAGACATGAGCTATTTTTGCATTTTGTTTCTGAACTGTGCAAAAGAGAGCGAATATGAAATTTTGTGCATAAAACTATATTTTTGTGATCTGATTCCGTTCTGTTCTGAAGATGTTCTATACTCTGATATGATATGATGTGATTTCTGAAAACATATGACATGACATTCTGTTTTTGTTTCTGTTCAGTTTTGACCTTACCATGAGTGTGAAACTGTGGCCTCTGTTTGGGTTGGTACCAACTTTTCTGTTTCTGGTGCAGCCACTTTGGAAGCAAAATGGTTTTATGGTAATATTTTTTGTGTGCATTGATAATTGTCATTTTTATGGGATTATATCATTCTTTTATTTATAAGAGTCAGTTTTCCTTTAATTCTATTTTATTTCTATGTAATTTTTTTTTATTTTCTTGGATTTGAAGGAATGAGAAGATTTAGTGCAAAATGAGAGCATTTTGATACAAAAGAAGAAACTACGGATCCATACCGACGAGAGGTAACAAGATCAGAAGAGAGCCAAGGAGATTTGGGCGAGGAGTCTTATCCCGTGGGTAGCAAAGAGATTTCTCTTGCCTAAATGGCGAGAAGACTTTCCTCTCGATAGGCGAGGTGACTCAATGGCGACCAGAATTGGCAACAAGAGTTAGGCGTTGAGCGATATAATTTACTTCCTAGGCGCGAAGGCTTGGCTCAAGACTTTGGGCAACTAGTCTAAACGACCAACTTAAAAGACCAACCTAAATGATATCTTGGGCAACAACAAGACAAAAGGCAAGCAATTTTACTGCTTGGTAACTTGGCGAGAGGGCTCTTTCATCCTGATCGATAGTCTTTCTATTCCCGTTTGTTTGTGACCTCCACGCTAGTTATATTTAGTACATGACATCTACTCGGTGTGATAATTTCTCCCGACCGGGGATCAATCTGTTGCTGACCATCAAATTCGAGTTCCGAGTTCGGCAATCAATTTGTTGGTGACCAAATCCTCCCGAATTCTGAAATTCACGCTGCATATCACTAAATCTTCCATTTTAGATAATTTTGATATTCGTGGGATAATTTCCTTTTATATTAACATCTATCTTTAGAAACAATTTTATAGAATTTTTGGTTAGATTGTAGCCGCATTTATTTTGTTTCTAGGTTTGAATTTTGACAGTAATTTAATCCTATCATATGGGATGAATATAGGGGTTTGAAGTCTGAATCTGAATCTAAATCTGAGTTTGAGAGTCTGAGTTTTAGAGTTCCAGAATTTATTTTTCAAGTGTTCTTTCGAGGAGGCAAATTTGGAGGAGTAGAGGCGAGAGCCGCATGCTTCATTAACTAACTCCAACGAAAAATACCAGTTTTATTGTTCTTCTTTTTAATTTTATTATGAACTAATTTTATTTTCTAGAACTTTGATGTAGCCTAGCAATGAACAATTAGTTATTTTAAGTTATTTTAACACAATTTATATTTTAAGTTATTTTATTTTTAATATTTTCATGATTGAGTATTTATTCCTATTGTTCAAGAATTTATGTAGCCTAGCTAACTATTGTTAGAAAGTAGAGATATTTTACCGTGATTAGTGTGATTTTCAAGAAAAATCCAAAAAACTTAATAAGTCTCCAATTAGTTAAATTCACATAGAGATATCAAGTTATTAGTTGGAGATATTTTTGGTATTGTTCGAGAGAAAATATTAAATAGTTAAGAGATTTTTATCATCTACTTGGGATAAGTGGAATTCATGACAAAGAAGAATAAATTGTGTGGAATTTTCTAGGTGAAATCAAACGCTCTAGATCTATTCTTATTATCTTTAAAATCCTTATTTTAATACTATTTTCTTCAGTTTAATTTAGATAATCCATTCTTCAAATTTCAGTTTTCCAAATAGTAATTAATTTAATCAATTTCAATACTCAATAGTATAACTATTCTCTGTGGGTTCGATATCTGTTTTCTTTAAAACACTTCATTACTTGTTACGATTCTATGCACTTGCAGATATATTTTTATCAAAACAAGTTTTTGGCGCTATTGCTGGGGAATAGTTATTTGTTATTTATATTGATACCAGCTAGATTTTTAGTACTTTGGATTTTATTTTATGTTAAAAAAAATTGGTTTAAGTTAGATCTCCATTTGATTTTTCTTTTCAACAATTTGAAGTTCATGCTTCGATCTAAATCATTAGAGAGTACACCTTTTGATCCTAAGATTGAAAGAACCTTATGTCGGATCAATAAAGAGAAGAAGAAAGAGGTCGCCGCCTCCAAATTTAATATGGCCGACTAGGAGCACAAGGCGTAAAGAGACTATCGATGCCCTCATTCAATCTGGTGACATCTTTATAAGACGACCAACTATACAAGTCAATAACTTCGAGATCAAGCCACCATTATTCAAATGATTCAACAAACCGTCCAGTTTGGGGGCTTTCATAAGAGGATCCTAATGTCCATATTGCAAATTCTCTGAAAATTTGTGATACTTTTAAACACAACGAAGTAACCGATGATGCAATCCGATTGAGACTTTTTCCTTTCTCACTTAGGGAAAAAACAAAAGCTTGGTTGAACTCTTTTCCACCCGACATCATCACCAGAGGAGTTGGCACAAAACGTTTTAGCAAAATATTTCCATTTGGCCAAGACAACGAAGTTAAAGAATGATATCACTACCTTCACCAAATTTGAGAGTGAATCATTATATAAGGTGTGGGAGAGATACAAGGATTTATTGCGCAAGTGTCTAGATCACGACCTCCTCGCTTGGCTTCAAGTACAGACATTTTACAATGGTCTGGGACCCACAAATCGATCTATGGTTGATGAGGCCACAGGAGGAACATTAATGAGTAAGACCCATGAAGGCACATATGGACTTCTAGAAGAATTGACATCCAACAACTATCAATGGTCTGTGGAGAGAGCAATGCCAAGAAAGACGGCTGGAGTCTTTGAACTTGATTCTATTACTACATTGGCGGTGCAGATGGCAAATCTATCACAACAATTAGGTAAGATGAATGTTAATACTATTCAAACTAATGTTGTTTGTGATGATTGGTACGAAATCATGCAAGTGTAGATTGCCAAGTGGGGGAATCCTTTTGTCCAACCAAGTCATGAACAAGCCTATTACGTGTCCAATTTCCAACGTCAAAGTAATCCTTATTCAAACATGTTCAATCCCGGATGACGAAATTACCCTAACTTTTCATGGAGCAATAATCAAGGACCAGTTAGACCACCTCAACAGTTTCCACAGCAAGAGAAGAAGCTGACACTTGAGGATATGTTTATGCAATACATGCAAAAGATTGATATAGTGATCCAAAACAACTCGGCTTCAATCCGCAATCTTGAGGTACAAATCAGTCAGCTCTCAAACATGACTACCGAGAGGACAACAGGAACTTTACCGAGCAACACTGTGACCATCTGAAAGAGCATGTCAAAGCCATAACGTTAAGAAGTGGGCAGACATATGACCAGCCACAAACAGTAAGTACCGAGTGAGATTCAGAAGCTACTGAAAATGTGGAGTCCAAGAAGAAGGAAACCGAGTACAAGGTGAAAGAAACCGACTGAGAGCTGACCGACCAGCAAGCTGAAATGTCTAAGGAGAATATAAGGGCTGCAAAACCCAAGAAATCCAGGGAGTTTATTTCTAAAACTTATTCTTCTTCAATTTATGATCCACCAATTCTTTTTCCGCAAAGATTAAGAAAAATAAGATTGATAATTAGTTCCCTAAATTTCTGAGTATATTTAAGCACCTGCATATTAATATTCCTCTCATTGAAGTTTTAGAACAAATGCCTAAATATGCAAAATTTTTTAAGGATATATTATCAAATAAGCGGAAGTTGGAGGAGCATGAGATTGTAATGCTGATCGAGGAGAGCAATGCAATTTTGCAAAAGAAGTTGCTGCCTAAGTTGAAAGATCCAGGGAGTTTCACAATCCCTTGCACTATAGGAAATTCCTATTTTGATAAAGCTTTATGCGACTTAGGGGCAAGTATTAATCTAATGCCTCTTTCAGTTTTCAAGAAACTAGGTCTTGGAGAAGCAAAGCCGACCACCATCTCTCTATAGTTGGCAGACAGATCTATTAAATACCAGAGGGGGCTCATTGAGGACGTACTGGTGAAAGTTGATAAGTTCATCTTCCCAGTTGACTTTATTGTGCTTGATATAGAGGAGGACGAGGAGATCCCTTTGATACTGGGCTGACCATTCCTTGTGATGGGGAGAACTTTAATTGATGTCCAGTAAGGAAAGCTCATTTTAAGGTTCGGCGAGAAGCAGGTCACTTTTGATGTATTCAAATATTTGGAATTCCTTTCTGAGGTATATTCTTGTTTTTAAATAAGCGACCGAGATGTGGTCATGACTAATGAGACTTATGGAGCTGAATTTTCAAAGCTACCACTTGAGGTATGTCTTACTCACTCCACATCTATTGAATTCGAAGAGACTAGGGAGTGTGAGAGATATTTATAGGCTACACCATCATTTCCTCCTTCAATAAAATCGAAAATGGAAGAGCTAAGGAAGGCGTCGTCAAGTAAGGAACCACCCAAGCTTGAACTCAAACCGATTCAATCAAATTTAAGGAAGGATTTCTTAGGCCTACTTTTTCAGTTATTATTAACAAATCCTTGTGATGTAGAGGAAGAGAAGTTGCTGAGAGTATTGCGGGAACACAAAATGACCTTGGGTTGGACCATCTCGGACATAAAAGGAATTAGTCCTTCAATTTGCATGAAATGGAGGATAATTTTGAACTGATTCGTCCAACCCTAGAGGAGATTGAATCCATCAATGCAAGAAGTGGTGCATAAAGAGGTATTGAAGCTTTTAGATGCCGGATCATTTATCCAATCTCAGATAGTCCATGGGTAAATCCAGTGCAAGTCGTCCTAAAGAAATTAGGGACAACCATGATCAAGAATGACAATAATGAACTCATACCAACGAGAACGGTCACGGGATGATGAGTATGCATAGCCTATTGAAGACTGGATGATGCAACTCGGAAAAACCATTTTCCCTTACCTTTTATTGATCAAATTCTAGAAAGACTTGCCAGCCACACTTATTACTGTTTTCTAGATGGATATTCTGGTTACAATCAAATAGTCATTGCACCTGAGGATCAAGAGAAGACCACTTTCACCTGTCCTTATGGTACTTTTGCATTGGTTTTTGCAATGTGCCAACCACTTTCCAAAGATGCATGATGTCCATCTTCTCGAACATGGTGGAAAAATTTCTAGAAGTTTTCATGGATGACTTCTTGATTTTTGGTTACTCTTTTGATAATTGATTATCTAATTTATCTTTGGTTTTGTAGAGATGCAAGGAGACAAATCTTATTTTAAATTGGAAAAAATGCCACTTCATGGTCGAGGAGGGAATAGTGCTCTACAGCCGCATTTCCTTCAAGGGAATTGAGGTCGACCGAGTAAAAGTAGAAGTTATTGAAAAACTCCCACCACCAACCAGTGTGAAGGGCGTGAGGAGCTTCTTGGGTCACGCTGGGTTCTGTCGTCGATTTATCAAGGATTTTTCCGATATTACTAAACCCCTCTGCAATCTGTTGATTAAAGATACTCAATTTGAATATTCTGATGAATGCTTGCATGCGTTTGAAACATTGAAAAAGAAGTTAGTTTCAACACCTATCATTGTATTACTGGATTGGAATCTATATTTTGAATTAATGTGTGATGCTAGTTATTATGATATATGGGCTGTTTTTGGGGCAAAGAAAAGATAAAAAATTTCATGTTATTTATTATGCAAGTCGGCCCTTAACAAAAGCTCAACTTAATTATGCTATTACTGAAAAAGAATCGTTAGCCGTTGTGTTCGCTTTTGAGAAATTTCATTTTTATTTGATAGGTTCAAAGGTGGTCGTCTACACCAATCACTCAGCTCTTAAATACTTGCTATCAAAGAGGGATGCCAAACCAAGATTGTTAAGATGGATTTTGCTATTACAAGAGTTTGATTTGGAAATAAAAGATAAGAAAGGTACTAAGAATGTAGTGGCCGACCACTTATCTAGTCTTGAGCTTAAAGAGGCAGCTAGTGAGGAGAAATTCTCAATTAATGAGACCTTCATGGACGAGTAATTAATGGCTATACAAGTTATTCCATGGTATGTCAACATGACAAATTATTTGGTGTCCAGAATTCTACCAACCAAAATGACATATCAACAAAAGAAGAAGTTCTCCAACCTGAAATATTATTTTTGGGAGGAACCTTTTCTATATCGGCACTGAGCGGACCAGATAATCAGGAGATGTGTGCCCAAGGATGAGATGGCAAGCATACTCAGACATTGCCATTCATTGGAAGCGGGCGACTACTTTTGGGGAGCAAAAACAATAGCGAAAGTTTTACAATGCGGCTTTTATTGGCTGACTATTTTTAAAAACTCTTTTAATTTTATTAATTTATGTGATCATTGTCAAAGGGTTGACAACATTTCTAGGAAACATGAGATGCCTTTTCCATCCTTATATTCTAACAAATTTATTTCGGTTGCTATAAATTATGTCTCCAAATGGGTGGAAGCAGTTGCCTTACCGACCAATGATGCGAGGGTTGTAGTGAATTTCCTGTGGAAGAACATCTTTTCCCGATTTGGCACTCCGAGGGCCATAATCAGTGATGGCGGGAAGCATTTTTGCAATCGTCAATTTGAAGCGCTACTGACTAAGTATGGCGTTACACATCACGTGGTGACACCATACTATCGTCAAATGAGCGGCTAGGTCAATGTGTCTAATCAAGCGTTGAAGCACATACTGGAGAAGATCGTGAGTGTCTCTCAGACAGATTGGGCGAGAAGGTTAGATGATGCGCTATGGGCCTATTGGACAACATTCAAAACACTGATCAGGATGTCGCCCTATCGGCTCGTTTATGGAAAAGCCTGCCATCTACCCGTGGAGCTAGAACATAGAGCCTATTGGGCAACGAGAACACTGAACTTTGATTTACAAACGACTAGCGAGAAGAGAATGATGCAGATCAACGAGATGGATGAGTTCAACAATGATACTTATGAGAATGCTCGGATTTACAAAGATAAAACTAAAAGATGGCACGATAAGCATATTCTGAGAAGGTAATTCAAAGTCGGAGAGAAAGTTCTATTATTTAACTCAAGACTTCGGCGCTTTCCTAGAAAGTTGCGCTCTCGGTGGTCGGAACCGTTTGTGGTGACTCGTGTCTTTCACTATAGGGCGGTTGAAGTCCATCATGAGACAAAATGCACATTTAATGTAAATGGACAGAGATTAAAACCCTATATAGATGGAGACTTTAAATCGGAAAAGTGTTCCATCGATTTCGCCAATAATAAATGATGAGAGGACAATGTTAAGCTATAGACTTTAAATAGAAGGCTTTTGGGAGGCAACCCAAGTTTTTATTTTATTTTATTAATTTTTATTTTTGCTTAATATTATTGCTTTTCCTTCATCTTGTAGGAACGAAGAGGCGAGGAGATCTCCAAGGTATACACAGCTGCACCTTCAAGCAAAATATTCAATTAGCAGAATTGGAAAAATAATCAGGGGAGCATTTCTTACATTCTCTCATTCTTTGCTTTAGTTTTTCTTCCTGTTTCCCATTGAGGACAATGTGATATTAAGTTTGGGGGGAAAGGATATTATTTTATTTATTTAGAAAATAATAATAATGATGATGATGATGATGATGATAAAAACAATATAGTTTGATGAATAAAAAGCCTATGATAAGAATATGATTGAAATTGATTATAATTTTTAGGAAAAATTCTCATTACTTAAGTCTAGTTGTTAATTCCATACTTGATCTTACTTAATTTGATATTTTCTATGTTCAATAAATGCGTCATATGATCATTAATTATTTTGAATACCTAGAGAAATTTTATGTGAATTTTGTGAATTTGTATGGTCTCAACTTACTCTAGAACTTGTTTGATTACACTCGAGGTGAAATCCTAGACAAAATATTATTGGAGAAATGATTAAGGCATTCTTTGGACCGATTGAGCATTTCAAGCTTACCCATTTATTATCTTTATCCCTAGCCACCCCTTTGAGCTTTATTGAATTATATTTTGGTCTTATATTTTTCTTTCTTGTAAACCTCATATTCTTTGCCCTATTTGAGCCTAAACACTGATTTCCTTACCTTTTAAGAGAAATAAGTTTACACAAAGTCACAAACTCACAAGAGCATGAAAGGCAAGAAAAGTATAAGGTCTATAAGTAAAGTTAATTACAAGAATATTATCAAAGTCATAAGTTTGGGGGTGTGAAAAGTCAACTTGTCTACTGTGTGGCCAACAAGAAAAGGCCGTCAAGAGTCTTACACAAAGGTAGTCGAAAATGTATGGAATATTTCCATAATTAAAAAAAAAAAAACGTCTAAAATAGAGGGTTAAAGAGAGAGACACTTGAAAGAACAATAAAGAGAGGTATGTTGAGAGATTTACAATTGAGAAGAGATGTTTGTGTTTGGAATGAGAATGCTCTATTTATTCTGTTGGTGTTCAAACTTAAGTTCTCTTACTTTGTTTGAATTCTACCTTTTCTTTTTAGCCATCATCCTATCCTTACATTACAAGCTTAATAAAGACCTTTTGATCCTTGGTGATAATTTATATTCTACATTAGTGGAGAGTGATTTGAAAAGCAAGCTTATAAAGTGTTTAGAGATCCATTATTTATTTACTTGATTGCATAAAACTATCCGGAGAGCTAATGATGAGTATGAATGAATATGGGGATGGATAATGCAGTGGAATTGAGTTTTGAATTAACTTTTGAACTTGATTGATCTTGAATGATTCTTTTGAATTATAGACTTTAGACAATTTTTGAGATAATAAATTTTATGAATCAAACCAATGCTTGATTTAATTGTCTTTATTTTCTTCTTTACTTGAGGGAGAGCAAAACTTAAGTTTGAGGGTATTTGATAAGTGTTATTTTAATGGGATTTTATCATTCTTTTATTTATGAAAAGTGTCACTTTTCCTTTAATTCTATTTTATTTCTCTATATTTTCTTTATTTTCTTGGATTTGAAGGAATGGGAAGATTTAGTGCAAAATGAGAGTATTTTGATACAAAAGAAGAAACTATAGATCTAGATCGATGAGAGGTAACAAGATCATAAGAGAGCCGATGAGATTTGGGCAATGAGCCTTGTCTCGTGGACAGCAAAGAGATTTCTCTTGCCCAAATGGTGAGAAGACTTTCCTCTCGGTAGGCGAGGAGACTCATTGGCGACTGGAATTGGTGACAAGAGTTAGGCATTGAGCGATATAATTTACTTCTTGGGCGTGAAGACTTGGCGCAAGGCTCTAGGCGACTAGTCTAAACGACCAACTTAAAATACTAACCTAAACGACATCTTGGGCAACAATGAGACAAAAGGCGAACAACTTTATCGCTCGGTAACTTGGCGAGATGGCTCTATCAACTGGATCGGGAGTCTTTTCAAACCCGTTTATTTGTGACCTCCACACTAGTTATATTCAGCACACGGCATCTACCTGGTGGGATAATTCCTCCTGACCGAAATCAATCTACTGCTGACCACCAAATCCGAGTTCCAAGTTCGACAATCAATTTGTTGGCAACCAAATCGTACTGAGTTTCAAAATTCAAGCCGCATATCACTGAATCTTCTATTTTAGATAATTTTGATATTCGTGGTATAATTTCCTTTTATGTTAACATCTATATTTAAAAACTATTTTCCAAAATTTTATGCTAGATTGTAGCATCATTTATTTTGTTTCCGAATTTGAATTTTGGTAGGTATTTAATCTCGTCTTGTGGGATGAATTTGGGTCTAAAGTCTGAATCTGAATCTAAATCTGAGTTTGAGAGTCTTAGTTTTGGAGTTCCGAAATTTATTCTTCAAGTGTTCTTTTGAGGAGGCAAATCTGGGGGGTAGAGGTGAGAGCCGCATGATTCATCAACTGACTCCAATGAAGAACACCAGTTTTATTGTTCTTTTTAATTTCATTATAAACTAATTTTATTTTCTAGAGTTTTGATGTAGCCTAGCAATGAACATACAATTTATATTCTAAGTTATTTTATTTTCAATATTTCCATGATTGAGTGTTTATTTTTTGTTCTTAATGCTTGCAATTTTCTAGCTAACTATTGTTCGATCTATTGAATCATAGTGAGACTGAGAGGTGATTTGTGATTAAAACTCTAGGATTAAACACCATTAGTTGAGCGAAAGTAGAGATACTTTACTGCGATTAGTGTGATTTTCAAAAAAAATCCAAAGAACTTAATGAGTCTCCAATTAGTTAAATTCACATAGAGATATGAAGTTATTAGTTGAAGATATTTTTGGTATTGTTCGAGAGAAAATATTGAATAGTTAAGAGATTTTTATCATCAACTTGGGATAATTGGAAGTCTATGAGAATGAAGAATAAAGTGTGTGGGATTTGTTAGGTGAAATCAAACACTTTAGATCTATTCTTATTATCTTTAAAATCTTAATTTTAATGCTATTTTCTTCAGTATAATTTAGATAATCTATTCTTCAAATTTTGGTTTTCCAAATAGTAATTAATTTAGTTAATTTCAGCACTTAATAGCATAACTATTCCATGTGGATTCGATATCCATTTTTTTAAAAACATTTTATTACTTGTTACGATTCTGTGCACTTGCAAATATATTTTCATCGTAACATGCACACTTGGGGCTCCTAGAATAATAATAGGAAGATTCACATTTTGTTTCTACTTGAGGGCCGCCGGGGTTTGCACAACCCTACCATGGGGGTTAAACATGGTCTTTTTGATGATATGATAAGATAATATGTGATATTTTAGTTATGCTATGCCAATAGAATTTTGAATAAGAATATTTTTGAATTTTTGCTCTGATATTTTTTATAACACGTTCTAACTTTGCATTCTGAAAATAAAAAGTGTTTTGTTTTGCATTCTGAACTCTGTAAACACTCATGTTTGCATATTAGTATATGTTTTCTACTTACTGAGTTGTTGATAACTCACCCCTTATCTCCAAACATTTTTAAGATAATCTTGATGGTTCTGCTGGAGAGCAAGAGTAGGCAATGTTAGAAAGGTTTGATGTTCGTAGAGGTATAAGTACCCGATAGTGCAAGTACTATTTGAGAGTCATAGTTAGTATACGATGAGTTATTTTCGAGTATTTTCGAGTTATTTTCAGTTATTATGATATGATGAGAACTATTTCGAGTATTTGATTTATTTTCAGTTATTTTCGAGTACCCGATGGTGCAAGTACTATTTCGAGTATTTGATGAGTTATTCTAATTGATTATTTTCAGTTATTTTGATATGATGAGTTAAGGATATTTTCGAATCTTTATAGAGTTTTTTAATTTATTTTATTGAGAAATTCTTTGTTGTTCTTATGAAGAAACACGAATATTTAGGTTGGGCAAATAAATTAATATTTTATGGAGTTTTCTAGATTTCTTAGTTGTAGTATTGGAGTTGATATTAAGTATTAAGAGCTAACACTACGGACCTCCGGGAACAGGGCGTTACACTTTTCTTTTATTTTTTTCACATATCAATCTCAAGAAAGTTCAAAAAATGAAGAATTTTAAGGTGCGATTTGGATAGTGAGATGAAATAAGATAGGTTTAGATGAAATTTAAAAGTTGAATAAAATATTGTTAGAATATTATTTTTTAATATTATTATTTTTTTGGGATTTGAAAAATTGAATTATTTATTATATTTACGTGAAAATTTAGAAAAATTATAATAATAAAATGAGATAACATGAAATGCTTTCATTATCCAAACGGGGCCTAAACCATAAATGCTAGTATTGGATTCAAAAAATTGGTAAATCATTTGTTTGTAATTATATTCTGATTTAATTTTAATTTTGATTTTATTATTTCTCATATTGTTGATGACTAAAGAATAATTCACAAGTGCAAGACTATTGTGTAATTTTTCTTTGAGTATATTAACGCTATATATCATTGTTAATGCATAAAATTGATCAACAAGCCAGAACGAAAGAAAGAGGCATACTCGTGAACAGAGGTGATTCATGTCACATTGGTGCAGTCGAGAAACCCACAATAGCAATTTGAGCATTGATACAGTGCTTGTACGGATGACATCCATGAGAATAAGCAATAAATAAATAACAAAATATAAATAAATGGTGAAACATGTATTTACGTGGTTTGACGTGAAAGCCTATGTCCACGAGGTGTTTGGAGTACAAATCTACTAAATGGGTGATTTGTACAATTTCTCATGATCTCTTGTATCTCACAGTACAATGGAGGTGGATGACCCATTTTGCTAAGAGAAAATAATCACTTTGGAATCTCCTGGAGGTTGAAGAGGCCTCTTGAGAGAGCCCTCCAAAGGTTACCTAGAAGTCTCTCTTAGATCAAATCCCAGATCCCTTCTCTTGGGTTAAAAAACCCAATTTATTGAGGCCTTCTGAGTGTTGGTGAGAAATGTCATCTTTATGTCACTTCTCCATTTCCCTTTGCGTGTCTAACTTCACTTCCTCTCTCAGCTCTTGTCTTATCTTGTCCTCCCTTTCTTTTCCCTCTTCAAATTATTAATGGTTGTATGGTGGATTGGGCATGGCATATTTACCCCTAATAGATCCTCGCAGATTCTTAAGGTTAACTTGCCTAACAAGACAGACTTGGGGATATTCTAATTGGGGGTAATTTCAGTCCTGGGAGTTTTCTGATCAATCAAAATCTACAGAATCTATGGGAATTGTTGGAATATGGATACTGAAGGTTATCCCCGATTTTTTCTCTTTTTTTTTTTTTTTTTGCACGATTCGAGGAGGACCTCCAAGGAGGGACCTCGCCAAGGTGTGTTTTTTGGGTGGCTTTTTTGTGTGTTGGATAGCTAAGCGGGGTTGTGGTTTAACATTTTGACGATCCTGGTGGGATACGCGTATTTTCGTTTTTTTTGCTACTAGCGCTAGTGGATCCCTTTCCCTTTAAGTCGATTTTGTGTTGGTATTGATGCTAGAGTTTGTTTGTTGTAACTTTTACTAAATGGTCTAGGATCCAGTCGACCATCTGGATCCTAGGTAGTTTCCGAGCTGGTCAACTCGTTCTCAAAGGTAGCCCATGAGGTGATTATAAAGCTCGGGGGCTCATTGCTAGAGGTAACCAGCTAGCAGTGGTTGTGACACGAGTGCAAGGGCACATGACTTGAAGGAGCTTTGGTCGAACTCATCAATGGGCTTTCATCGCTCGTTATTCGTCATGCGAGTCGAGGGACCCAACTTTGTGGGCAAGGGTTGTAATAGTCAAGGGATTGTCTTCGCCCTAGTTCGTCGAATGTGGGTGTAAAGGCACCCAGCTTTGTGGGTGTGAATTTTGACATTCAAGGGACTGTCATTGCTCGTTGATCACCAAGTACGGCTGCGAGGGCACCCAGCTTTGCTAAAGAAGATGCTTGACTGCACTATTGTGGCTAGAGGCAAAGGTCAACTGCGTTGCTATTGTGGGAGATAGGGCTCGGCTGTACTAATGTCGCGAGAGGCAGGGCTCAACTGCACTGCTGTGAGGGGAAGTGGGACTCAACCCCGCCGCTGTGGTGGGAGTCGTAGTTGACTACCATGGTAGGATTTTGCCATAAACCAAATTTGTTAGTGTAAATAAAATTTAAATAGCCAGTTTGAGAAAACAAACCAAGGCCGAGTTAGTTGTTGCTTTAAACTCTTCCTTGACTAAGATTGTTTGTTGGTGAGTTTTTTTTGCATGGGGGAAGTTTTATGTTTTTGAGACTTTTGTAGTAATGTTGATTGTCTAAGTCAAGCTACTCTTTGTTGAATTGTGTAACAAGCGAAATCCCTTGTAATAGCCTGCCAGAAATTCGGTGGATGAATTTCTTTAGGCTTTAGAAACGTTGCGAAAATTCCATAATGGTCTCATGAATTGAGCAATTGCGTAGATTTTAATCTATTTGCATAGTCAATTCTTAACCACTTTGGTGTAAGAAATGCGATTTTATTTATTCGAGGTACTTAGGAATGTGAGATTGAATATTTAGGATTTTATAGAGTAATAAAATAATTTTCATTTCTTGGATGATAGTTGTTCGAGGAAGAGCATCACCACGGGTAGCACCACGTGAGACGCCGAGTCCACGAATTTCACGGCAAGAGACTCACTCACGCAAGGCTAAAAGCCATCCTACACCTTCACGGTTTTTACCCAACAATCTCATGGAAAACACCGCTTCTCAAGGAGGTCAGGTCGCCGCATGCCCCTCCTCAACATTGCCATACGCCACCACTGTGACCCAGTCGTGAACCCACCAGTGTAGCCATCGATAGCCTTTCCGCAAAATCTTTGTTCCACATTCTCGAAACAGAGGATGTGTTTCCTCCTACTTTGAGCCACTGCAACCATCCCCACCGAGAGCTCCTTCACGTTGCCGCCCCACAGAAATCGCTGGCGAAGACTTCTGTCACCCTAGGTCCACCTCACGCCTCACTACCTCACAGTAATCTCCCTCTCTGTTTCTCTCTCGCGCCGAGCTCTCTCTCTGTCTCTCTCTCTTTTCTACGTAAGGTTCCTCTCTCTCTCTCTCTCATTAGTTGGTCTTTCTCTCTAACCAGTGTGCTGCAGCCGCCCCCACCACCGTAAGCAACCACCCAGCTCATTGCCTTCGTGCCCTCCATCGCTCTGTGAGTATGGCTCCATACGAACTTAAACTGTGATATATGAACCTGTCATTTTCCAAAAGGGTCCTTATGTGTTTTGTTTAAGCCCTAAAATACCCTTATATCAGACTGATTATAGGTTTATCATGTTTTGATTTATATATATTAGTAGGCTTTGTTTTAAAATACAAGATTTTATAAAGGAAATAGAGAAAGATTTGAGATATTATTAGTTATAATTTATAAATTTTAAGAAGTACATAGTAAGAGCAAAATTTTATTTAGAGATCTTTTAAGAGAAACTAATTAGTCTATTTTTATTAAATAAAATTTGTTTACTTCCTAACTTTTAATCAGTTTTATTATAATTATGTTAAGATAATTTTTTTAAACTAGAGATTTATTTTTTGTGGCATAGTTGTATTTAGTATAATATAATTATGAAATTTAGAAATGACTTAGAGTATAATAGTGAGAGGAATTAAGTGAATATTGATGGTTTTAGAAAATGATGATATTATAGGAATTATAAGAATTTTAGGTTTTGTGGCTTTAAAATAGGTAACTCCAGGTGTAATATGAGATTTATTTGTTCACTGGAGATTTATTTAAGTTACATGAATTTTTATAGGTGACGATTGACAATTGTTCAGTACTGTTGTGGAGAATTTCTGAATAAGCTAAGAAGTCCAGGTAAGCGGGGTTCCTATATTAGACTTTGCATAAAATGAACTGAGGTCCTTTTTGGAAAATGTGCATGTTTTGTTATGAAAAGAAATATGAAAACAACCTCAGAAATTTGTTCTGCATTACTCATGAGATTCTGTTTAAGAAGAAAGTATTTTCTGGCATGACTGGTGTAGACATGAGCTTATTTTTGACATTCTGTTATTGAACTGAGAAAAATGAGTGAATATGAAAATTTGATAAATTTCGCATGTGACGTGAAGATGTTCCGAATCTGTTTTGGAAGATGTGAAATGATCTGAATATCAGTACCCTGTTTTGATATGATGTGGCATCTGAAAAACCTTTGGCATGACTTTCTGATTTTGTTATGACTCTGATTCTGATTCTGATATGGTGATTCTGATTCTGTTTTGCTCTGATATGTGGCCCTGTCACGGGATACAATAGTGACCTCTGGCCCTGTCACGGGAGATAATAGTGAGCTCTGGCCTTGTCACGGGATATAATAGTGACCTTTGGCCCGCCACGGGATATAATAGTATTTTCTGTTCTGAGTGCAATCGCTTTGTTAACATGGTGATTTATGTTTTACTTGGCTTTTCGCAGGATGCACAACCCTACTACGGGGGTTAAACATGATTTCTGCTCTGATATGATAGGATAAGATGAAGATGTTCAGTCATGAAAAGTTGGTTTCTGAATATAAAATGTTTGAAAAGTCGCTCTGATTTTCTGATAAAGTGTATTTTTTAGATTTGCATATTGATATTGAAATGTTTTGTTTCTGCATTCTGAACCCTGTGAAAATGCTTATGTTTACATGCTAGTATATGTCATTTGCTTACTGAGTTGTTGATAACTCACCCCTTATCTCCATATATTTTTCATATGATTTTGAATAGTTCAGCTAAGGATCAGGATTATGGAGCATCGGTGAGATGATTATTTAAGCATGGTGGATTACTCATAGAGGATTTCAGAGAATCAGCGGATTTTATTAAGAGATTTTTGTAGTATTCTGATGACTTTATATTTTTGGAGTCTGTAAATGTATTGAGGAATTGTGAGTTTTAAGTTACAAGGAGTAACTCTTCGATCCCTGCGGGACCGGGGCATTACACTCACCAAGTCGAAAATCTAGCAAGAGTTTCATCTTAACCCCTTGACTTTAAAACATTGAACGACAAGTTCTAAACCTTCAACATCATCATCAAATACCGAATTTCTCCAAGCCTAAGTCCCCATACCAAAATAAACCCATGCGGTAAATATGACTTAGGACTAAAACAAAGTATCAAGAACTAGAATCTATTCATATACTTCTTTTCGATAGGAGAAAATTGACTTACTGAATGGAATCACATTCTAGCTCAACAGGTGTACTTCACCAAAGGAGTAATAAGGAATCTGATCTTTTTTGGAAAAAGTGGAGGTCGTAACGAAATAGTTATAACTTGTATAAATAGTTCTAAGATACCTTGTATAAATACCACCAGCGTCGTCGGAATGACTTCATCGAGTTGAACAAGAAGGTAGACTCTCTGAAAGATAAGTAAATAAAGCATGTAGCCAAAATTGAGTGCATATATATATATATATATGTACTTATTACCTAGGTTTTGTCAGATATACCTATCTAACCAAGAGCTCACACCTCTCATCTAAAATAGGTACTGCTCTCTAGCAGATCCAAAACAATCTCGACTAGCCTATAATGGTGTCTATTATCTTCCATTCGATAACATTTACCTAAAAACTCATTGCCTTAATTCCAACTAGCATTAAAGCTTGTTGTAACCTATACCAATTTTGGAGACCATTGAAACTTACCAAGACCATAATTGAAACCAACTCGAAATTTGGTCAAGCTAGTCAATCGTACTCCCAAGTAAGCTTGACCGTATCCTACATCATCAAATAAACATATCATCTCCAAAGGCTTGTTGTGTCTATATCCTTAAGTAATGCCCTACAGTTCGCACAATCTATAACCTCAAATTCGGATAGAGATCATTCTCCAAATGGCGCACATACTATAACCTTTTATGCAATTATTATGGATGATTTGCAGAGTTGAAACCTTTAAATCTCACAAAGATGACTCACCTTTAAAGTCTCCAAATTCATAACTTAGATTCGATCAAACTTATGTCCTTATGGTGGCAGATTCCATAGCTTCTGATTTAGTGAGACTTCCCAACTAAGTCTGTTGAACCTAAAACCTCAAATCTTAATAGAAATCATACCTTAAAGTTCAAAATTCATAAAAGACTTAAACCTCATGGCTTGATTCGAGATTGTAACCTTCCTAAATTTGTAACTTCTGCATCTATTCCATGATTCAGGATGACTAAACCATATCATCCCCATCCTATGATGGATATTTTTGTATGTCCTAGCTTTAAGACATCAATTTCCATCAGGCTTTGATACCTCATGTATATAAGACTACACTTAATAATTCAAACCTACTCCTAATAATTCAAACCTATATTCTGGTACGGTTTCTCAGTGACATGTGGGTTTACCCAGAGACATAATTGCTCTGATACCATGCTCTGTGGTGCCCCTAGCCCTTGTTTGGGATTGGATAATGATTGAAATGTCTGGACATGCAACACAAGGCTACATACCCCTCATACATCACAGATAAGATGCAATGCACTTATGTATACTAGCAATATGCAATAAATCGCAGTATGATAAGTCATTTAAATGTTGTACCAGAATAAACTAATATCTCAACTTCTTCATTCATAGTTTTAAACCACATTTCTTAATAATAGAGTAGCAAGCTCTTTGTTTACACTTAACATAATAAGTATTCTACAAAGGCCTTAACAAAGAGATCATTAAGCATCTTTCTAATCTCAGTTATCTCCAAGTAGGTCATGACTAAATCCGTTCTTTCCTCCTAGTTGAGCTCATCCTTTGTCTTCATCATTATCCTGACTCGCTACTCTTGGTCCTGCTAAAGGTTCTACCATTCTGGGTTGGGAATAGTAGTGGAAACTACCACGGTGAGATTTCAAGAAATTTCAGCAAGTAAACACGCAACATACAATAGTTAACACAAGCATGCAAGAGGTATATCATGAAATGCGTGCATGGACATGTACTTGACTTATGCACTTGACCATTTTTAAAAGACTTGTAATAGAAACTTTAGCTTTTCAGAAAAACTTCCTAACTTTTTTAGTCACGTTGATCTTAATCAGAACTTGCCTTGTTAGAATATATCATAAGATTTGCATCAAGTGATCCTTATCATATCATGAGATTTCATCAAGTGATCCTTATCTTATGAGCTCTTATCCTTGTTCAGAGGGTGGACACAACATAATTCCCCTTAGCACCGCGTGTTCCTACTAGTTACCGCACCATCAACGGTCCGTACACCATGATAAATACGTCATAAACAGAGATTCATAATAACTCGACCTTATTTCGTCGGGTTACATGCCTTATGCACCCACTAGCGTTAGGCGTTTCCTCGCTCCAGCATCCTTTGAAAAGAATCCATTTGAGACTCGTCGACGGTACGTTGTCGACCCAGGGGTTACCACTCAATTCTAAAGCACTCCAGAGTGGACAAAGGAGTTCCACTAGGACATTCTCTCACACTAGCACTTGGGATCGTGATAAAACTTTTAACCCTTTTCTTTGAAAACACTTTTCTCCCAAATGTATATGACATGAGACTTATAACATGCTTACTTACACTTGATATATGACATGCAAAATGTCGTGCATGAAATAACCAAGCATAACATGTTCATTTCATAGCATGATAACATAAACCATATGAGATATCAAAACACATACATGGAACCATGAGAACTTGCTTTGTAACGCCCGTCCTTGTGGTGGGACTATTTATAAAATATTTTTATAAAGGACAATGGAATTACCGTTCGATTTAAAAATTTTTACTTGCATACCCAAGGTGCAAGACTCTACGTTTATATCATAAAATGTGCTTTTATAATAAAAGAGGTTTACAGCAGAAAACATTAATCTTACAATAAAAGGGTCTCTCGTACGATTAAAACTCGTGCCTAGACTTCCGTGCTCTTCTCCATGGGCCGTGTCTGTCCTGATCGTTCAGTTCCTGTGAAGGGGAGGGACATGCATAAAACTAAAATGAGTCGATGACTTGTAAGCATTACTTCATACGGTTAAAATATAACAATATAGATTTTCATTCATGCATTCATCATTCATACATACTATACGTACGTGCGTGCGTGCATACGAAAACTTCACTAGACGGGGTTTTCCTTTGAAAGATGGACTTTCTTTTCGTAAAACGTTTCCTCCGTCAGTGCCTTCATTTCTTAAAAGTTCGTGTGTTATGTGCATACATGCATTCATGGGTTCATACATTCTTTCTTATCACTTTCATAGGCCAATACACATTGTTACGCCCCGTGTGTTGGGGTTTACAGTCTTCCTTTGGACCTGGACTCCGCCCGTGGCCACGGGTTGGGAATCCCTTTCATTGGGGGTAGAACTGGGTGCACTTCCAGTACTACTTACCTGGCATTGCAATCTGCCCATTCATTAGTACCCTTTCATTCATACATGTGGCCGTTACGTGTCTTTATACATTTCATTCATTCATTCATTCGTTCATGCCAGCTCTAAAGAGCAGGAGCTTTCATTTAGTTCTTTCTTTCATTTAACAGTTCTTTCATGAGAAAATATTTCTTTTCGTGAGAAAACATCGTTTGGGGCGTAAGCCCGAAAACGTCTTTCTTTTTTTAGTTCATTTCAGTTCTATCCTTCATTTAACAGTTCTTTCATGGAAAACGTCTTTTAAAACTTGCATAACCTTAAATGTCTGCTTTTGTGGCATCCATAAGCGTCACCTTAAACGTCGTCTTTCACGGCATTCATGAGCATCACCTCATGGCGTGCATGAAAGCCTCAGTTCGCAGGATCCGTGAAAGCATCCGTTTTCATGCCTTTCGTGCAGTTCGTGGATTTTCTTAGAAAATACATACAATAGATACATCGTATAGTCATCCATTCACATGTGTACAATTAATACTTTCATTGCATAAAAAGGGCCTGCTAAGGAGGGCCGTACAGACGTATACCATTAAACACTTAGCATTTTCTTTCGTGTCTTTTCATAAAGCATCTTGAGGAAAAGCGTTTCGTTTCGTTTCTTTATATTTTAGAAAATTCTATAAGAGTATAAACGTAACACTTACCTTGACTCCAT